>NC_134363.1:165151929-165518285 GCF_048569485.1 Anomaloglossus baeobatrachus | reverse complement strand
AACTCAGTTGCAGTACCCTGTAGCGACCAGAGCCTCAGGGGCGCTACACTTAAATATCCTAAGTATGATGTTTATATTACTGATACGTAATATAGTTCTATAGAGGAAGGAGGGAATAGAGGATTACTTGTATTTACGCTGAGCATTCATGTCACGGCACGGACTAAGGGAGGGTCCAGCGTGAGCCAAAACACACAACAACAGGGATAACACCATGACAAACAAGGGGTACATCGGGAACACTTTAACAATGGAGGTCACTAGGGCTAGTGAGAGGGAAGACAGGCAACTCCTCCACTTACCTGTCACTCTACCTTGCACTCCAAACCAGTCCCTACAGGTTCCTCATCTGTCGTAGAGCAAGAACCTGAAGCCCTGAAAAGACCCTACAATAGTCCCTGGCTAGGGAGTGGGCAGGTGAGGAATGCTAGTCTCACCGCTGCATTGAAACAACATACCAATAGAAAGAAGACAGTCAGGGGGGCACACAACAACAACACCAAGGCTGCAGCCACCACAGCAACTTCAACAGAGGGTTTAGCAGCTCCTCCACCTCCTGGCCCAGCATTCAAATGGCAAAGAGAATAATTGGTACCCTCTACTGGTAGCAGAGGGTATATAAAGGACCTAGGAGTTGTCCAAACCAAAAACACCTGAGATCGTAATGTGACTGCTTGCTTTTAGGGAACACTGACATTAACCCTCTCTTCCCCAAAGGAACGGGAATACACCAAAATAGCAGAGTCTTCACAAGGAAAAGTGAGACTCGGAACCAGAAACTGTCATTAAGGCTACTTTCACACATCAGTTTTTTTCCATCAGGTACAATCCGGAAAAAAACGGGTTAAACGGATCCAGTACCGCATCCGTTTTATCCCCATAGATTTGCATTGTTACCGGATTGTACCTGATAGCTTTGCGTTGCATCCGGTTTTTTCCGGATGCGGCAAAATTTATCAAAGCGGCGGCCGGAGGCAACGTGTCTTGCAACGTTTTTTTGTCCGGCAAAAAAAAACGCATTGCGCCGGATCCGGCGCGATACGGCGTGTTTTACAATGAAAGCCTATGGACGCCGGATCCGGCGCAATGCGGTAAAAAATGGATGCGGCTACCGGATCCGTTTTTGTAAACTGCGCATGCACCAAATTAAAAAAGCTGATCCTTCAAAAAAAAGGACAAACCGGATGCAAAAACGGATACAAACCGGATCCGGTTTTGTACGCATCCGGCATAACGGATCCGTAAAAAAAACGGATCCGGTGGAGAAGAGAGAAAATTGTGTCTGTGTGAAGGAAGTGCTGCTGAAGTGTTTGCCAGCAAACAGTAGCAGGTGCTAACAGATATCACCAGTGTTATCTTCTGCTGTGTACCAACCATATACTGTAATTGCTTATCATGGTTCAGTGATCAGAATACTCCACACTATTTCATTGTTTACAATGTCTACCACTTTACCTAAAAGTTATGCTCAGAACATGTATTTTCTTCTGGAAAACACAATTTTTTTTCAAAATAAGAGTTTCCTTTAACAATTTTGCAAGTAGTGGCGCATAGTAACTTTGAAACTTCCAATTTCCACTAGAACAGCAGGTGCTAATAACCAACTATACTACTTCTGTTTCACATACAGGGTTACAAAATATCCTAGAGATAGGTTACAAGTTTTCCACTGTGCTGCTTCTCCTGGGTTTTAGACAGACTTGATCTATTATCTAAGAATGAATGGTGAGTAAAGGAGGCAAGGGAAGAAGTGGCTCATAAGTGGAGGAAAAAGCTAATTTCTATGCTGAAATATATTACAAAGTTTATTTTTTTAATAGTTTAATATTTATATGCACTATTGATTGAGTGTACATATTCTATGTAACCTGATCCCTCACTGTGCGGCCAGTCCTTTTTGCTTTTAGATGCATGTGATTTGCTGGGTTTTTTTTTAAGAGGGGATGAAGATGAGTAAAGGAGGCAGTGGAAGAGGAAGAAGGGGCTCATAAATGGAGAAAAAAGCCCAAGTTTCTATGAAAACTTATGTGTGTGTGTGTGTGTGTGTGTGTGTACATATGTATATATATATGTGTATATATATATATATATATATATATATATATATATATATATATATATATATATATATATATATATATATATATATATATATATATCAGTACAAACCAAAAGTTTGGACACACCTTTTCAATCAAAGGGTTTTCTTTATTTTCATGACTATGAAAATTGTAGATTCACATTGCAGGCATCAAAGCTATGAATTAAAACATGTGGAATGAAATACTTAACAAAAAAGTGTGAAAAACTGAAAATGTGTCTTATATTCTAGGTTCTTCCAAGTATCCACCTTTTGCTTTGATTACTGCTTTGCACACTCTTGGCATTCTTTTGATGAGCTTCAAGAGGTAGTCAGCGGAAATGGTTTTCCAACAGTCTTGAAGGAGTTCCCAGAGATGCTTAGCACTTGTTGGCTCATTTGCCTTCACTCTGCGGTCCAGTTCCCCCCAAACCATCTCGATTGGGTTCAGGTCTGGTGACTGTGGAGGCCAGGTCATCTGGCGTAGCACCCAATCACTCTCCTTCTTAGTCAAATAGCCCTTACACAGCCTGGAGGGGTGTTTGGGGTCATTGTCCTGTTGAAAAAGAAATGATGGTCCAACTAAACGCAAACCGGATGGAATAGCACGCCACTGCAAGATGCTGTGGTAGCCATGCTGGTTCTGTATGCCTTCAATTTTGAATAAATCCCCAACAGTGTCACCAGCAAAGCACCCCCACACCATCACACCTCCTCCTCCATGCTTCACGGTGGGAACCAGCCATATAGAGTCCATCCGTTCACCTTTTCTGCTCGCACAAAGACACAGTGGTTGGATCCAAAGATCTCAAATTTGGACTCATCAGACCAAAGCACAGATTTCCACTGGTCTAATGTCCATTCCTTGTGTTATTTAGCCCAAACAAGTCTCTTCTGCTTGTTGCCTGTACTTAGCAGTGGTTTCCTAGCAGCTATTTTACCATGAAGGCTGCTGCACAAAGTCTCCTCTTAACAGTTGTTCTAGAGATGTGTCTGCTGCTAGAACTCTAGAGACCAGGTCAATGCCACACAATCTGAGCTGCTGTTAACCTGCGATTTCTGAGGCTGGTGACTCGGATAAACTCATCCTCTGCAGCAGAGGTGACTCTTGGTCTTCCTTTCCTGGGCGGTCCTCTGTGAGACAGTTTCTTTGTAGCATTTGATGGTTTTTGCCACTGCACTTGGGGACACTTTCAAAGGTTTCCCAATTTTTCGGACTGACTGATCTTCATTTCTTAAAGTAATGATAGCCACTCGTTTTAATTTACTTAGCTGCTTTTTTCTTGCCATAATACAAATTCTAACAGTCTATTCAGTAGGACTTACAAAATGAATACAGCCGCACACTAAATGCCATCAATGTATAAGGGAACTCTGGTACTGCATTACTGCTATATAATGCAGTACCAGAGTTCCCTTATACATTGATGGCATTTAGTGTGCGGCTGTATCCATTTTGTATTTGCTAGGTTTTTTCAGCTGGCACCTATACACACTTGTAGGATGTGCAGGTCAGTCTTTTGAAATATACTCAGTAGGACTATCAGCTGAGTATCCACCGGACTTCTGCACAACACAACTGATGGTCCCAACCCCATTTATAAAGCAAAAAATATCGCTTATTAAACCTGACAGGGCACACCTGTGAAGTGAAAACCATTTCCGGTGACTACCTCTTGAAGCTCATCAAGAGAATGCCAAGAGTGTGCAAAGCAGTAATCAAAGCAAAAGGCGACTACTTTGAAGAACCTAGAATAGAAAACATATTTTCAGTCTGTACTGTACATATTCTGTGTAAACTGAATTTTACTATGATTCTAGTACTTTTTGCTTTTAGGCAGATGTGATCATTTTTTTTTTTTTTTTTTAAGAATGGATGATGATTAAAGGAAGCAGAGGAAGGGGTGGAGGTGGCTCATAAGTGGGGAAAGAAGCAAATTCCTATGATAACATATTACAAAGGGTGTGTGTATATATATATATATATATATATATATAATATATATATATATATATACACATATATATATATATATATATATATATATATATATATATATATATATATATATATATATATACACATGTGTACTGTATATATATGTATATATCACTTGTACTATTTATTCTATGCACATATTCTGTGTAAACTGGACTCTACTGTGCTTTCAGTACTTTTTTGCTTTTTGATGGATATAATCTTTTTTTTAAAGAATGAATGATGATTAAAGGAGGCAGAGGAAGGGGAAGAGGTGGTTCTTAAGAGGAGAAAAAAGCACATTTCTATAATAACACTGTCGCGGGCGGGGAGGACGCCGCCGCTGCGCTCGCTAACGCTCGGGGTTGGAGCTGCTGCGGCTGCTGCTCGGTGGCTCGAGCGGTGGGCCGGATCCGGGGACTCGAGCGGCGCTCCTCGCCCGTGAGTGAAAAGGGTGGTTGGTTTTGGGGGATTTAATCCGTGACGCCACCCACGGGTTGTGGTGAAGATGGGCACCACCGCTGCTGGTGATGGGGATCCCGGGAGCGATGGTAGGGAGCAGCTGGGATGTTGTTTTCCCCCTCCGCGGGTAGGGGTCGGTGGTCCCGGGGCCCGGTGGTGTGACGGGGAGGCAGGGTTGGTGAGGTGCAGGGTTGCAGGGACAGCGTAGCGCAGTGCTGAATGGCACGGGTGTACTTACTCAGAGAGAGAGATGCACAAAGTCCTCGGTAAACCAAACGGCTGGATGGACGGGTCCCGCAGCCGGCTGCAGTGTCTCTCCCTGGACAGGTGATGGCGGCTGTCTTTCCCTGCACCTTTGTGTACTGTTTGACTACGATGGGTCCCCAACGGTAGTCCGCTCCCCGGTGTATGGATGCCGGAGGAGCCCGTTTGCCCACAGGCACTGGCCCTTGGGTCTCTAGCCTTAGGCGATAGCTGTATACCCTCACGGTGCGGACGGTTGCCTTCTAACAGGTCTTTGGCTGTTAGGAAACCCATGGGGTTCCTGTCACACTCGGATTTGACTGTTGACGGCGACTCCAAGCCTAGTCGGGGTCCGATGCCCTGCCTGTGTGTGCTGGCTTCACATCGCTCCCCGGTCGGTACCGGCGGGCCGACACCCGACCCCGGTCCTACAGTTCCACGTTGATTCACCACTCCTGCAGACGGCCACCACCGTCTGCCAACCTTGTTGTCAGTGCCTGGGCCACAAACCCAGACACTCTCCACTTTACTCCTCTCACTTCAACCTCCTGGACTAAACTGTCCTTTTCCCGCCTCCAGGCCTGTGAACTCCTCGGTGGATGGGGCCCACCGCTTGGCTCCGCCCCACCTGGTGTGGACATCAGATCCTGGAAGGAGGCAACAAGGATTTTATGTTTGGCTAATGTTGCTGTCTAGTGGGGGTGGGGGTGTTTGTGTGTTACCTGTGACGACCTGGCTAGTCCAGGGCGCCACAACACAATACAAAGGGTTTATATATATTATGTACTATTTATGTACATATTCTGACTGTGCTTTCAGTACTTTTTGCCTTTTGACAGATGTGCTCTTTTTAAAGATTAGATGATGACTAAAAGAAGCATAAGGAGGGGAAGAAGTGGCTCATAAGTGGATAAAGGAACACATTTCTATAAAAAAAATTGTTTAAAAGAACTGAGAGTCCTCAGTGGTTGATACCTTTTAATGGCTAACTGAAAAGATGGTAATAATTGCAAGCTTTCGAGACTACTCAGGTCTCTTCATCAGGCATGGTATAACACAAAATCTGAAGAGTCACATATTTATACACAACAGGACATTGAAAAGTGCAGTACTGCACTTTTCAATGTCCTGTTGTGTATAAATATGTGACTCTTCAGATTTTGTGTTATACCATGCCTGATGAAGAGACCTGAGTAGTCTCGAAAGCTTGCAATTATTACCATCTTTTCAGTTAGCCATTAAAAGGTATCAACCACTGAGGACTCTCAGTTCTTTTAAACAATTTTTTTTATCTCTACTGGCTAACACGGTACAAAGATATATTTCACATTTCTATAATAAGATATTACAAAACGTTATATATATTTTCTTGAACTATTGACTTATACAAAGTTTGTCGAATGACTGATTCTATTGAACCATGTTCCAGCACCAGAAGCACCCCTGGATTAAAAAAAAACTGTCCTCTTTCTTGTTGAACTATGACAACAAAATAAAATAAAAGTATAGCAACTGATTCTGCACAACATACTATAAAGATATCTACAGGGTGCACATGTAGAGAAATAAAATAATGAATTAAAAAACTATAATAAAATAGCAAATCTGAATTACAGAGATACATCATCCTAATTATTTCTCATGTTAGTTAAATGCTATGGTGTCATGCTGGATTAATAGTCCTGCCTTATCCTCACCCTGCCTTACATTCCATATTAATCATACACCCAGATGATGGCTCCCAGAGTCAATCATATGAAAGGATACATACTAATTAGCTCTCACGTGTTTGTGGATGCAAACCTAAGGATATATGGTAATCTGCATTAATAAGGCTCAATGCTATGGTGGAAATCTGATTATAGCAAGCAGCAGTCTAGGAGCGTTTTTACCATATTCACCATTAATACTAGTAAGGGTTAATTTATATGATCATATTGCATATGGCAGTGCTTCTATAGACATGTACAGTATGAGCCTTTTACTATATCTCCATAGGGCCTCAATTTCATAAGAAGTCAATTAATAGAATGATCCATAGAATTAAAGGGGTATTCCGGTAGATAGCAGTTATAATATCCCCAATCCAGATCCAGATTGGTGGAAGTCTACCACTTGGACTACAATCGATTGCATTGCGCACTCTCGATGGCGGCTTCATTCATTTTCTTTAAGACTGTTGGAGAAAGTCAAGAACAGAGCTCGAGCCGCTCCATAGAGAATGAATGGAGAGATCTTGCACACCCATTCTATGGTGAATAAAAATACCATTTATGGAGATTGATTCTAGGCCAAGTGGTTGGACCACCACCGGTCTAGACACGGTAACTATTTCTTATTGTAATACTCTTTTAAAGGGTTTTTCCACTACTCGGACAGCACCTTCTCATTCCCCATGTTTGGCCCATTAAAATAAAAATGCTTATACTCACCTCCTGTGCCAGCACCATTCAAGTGACGTCACAACCTTATGTGAGCCCCGGGAGAATGAGCCACAGCTGGACTGCCGCCGGTATGGGAGGTGAGTATAAACTTGTTGTGAGCCCCGGGAGAATGAGCATAGCAGAGCTGGACTGGTGCCAGCATGGGAGGTGAGTATAAGCTTGTTGTGAGCCCTGAGAAAATGAGCACTGGCACAGATGGACTGGCGTCAGCATGGGAGGTGAGTATAACCTTGTTTTGAGCCCCGGGAGAACTAGCACCGGCACAGCTGGACTGGCGCCGGCATGGGAGGTGAGTATAACCTTGTTTTGAGCCCCGGGAGAACTAGCACCGGCACAGCTGGACTGGCGCCGGCATGGGAGGTGAGTATAACCTTGTTTTGAGCCCCGGGAGAACTAGCACCGCCACAGCTGGACTGGCGCTGGCATAGAAGGTGCGTAATAAGCTTGTTGTGAACCCCAGGAGAACGAGCACCGACACAGCTGGATTGGTGGCGGCATGGGAGGTGAGTATAAGCTTGTTGTGAGTCCCGGAAGAACAAGCACTGGCTCAGATGGACTGGCGCCAGCATGGAAGGTGAGTATAAGCTTGTTGTGAGCCCCGGGAGAATGAGCACTGGCACAGCTGGACTGGCGCCAGCATTGGAGGTGAGTATAAGCTTTTTTATATGGAGGATGACAAGGTGGTTGTGCTAGTAGTAGATAACCCCTTTTAATCTCTCCATATACTGTACAATAGGTCCTATAAAGCCTGTACGGAAGCACATGGTGGTTGTATGACTCTGTAATAAAGGAGTTGTCCACTATCACAAGGGCTCCGGGCCAATGTACTTGCAATCTAACTCAATTACCCTATGAGTCAACCCTTCAATATACAAAAAAGAATTCTTCAGCTGTTACAAAAATTACAATGCTGTGCTATGTACAAGAGTGAAAAGTGGCTGTCCAAGACTTAGATATTGATGGCAAATCCTTAGATCAATGGGTGTCACCTGGCACCTCGACAGGTCGACTATTTGAAACTCCTGCATGCCCAGTGTATATAACCAGTAGATGATGTAGTGGCCATTCTTGGGTACTGTAGCTCAGCTGCCTTTCACTCTACAGAAGCTTAGGTACAGTACCCGAGAACAAGCATTACGCAATGCAATATGCAGCTGCACTGTCCGGGCTCTGTACACTGCGGGAACTGCAAAGAGCTGATCAATAAGAGAGCTAAGAATAGGTGACAATCTATATATTGTTAAACCCCTTTGCATTCAGGACACTCATGCTAATCTGATATTGATGGGATCAACAGTTTTAAAATCCAGGAAAATCCTGGATAAGAACTACCTGAGATATAAGAGCAATCGCGCCCACTCCCCTATCATATTGTTAGATAGGAGAATGGTAAAAAAAACCCCGTAGACTGTGAATGTGGGGAAAATGATATAAATGTCACAGAAACATGTCAAGGGAAGTCATCAATGAAGGTGATAGTGTAGGTAAAGCTAATGCCCGTCACATGCCTATATATTTCCCACTGCTTTCAACCTAGTCTTCGAGATGAGATCATTCAGCTCAAGAAGTGGTGGAAATTGAATGCCTTAATGGTGATGAATATATTTTTAGAAGTCTGTGACTAGCAAAAAGACGACATATAGATCTTTGAAAATGAAGTGAAGATTAAACTTCTTCAAAATTATCTCACACAATGTCTTAGGGGCACTTTGCACACTGCGACATCACAGGTGCGATGTCGGTGGGGTCAAATTGAAAATGACGCACTTCCGGCATCGCATGCGACATCGCAGTGTGTAAAGGCTGGATGATACGATTAACGAGCGCAAAAGCGTCGTAACCGTATCATCGGTGCAGCGTCGGCGTAATCCATAATTACGCTGACGCAATGGTCCGATGTTGTTCCTCGCTCCTGCGGCAGCACACATCGCTGTGTGTGAAGTCGCAGGAGCGAGGAACATCTCCTACCGGCCTCACTGCGGCTTCCGTAGGATATGCGGAAGGAAGGAGGTGGGCAGGATGTTTACATCCTGCTCATCTCCGCCCCTCCGCTCTGATTGGCCGCCTGCCATGTGACGTCGCAGTGACGCCGCACGACCCGCCCCCTTAACAAGGAGGCGGGTCGCCGGCCACAGGGACGTCGCACGGCAGGTGAGTGTGTGTGTGAAGCTGGCGTAGCGATAACTTTCGCTACGCCAGCTATCACCACATATCGCTGCTGCGACGGGGGCGGGCACTATCGCACTCGGCATCGCAGCATCGGCCTGCGATGTCGTAGTGTGCAAAGCCCGCCTTAGTCCTTCACAGTAACGTCCTGACCAGTATAGGATGCATAAGAAATCACCAACCGGCAATGCTATAGATGATCATTTTATTGGGGTCCACCCCCTAACAAAATGATTACATATTTGATGTCAAAATCTAGTGATGAGCCGGCACTACCATGCTCGGCACCACCCACTAGTAACAGGGACCCGGGGAGTTAGGAGCCAACACAACAGTTAGAGGAGAGTTTTCTAGCAGGAGAGGAAAGGAGCAGATGGTCTCACTGGTGGCTCTGTTGGGACACAGGAGTTCATGCGGTTGCCGAGGGGAGAGCTTCATTGCTCCCTAAGAACCGGCGCCACACAGGGCGCAGGACCCTAGGGAAGATCAGTCTCCAAGCTGGTTTTCCAGAATCTGCCGGGACGGGGAGGTTGCAAGCTTCCCTGGCCAAGACAGAGACATATAAATAATTGACCAGTGCACATCTCGTATTTTATCATATGCCACTCTATAATAGACTTGAGAAAAGACGAGGCATTTTTGTCAGCCACATGATATAATATAATATATATATATATATATATTGTGAGCCGACTTTTGGACTTCCCATTATTTTTGTGTTGGTTTCCTTGGTCCCCCAGTAACATGTGGGTTTTTTATCCATCATAACATCTAGCACCATCATATTGTAATTTTGAAAAAATTGGATTTTTTTACGATTTTGTACTCAATAAAGTTGATATTTTTAATTAGCCTTTAAATGCTCCTTCGTTTTCTGTCTTTTCTCCTGGCCAATACAGAGCCTGAAAGCACAGTGCCAGATAGGATCTGGGGCCTTGAACAGAGTCAGGCCCCGTTGCGGAGCCGCGGCACCTGCAAATAGGGACAAGAGTACTACTCGAGACAGACTAGGGTTCCCAAGTAGCTTTAAGCCACGGGGATTCAACACACACACCACTAGGAGGAAGGGGCCCAGTAAGCACCATACCAGACTGACCTCTGAAGGAATCCGGGTTCGACAGGGCCCATCACAGCGGGTGACTGGTACTACTGGGCGAGTGGCACAAAAAGTGAGTAAAGACACCTGGAACCACATCAACCGATTCAGACTCTTATTACTGGCGCCGCCGCCCTGCGCCTTGGCACTAAAGGCCATCGCCATCACTACTCCCCTCATCATCCTCCTTGGGGCCCGCTCCACCTGTGGGGAGTGATACCATCTCTGGCTGCTACTACCATCTGCCCCGGAGGACAGTGACAGCAGTGGCGGCTAATCTCTGGCCACATACCACAGGTGGCGTCACGGCAATCATCTTACTAGAACCCCCATCATCACCTCCTATCCCCTCTTTATTGGTGTACACCTCGGGGCAAGAAGACGAGCAGGCCTCCGCGACATCCCAAATCATCACACGCACACTGGCCCGGTGACGAGTAACGCAGGTACGAGATTTCCTGTGCCTAACCACCCTCTGCCCCCTGGGTGCTACACTAGCTAAACCCTATTGCTCGGTGGCCACATGCAGCTTAAATGTTTACCGACCATGGTTTTCTAAAAGGGTCTAACATCTCAGGATGTTTTATCCAAGAGGAAATTGAAGCAAGTGCACATCTCTATACCCCTTTAAATCATTGAAATCATTGACACGTTACTCAGAAGACTCATTACTGAAACAGAACTTTCCATATAAAAAAAAGAAGAAATAGATGAGAGGAGATGCGGGGCCATACACAACGCACAATAATGGCATCTGATTCACAACAATGGAAAGCAGTTAAGAGAGATTTGTGCCTAATGAGGGATTATCTACAGCAGAGTGATTTGGTTTCAAGGTCTGTGCGATCACCTTCTGTATTCTTACTTTTTAATTAGCCATTCTTGCCGTGTCTATCACATGAGTAGATGGATATAGCCGAGGTGTTCACACTGCATAACAACAATGGCTCTATCTCAGGCTCACTGATGAGCTGGTGCCGGAGTCTACTCCAAGGAAACAGGAAAAACGGAGGAGAAATTCAGCCCAAATCATTACGGCTTATTTCTGAGGGATAGATTTATTATATTTTTAACCCAGTAAATGTCATTGAGTCAATTATACTACAGGATGGGCACAAGGAAAGGGCACAGTACTATAGTATGGGGAGAGGGATGGGTACAGTACTATAGTATGAGGACAGGGAAAGGGGACATTACCATAGTATGGGGACAGGGTAAGGGGACATTACTATGTGACGCCCTGGCCTATCAGGTCATCACAGGGTATTGTACAACCTGCCCTTCTGTACAGTATCCACCCTCCTTGGTTACGGGTCCTGGTCCTTTGGCGTTGCTAACATCTTGGCCAATTAAAAATCCTAGGAACACTTACCACTTTAACCTACCAGACTCACCATTGGGGGGCTTGAAGGGAATAGGGCCGCCCACATGGGGGGTTGGTGAGGAAAGTGACAGTTGAGTTGAGTTGAGTCCTAGAGAGGACGTGGAGAGGTGGCTCTCGAGAGGAGAGGCCACGGAGGAGAGCTCCTGTGTATTAGGTGGCAGACGTTGGTCTGGGCCTGGTAGGAGCTGGAACCCCGGTTGCAGGGCACCGGGGCCGCGATTTCGCCATGACGTACTGGGTACTGTCATGGGTCGTTAAGTACCAGGTCACCATGACGTACCTAGTGCGTCATGGGTCGTTATTTCTTCTATGGTTTTCTATTTTCTATTTTTTATTTTTCACCCCCAAAATGCCTCCCCCCTGACATGTACCGCCCCCTCCGCCCCCCTTTTGCTACGCCTCTGTGTATACCATTTTGGATTCCGGATGTTAAACATGTTATATGGTTTAAAAATAGTTCATTAAAAGAGAAGAGGATAATAAAGCTGTGGCCGTCCCCGTCCAACAAAAAGAGAATGTTTCTGTAGTGCTGGTGTTTTACAGAGACACTGACTTACTCATCACTCCGGCCAGTTCGCGTCCTCCCCCCGGCGATTCACAGGTGCTGCTGCCTCCTTCTCCTCCCGGGCCCTGTACATGCTGCACAGGGATCCTAGGAGTGCACCTAAGACACAGGTACGCACGCACACGTTCCTCCTCTTAAAGGGCTGGCGTGCTATGTCCAGGAAATGCCTCTCAGCCTATGGCTGAGAGGCACAGTGTATTTAAGGCATCCTCCTGTGTAGCCCCGCATAACCTTCAGGTGCAGGTCGTCGCAGGGTCTCCCCGGGTATGAAAATCTTCTGGTCACAGGTAGGTTAACTTCAATGGGGAATTCGTGACGCCACTCTCAGTATTTGCGGTCAGGGGGTGACCACCACTGCAGTTTAGGGGACACCTGGGGCTGATGGTAGGTGCAGCTAGATGTTGTGGCCTCCCGAGAGTGAGGCTGGCCCCAGGGCCCGGTGTAAGTGTGTAGTACCACAGGTCACAGAAGAACTCATACACAGAACAGCAGGGATGTCTTTCAGGGTTTTTACTCACTTTCAGGTGGCAGGGGTGAGTAACCCAGACGATGCTGTGATGCTCCAAGAGGGGAACCAGGCTCCTTCAGGCTGACTTAGGGGTGGCTGCTGACTCGCCTTCCTAGCCCTCTTGTTTTTGTGGTGACCCAGACTTGAAGTCCTATGGGGTCACCCAGGGAAGTTGCTTCCGTCTGTTCTCCCCTTTTTGGCCTGTTTGCTTGCAGCCTGGACCAAGTAACTCCGGCTGCTTGCCTCTTGTCACTATGGGCCCTCTCGTCACTGCGTGGCTCCGGACTCTGTGTAGGTTTGGTAAAGGGCATAAAGTGCCCTCACTAGCAGGTTGAGCAGGCCAACTGAATGGGCCCCTGCTCTGGGGACCTGTAACCCCGTGCGGGCCTGGTTCACCTGGCAGTCCCCGTACTCAGCCACCTCTCTGCACTCTGGCCTCAGGTGGTTTTCGGGCGGTACTACAAGGTGACCGTTCTCCCCCGCCAGCAACCACTGCACCTGCGGTGTCTGACTAGTGACAGCCTCCAGGTTTCCTCCTTGCGGCTTCTCTCTCTCCCTGAGCTCCACTAACTGACTCTGCTCACTACTCCCGCCCCTCTGTGCCTGGTTCCGCAACTTAGCAACCAGCCTCTCTACCACACCCCTTGAGTGGAGATGGAGGCCACGCCCCCTCCTGGATTCCCCAGGGGTCCCTTCAAAGGTAGATGTGGGAGACCTGGTTACTATGTGCCTGTGTGTCCACACCCCCGATCAGCCTTCTGGATTACCTGTGTTGTACTGACCCAGCATGGGTGCAGTACTCAGTGGTGCCTGACCAGGTCAGGGGCGCCACACTCCCATTAGGGGAGGTGCCTGTGCAATACTTCTTGTTAGTCAGTGTTCCAGTCTGCTATCAAGCTAGCTGTCAGGTCCTGAGCTCCTGTCATGTTAACCCTGTGTCCATCTCCAGTACCTGCATTCCTATGTCTGTCACTCCCGTGCCCATCATTCCTGTTCGTACCCTCCTGTCCAGCCTGCCTCAGTCACCCATCCTGTACCCATCTATGCCTAAGTCCATCAACTGCCCTGGGGGTCAGCTGCCACAGTCCCGGTCACTGCCCTGGGAACGGCACCTGGTGTCTGCCTCGCAATGGGCGCATAGTTAGGCTCCTCCCACTAAAGGGTAAGCCTGGGTCCCCCCTGTGGTCCAATGGATCAACTAATCCCGCTCACTGCCTCTACACAGGCCACGTGCATTACAGTTTCTGTGTTAATTGGCGTCGGTTAACAAAAGGGAGGTTGTGCGATATGTAAGTACGCGGGTGGTATGTCTTCAGTCTCAAAAGGATGGGTAAAATGGACAGCCGCCGAGGGCATGAGAGGGAAGGGGCACATTTAGGGATTTAAAGGAAATATATAATGGTCTCCTTTTTTACTTTTTTGTTCATATACAGAGGAGAACTGTGAGGCAAATCCCGGGATATGAAGATGAATTATGACTCCAGTCATAATCCCTCATCACTCCCTGGCAGTGCCCCCTCCCTTCTTGTTCTCAGTGTTCCACTTACACCTCCATGGCCATGTCCTGTGATATGGAAATTAGGTGGCTTGAGGACAATGGACACAGGATGACTCCCTGCCGTGACCCTGTAGTGGGGGCTGCTAGCTAGTTAGCAAGGCTATGGAAATAGCCAGACAGAACGACTCCAGTAAAAAATGGTTCATATCTCGCAAGCCATATTTCCGATAAATATGGCAACCATAAAAATGGTGTCTCCGCATGCGGACGATGCCGGCACACCCTTTTTATGGGAGCAGGACATTGGGAAATGCCCCAGGCGTGATATCAGCCAATGGGGAACTGGCAGACAGGTCATGAGTCCCCTCGTTCTGTAGCTAAATTCATAACTATCACAATGAGAGCATTGGCGTCCGCCTACGACGCTCCCAGGCAAAGTTATGGCCCATATTCCATGTTGTGGATTGTCCATAACTCCAGCCAGGGGTGGAGCAGTGCTCCCTCTGAGGTCACTAAGGTAGGAGGGGACCTGGATTTGCCCAGGTTGATAACCCTACTTCGGCCATTTTCCAGTGTTCTTTCGCTGGGGGTCACGTGTAGGAAACATCTGTGGGAGTTCCTGGAAACCTGGTCTACAGCGCCCCCCTGTGGCCAGACGCAACAAGGTAACTGCTGGAACTGTGTATGCCTGTTTGTAACCCATGCTTTGATTGTAACTGTACTCTGACATATGTATATTCTGTAGATTCCCTATTGTATATATTGTAGTTCTAGTGTGCTTTAGGCTGATTAAATTATATAATTAATCTTGGGCTGTTCTGTTATCTCGATCTTGAATCCCACGTCTGTGTGTTCGGCTAATAGTTACCGTAAATCGGTTGGTGGCAGCGAATTGTGCCAAGGATTATTGTGGGGAGGCCAGTGAGATTCGGGGAGATTTTATATATTCCGCCCGCGGAGGTCGGGGGAATATATACCTTACTCTCACCGGGGACCCTTCAATAATCGGCATAAGTAGTATAGCGGCCTCCTTGCTTATTGTCGGGCAATTCCATAATTGGCCTGACTATAAGAGGGGCGCTAGAGAGCGCGTCACGTGCTCTGTCTGTCGGTCGGGAGGTATAAAGGAGGGGTGACCCCCACTTGTTACCCCCCGATTGTGACGTACTGGTAGCCAGCGCGGGGGATTTCTGAGTGACCCCCCCGGTGGTTTGTGACATATTGGTGGCATAGCGGTGGGATCGAGATAATAGTGTGTGTGAGTGTGAGACCCATACTCCCAGACACTAAAGACTGCCTGCAGCAGCTGTGGCTGCTGGGGTCTTCAGACTAGCTCAACACTAGAGTGTCAGAGTGCAGATACTGTAAGGTGTGTGGAGGCATCAGGTGTCAGTTCTGTGTCAGTGACCAAAAGTCTGCAAGAATGGCTGATGGCACCAGGAGCAGAGCTATGCAACTGGCCAATGCTAAGGCAGGAGCCGAAGAGAGGGAGGACGGTGCTGTGGACAGCAATGAGGAGGTTGCCCACGAGTCCTCCAGGAGCTCGACGCCAGAAAACCGTTCTGCCGAGGACATTGCGCAACCTGGCACTGCTGGACAAGATGAGGAGGAGCTCACCCAAGGTTCCTCAACGAGCCAGATGCCAGCCCTCCGCTCTGAAAGGGACAGTGAATCGCCTAGCTCTGCAGCGTGCCGCAGATCACCACGTGCCATTCCACCGAGCCTGGGAGGCTCGGATAGCCTTCTTCAAATGGCTATGGCCCTTCTCCAGGCTGGAGACCAGAAGGGCTACAAGGAACTCCTGGCAGAGCGCAGGGCAGAGCGGCAGGCAGCGCGTGACGCTGAGGCTGCGGAGCGGCACGCAGAGCGTGAGGCTGCGGAGCGAGAGCGGCAGGCAGCGCGTGAAGAGCGAGAGCGACAGGCAGACCGTGACTACCAGCTGCAGCTAGCTCAGCTCCGGCCCTCATCAGCCACATGTGACCTTCGAGACACCAAACTTCCAAAGGTCCGTGTTGAGGACTTCCCAGTGCTGGAGAAGGATGGAGACTTGGACTCTTTCTTGACTGCTTTTGAACGGACTTGCTTGCAGCACCATCTGGACAAGGACCAGTGGGCCAAATACCTGACCCCCCCGTTTAAGGGGTAAGGCCCTGGATATCCTTGGGGACTTGCCTCCTGAGGCAGATCAGGGCTACGACACCATCAAGCGGGCCCTGATCCAACAGTACAACCTCACTCCAGAGTCCTACCGCAAGAAGTTCCGGAGCCTACAGAAGGGACCAAAGGACTCCTGGGCTGACCACCGGCGGGCACTTGCCCGAGCTGCCGACCACTGGACCCAAGGCCTGCAGCTTTCCACCGGACCAGAGATCCTGGACTTGTTCATCACGGAGCAACTCTTGTGGAACTGCCCTGAGGATCTCCGCCAGTTCATCCGAGACCAGAAGCCAAAGGGGTCCACGGCTACAGCTGCCCTTGCCGATGACTACACCAACAACCGGGCCCCTGAGGCCAGGAGAGCGGCCACCAGCAGCACCTGGAGAGGGGGTAAGATGAATTCTGCGACTGCCCCACCTGCCCCTAGACTGCAGGGGGTGTCCCCCTCAACTCCCCTCTCCGGGCCCGTGGCAGAACCAAGACGGTGCCACCAGTGCAACCTACCTGGACACTTCAAGGCCATGTGCCCTCAGCGTCCCAAGGCCCCGGCTCCGTCCCCGTCCCAAGGGCCGCCCAAGGTGTATTGTGTGGGTGGGGGTGGTGGTAGGTCCCTGGACAGCTTCCAACCTGTCACCGTCGGCCGGTCTGTGACCATGGGACTGCGAGACAGCGCCTCGGAGGTGACTCTGGTGCGGCCTGAGATGGTGTCCCCCCAAGACTTGATCCCTGGAAAAACCCTCGCTGTCTCCGGGATTGGAGGCATTGACCCGGCGCTGCCTGTTGCTGACATTTATGTGGACTGGGGCGCAGGGCGAGGGGTGAGGGAGGTGGGGGTAACTGATCGGATCTCTGCAAACGTGCTACTTGGGGCAGATTTGGGGCAGATAACCTCCCAGTTTGGGCCCCAACCAAGGGCTGAACCTTCAGCCAGTACTGACATGCCTCCGGACAATGTTAATGTGTTATCTATGAATGATGTAAGGGAGGAGGGAGTGAACTCTGATATTTCTGCTTGCATAGACACCATAGACACACACACAGCTGCAGCTGTGACAGGGGAGGGGGTCAGAGAAAGGTGTGACAATGCCTCTACAAGTAACCAGCCTGTGAGCTGGGATCTGTTGCCCTCTGCAGGGATAAGCAGAGAGCAGGGTGCTGCAGGGGGAGGACCAGTGTGTGGGGTGGGGGCTACCACAGCAAATGTGGGGTCCCCAGAGATTTCACAGCGGGGTTCTGTTGCTGCAGGAGGGGAACAGGCAGGTGAGATTGGGGCCGGTCCAGGAGCGGAAGTGCTCCCAGGTAAGATCTCGGTGCATGGTTCCCCCACAACCGGGGTGTCAGGAAGCCAGGTAGGTCTGCCTGAACCGGCGACTTGGTCAGGAACGGAGGAGGAGCAGGCACGACCCACGGTCGCAGCGGCTGTGGCCGCTGTCACCCGCAGTGGGAGTGCTGGAAGCCAAGGGGCCTCCCGGAGGTCCGATAGCTCTTCCCCTTCTGACCAAGTGGCAGCCGAGTCAGGTGGAGGCCAGGACACAGGTCCCGGGGTACTGACTGAAGATGTGACAGTCTCGTCGATTCTGGCCACATCTAGTCAGGGGTTTCAGGCAGCGTTAGAAGCTGACGACAGCCTGAAAGCTCTTAAGGAGCAGGCGGCACAGCCTCCCTCGGACTCGGACCCGGAGCGAGTGGTCTGGGACCAAGGACGGCTGTACCGGGCCACGGTCCAGCAGGGTTCACCGGAGGCGTGGCCCAGGGACCGACAGTTGGTGGTACTCTATCCGTTCCGGACGGAGTTGTTGCGGATCGCACATGAGATTCCGATGGCCGGACACCTAGGGATCGCTAAGACCAAGGCCAGGTTAAACCAGCATTTCTACTGGCCAAAAATGGGGGCCGATGTGGCTGCCTACTGCCGTTCGTGTGAAACCTGTCAGAGAGTGGGGAAGGCGGGGCCACACCCCAAAGCCCCACTAGTATCTCTGCCAATCATCGATGAGCCTTTCAGGAGGGTGGCTGTGGATCTGGTCGGCCCGCTGGCCATCCCCAGCAGCTCCGGGAAACGCTTCATACTGACGGTAGTGGACTATGCCACCCGGTACCCAGAAGCCGTGGCCTTGTCGTCCATTCGGGCTGACAAGGTGGCCACCGCATTGCTGGAGATTTTCTCCCGAGTGGGTTTTCCCCAGGAAATGCTCACTGACCGGGGGACCCAATTCATGTCCCAGCTGATGGAGGCCCTCTGTAAGCAAGTCCAGGTGCGACATCTGGTGGCCAGCCCGTACCATCCACAGACTAATGGCCTGTGCGAGCGGTTCAATGGCACCTTAAAGCAGATGCTTAAGATGTTGGTCGACTCCCATGGGCGTGACTGGGAGCGGTATCTCCCACACCTGTTATTTGCTTACCGGGAGGTTCCACAGGCCTCAACAGGATTCTCACCGTTTGAGCTCCTGTACGGGCGACGTGTGCGGGGCCCCCTGGCTCTGGTGAAAGAGGCTTGGGAAGGGGATTTGGCCACCCCTGGAGTGTCGGTTATCGAGTATGTCATGCGCTTCCGGGACAAAATGCAGGCCTTGACGCAACTGGTACACGACAATATGGCTCAAGCCCAGGCCGATCAGAAGCGTTGGTACGACCAGAACGCTTGTGAGAGGACCTACCAAGTGGGTCAAAAGGTGTGGGTACTGGTCCCCGTACCACAGGACAAGCTTCAGGCAGCCTGGGAAGGCCCATACCTCGTGTACCAGCAGCTCAACCCTGTAACGTACCTGGTCACCCTGGACCCTGCCCGTGGAAGGCGGAAGCCCTTCCATGTGAACATGATGAAGGCACATCATGAGCGGGAGGCATGTGCGCTCCCCGTGTGCAACCTGCCCGAGGAGGGAGAAGCGGAAACCCTCTTGGATATGCTAGCCCAGGTTAGGGCAGGCGGATCCATTGAGGATGTGGAGGTTGGCCACCAGCTCTTGGAAGACCAACGGTCCCAGCTGTGGGCCACCCTCCTCCCCTTCCGGGGGTTGTTTACCAACCAGCCCGGAAGGACTGACTTGGCTGTCCATCACGTGGACACTGGGGATCATCCCCCGATCCGGCGTTCAGCATATCGAGTCTCCCTGGAGGTGCAGCAACACATGCGCCAGGAGATTGACGAGATGCTGAAGCTGGGGGTGATCCAGGCATCCAACAGCGCTTGGGCCTCGCCTGTAGTCCTCGTCCCTAAGAAGGACCGAACCACTCGGTTCTGCGTGGACTACAGGGGGCTCAATGCGGTCACGGTCGCCGATGCGTACCCAATGCCACGCATCGATGACCTGCTCGATCAGTTGGCCGGGGCTCAGTACCTGACCATCATGGATCTGAGCCGGGGATATTGGCAGATCCCCCTGACTCGCAAGGCCAGGGAACGCTCTGCCTTTATTACCCCATTTGGACTGTACGAGTCCACGGTGATGCCATTCGGGATGAGGAATGCCCCTGCCACTTTCCAGCGGATGGTCAACACCCTGCTCAAGGGACTTGAAGGGTACGCGGCCGCGTACCTGGATGACATTGCCGTCTTCAGTCCCACCTGGGAGGACCACCTAGAGCATCTAGCACAGGTGCTCAGGCGGATCCACCGGGCAGGTTTGACCATCACGCCGGGAAAGTGTCAGCTGGCCATGAGCGAGGTCCAGTACCTCGGTCACCGGGTAGGTGGGAGAACACTGAAGCCCGAGCCCGAGAAAGTGGAAGCCATCGCATCCTGGCCCACCCCCAGGACCAAGAAGCAGGTGATGTCCTTCTTGGGGACCGCTGGGTACTATAGGAGGTTTGTTCCATGCTATAGTAGCCTGGCAAAGCCCTTGGCGGACCTCACCAAGAAGAAGCTGCCCTCTGCAGTCGATTGGACAATGGACTGCGAGACAGCCTTCCGGGCCCTAAAGGACGCCCTGTCCAGCCCGCCCGTGCTACAGGCAGCCGACTTCACGCGGCCGTTTGTAGTACAGACCGACGCCAGTGACTTCGGCCTCGGTGCGGTGCTCAGCCAGGTGGACTCTGCGAGCCAAGAGCACCCAGTCTTGTACCTGAGCAGGAAGCTGTTACCAAGGGAAGTTGCCTATTCCACGATGGAGAAGGAGTGCCTGGCCATAGTGTGGGCCCTGCAGCGTCTGCAACCCTATCTATACGGGCGCCACTTCATCGTGGAGACGGACCACAATCCCCTCAGCTGGTTGCACACCGTCTCTGGGACGAATGGGCGATTGTTGCGATGGAGCCTTGCGCTCCAGCAATACAACTTCACCATTCGCCACAAAAGGGGCCGTGACCACGGTAACGCAGACGGGCTGTCCCGACAAGGAGAGGTCGCGGACGGGCGCACGGGGGAACACCGGAGTGTGCTGCCCCCTAGCGCCCTCAAAAGGGGGGAGGTGTGAGGCAAATCCCGGGATATGAAGATGAATTATGACTCCAGTCATAATCCCTCATCACTCCCTGGCAGTGCCCCCTCCCTTCTTGTTCTCAGTGTTCCACTTACACCTCCATGGCCATGTCCTGTGATATGGAAATTAGGTGGCTTGAGGACAATGGACACAGGATGACTCCCTGCCGTGACCCTGTAGTGGGGGCTGCTAGCTAGTTAGCAAGGCTATGGAAATAGCCAGACAGAACGACTCCAGTAAAAAATGGTTCATATCTCGCAAGCCATATTTCCGATAAATATGGCAACCATAAAAATGGTGTCTCCGCATGCGGACGATGCCGGCACACCCTTTTTATGGGAGCAGGACATTGGGAAATGCCCCAGGCGTGATATCAGCCAATGGGGAACTGGCAGACAGGTCATGAGTCCCCTCGTTCTGTAGCTAAATTCATAACTATCACAATGAGAGCATTGGCGTCCGCCTACGACGCTCCCAGGCAAAGTTATGGCCCATATTCCATGTTGTGGATTGTCCATAACTCCAGCCAGGGGTGGAGCAGTGCTCCCTCTGAGGTCACTAAGGTAGGAGGGGACCTGGATTTGCCCAGGTTGATAACCCTACTTCGGCCATTTTCCAGTGTTCTTTCGCTGGGGGTCACGTGTAGGAAACATCTGTGGGAGTTCCTGGAAACCTGGTCTACAGCGCCCCCCTGTGGCCAGACGCAACAAGGTAACTGCTGGAACTGTGTATGCCTGTTTGTAACCCATGCTTTGATTGTAACTGTACTCTGACATATGTATATTCTGTAGATTCCCTATTGTATATATTGTAGTTCTAGTGTGCTTTAGGCTGATTAAATTATATAATTAATCTTGGGCTGTTCTGTTATCTCGATCTTGAATCCCACGTCTGTGTGTTCGGCTAATAGTTACCGTAAATCGGTTGGTGGCAGCGAATTGTGCCAAGGATTATTGTGGGGAGGCCAGTGAGATTCGGGGAGATTTTATATATTCCGCCCGCGGAGGTCGGGGGAATATATACCTTACTCTCACCGGGGACCCTTCAATAATCGGCATAAGTAGTATAGCGGCCTCCTTGCTTATTGTCGGGCAATTCCATAATTGGCCTGACTATAAGAGGGGCGCTAGAGAGCGCGTCACGTGCTCTGTCTGTCGGTCGGGAGGTATAAAGGAGGGGTGACCCCCACTTGTTACCCCCCGATTGTGACGTACTGGTAGCCAGCGCGGGGGATTTCTGAGTGACCCCCCCGGTGGTTTGTGACAAGAACCAATTACAACAAAGATTGCAAGTGGGATACATGAAATATAAACCCCTCCTATGGGGACCCAGAAACCAGATCCTGCCCCTGCTCAACGTGAAGTATCAGCATTATATTGATATAAGTAGAGGATATGCAATAATTTCCCTTCCGCCTACACAAAGAAAGAAACTAGTTTCTGTGATGTCACTACATAAAAAAGGAATTTCCCTGGCATCAAGCGCTCATCCGAGGAACAAAAAGGAATACATTAAGAAATTGCAGTATAGTATGTGAAGATGCAGACCTTGCAGATTCCACATTAATTGCACAGTTTTCACAGCAGATGTGATGTGTCATGTCCATTCTCCCCATGCGGTTGCGGTTCTCGGTTAGACTTTCTCCCTTTTGTATCCTGAAAATGATTTAATATGCAATAAATAAATCAAAGTGCTCCTCACGGGTCTTCGAAGAGCCATCAGTATGTTCTTCTTAGTAAAGCTTTGGAAGACGTGGTCTGTAGCCTTGAATTCCAGAACAGCGGGAACTCTTGTCCTTAACGGTGTACATATATTGGAGGCAGGCTGGGCGCTTTCTATGGGGCCCTTGCTGAGAGACGAGCCCCATTTCTACATCAAGGTGAGAACTTTTAAGGGACTTGCTTCTTTTTGTGGAAATGCATTCTTAGAAAACAGTGTTTGAGAAGCACCGGTGGTCTTAAAAAACACAGAAAAGGTAAAAAAACAAGCACCATATTGAAGGTCCCCCTTGCTGATCTTCACTTTTGGTCCCCATCTGTTCTGTGTATGCCACTGACAATATTTTGTTCAAGTGTAAAATATAATGCTATCTGATTCTAGCAGTTGCAGTAAAGTTTTCAATATATATGATTAGTGATGGGGCAAATCAGAAGTGTAAAGTTTGGGGTCTGTACTGGACACCTACTGACCATGCATGGACCATGAACATGGACTTCTCAGGCTACTGACCATACACGGACCATGAACATGGACTTCTCAGGCTACTGACCATGCATGGACCATGAACATGGACTTCTCAGGCTACTGACCATGCATGGACCATGAACATGGATTTCTCAGGCTACTGACCATGCATGGACCATGAACATGGACTTCTCAGGCTACTGACCATGCATGGACCATGAACATGGACTTCTCAGGCGACTGACCATACACGGACCATGAACATGGACTTCTCAGGCTACTGACCATGCATGGACCATGAACATGGACTTCTCAGGCTACTGACCATACACGGACTATGAACATGGACTTCTCAGGCTACTGACCATGAACATGGACTTCTCAGGCTACTGACCATACACGGACCATGAACATGGACTTCTCAGGCTACTGACCATACACGGACCATGAACATGGACTTCTCAGGCTACTGACCATGCATGGACCATGAACATGGACTTCTCAGGCTACTGACCATACACGGACTATGAACATGGACTTCTCAGGCTACTGACCATGCATGGACCATGAACATGGATTTCTCATGCTATTGACCATGCATGGACCATGAACATGGACTTCTCAGGCTACTGACCATGCATGGACCATGAACATGGACTTCTCAGGCGACTGACCATGCATGGACCATGAACATGGACTTCTCAGGCGACTGACCATACACGGACCATGAACATGGACTTCTCAGGCTACTGACCATACACGGACCATGAACATGGACTTCTCAGGCTACTGACCATACACGGACCATGAATATGGACTTCTCAGGCTACTGACCATGTATGGACCATGAACATGGACTTCTCAGGCTACTGACCATGCATGGACCATGAACATGGACTTCTCAGGCTACTGACCATGAACATGGACTTCTCAGGCTACTGACCATGCATGGACCAAGAACATGGACTTCTCAGGCTACTGACCATACATGGACCATGAACATGGACTTCTCAGGCTACTGACCATGCATGGACCATGAACATGGACTTCTCAGGCTACTGACCATGCATGGACCATGAACATGGACTTCTCAGGCGACTGACCATACACGGACCATGAACATGGACTTCTCAGGCTACTGACCATACACGGACCATGAACATGGACTTCTCAGGCTATTGACCATACACGGACCATGAACATGGACTTCTCAGGTAACTGACCATGCATGGACCATGAACATGGACTTTTCAGGCTACCGACCATGCACAGACCATGAACATGGACTTCTCAGGCTACTGACCATGAACATGGACTTCTCAGGCTACTGACCATGAACATGGACTTCTCAGGCTACTGACCATACACGGACCATGAACATGGACTTCTCAGGCTATTGACCATACACGGACCATGAACATGGACTTCTCAGGCTACTGACCATGCATGGACCATGAACATGGACTTCTCAGGCTACTGACCATGCATGGACCATGAACATGGACTTCTCAGGCTACTGACCATGCATGGACCATGAACATGGACTTCTCAGGTAACTGACCATGCATGGACCATGAACATGGACTTTTCAGGCTACCGACCATGCACAGACCATGAACATGGACTTCTCAGACTACTGACCATACACGGACCATGAATATGGACTTCTCAGGCTACTGACCATACACGGACCATGAACATGGACTTCTCAGGCTACTGACCATACACGGACCATGAACATGGACTTCTCAGGCTACTGACCATGCAGGGACCATGAACATGGACTTCGCATGGATCATGAACATGGATTTCTCAGACTACTGACCATGCACGAACCATGAACATGGACTTCTCAGGGAGGTCCATGTTACTGTTCAGAGTCAGCCACCTGGATAAAAAAAAATAAAAAACAAAAAAGGAAGCAAAATGAGGAATCTAGCAGGACAATTACACTTAACGAGTTTCCGTCGAGCTGTCACACTGTTTCCGGGTCCGCTCAATAAATCTCACGACTATTCACTGCTTCCCCCACCCACCCATTGTGACAGCATCTGTGATTGGTTGCACTCAGACTGTGAGCATGCTGGCATCTATGATTGGTTTCCCTCACACTAGCAAAGGTTGTCATTAACCCCTTATATTACCCCGATTGACACAGCCCCCCCAGGATGAGCCAGGAAGCAGAGAATATTCATGATATTTAATGAGCAGACCCGGAAGCAGTGTGACAGCCATGCAAAAACTCAGTAAGTATACTTCTCCTGCTTTCCATTTTTCTTCCTTTTGCAGCCTGATTGCCCCATTTAATAAAACTTAAGTTCAGGTCCCTTAGAGTTATATGAATTTTTGGCATCTGAGGTCAAGTTTTGGTCAAATCCCACTGTTTCCGGGTCTGCTCATTAAATCTCATGCATATTCACTGCTTCCCCTGACCCCAATTTGTGACAGCATCTGTGATTGGTTGCAGTCAGACTGTGAGCATGCTGGCGTCAATGACACGCCTTCACACTAGCAACAGCTGTCATTATCCACTTATATCACCTTGATTGACACCACCCAGGGCAATCGGGATGAGCCAGAGAAGCAGTGAATATTCAAGATATTTAATGAGCGGACCTGGAAGCAGTGTTGCAGCCGTGGGGAAACTCAGTAAGCAGATTTTCCTGCTTTAATCCCCATTTTGCTTCCTTCTGCAGCCTGATAGCCCTTACTAACACCTTTTTATAACACTTGAGTTCAGGTCCCTTAGACCTATATGGGGTTTCGGCATCTGGGGTCAAGTTTGGGTCAAGCCACACTGTTTCCGGGTCCACTCATTAAATCTCATGCATATTCACTGCTTTTCCCACTCACCCTTTGTGACATCATCTGTGATTTGTTGCAGTCAGACTGTCAGCATGCCGGCATCTGTGATTGGTTGCCCTCACATTAGCAACATCTGTCATTAACCCCTTATATTACCCCAAGTAAGTGCCAGAATTGGTGAATTTAATATATGCATTATCTGTGCTTGGTATCAAAATACGGGAGGATCCTATGTCATGTTTTCCAATTATTTATTTACTTTTAAAGTTCACTTCAGGACTCAGACACCTAGTGTGAGGGCAACCAATCACCGGCAACCTGACTGCTACTAATCAAAGAGGGTGGGGAGAGCAGTGAATATTCATGAGATGTAATGAACAGACCCGGAAGCAGTGTGACAGCTATGCAAAAACTTGGTAAGTATAATTCTCTTGCTTCCCATTTTGCTTTCCTTTTGCAGCCTTCTAGCCCTTACTAACACCATTTTATAACACTTAAGTTCAGATCCCTTAAACTTATGAGGTTTGGCATCTTGCAGAAAGTAATAAAATGCCTTGAAACATTCTCTCTCTCATTATTCTAGCATTTGGCAAATATAAATCATTTTGGTTCCTAATTGACCTAAAATGGGAAAGGTTTATTCTGATTCCATGTCAGATAGTGAGAAAAACCTGCAGATGTATCTTTATACAGCGGGGAGGGAAAAACCTGCAGATGTGTCTTTATAGAGAGCGGAGGGAAAAACCTGTAGATGTGTCTTTATAGAGAGTGGAGGGAAAAACCTGCAGATGTGTCTGTATAGAGAGCAGAGGGAAAAACCTGCAGATGTGTCTTTATAGAGAGCAAAGTGAAAAGCCTGCAGATGTGTCTGTATAGAGTGGATTGTAAAACCTGCAGATGTGTCTTTATAGAGAGCAAAGTGAAAAGCCTGCAGATGTGTCTGTATAGAGTGGATTGTAAAACCTGCAGATGGGTCTTTATAAAGAGCGGAGGGAAAAACCTGCAGATGTGTCTTTATAGAAAGCGGAGGGAAAAACCTGCAGATGTGTCTTTATACAGAGAAAAGGGAAAAACCTGCAGATGTGTCTTTATAGAGTGCGGAGGGAAAAACCTGCAGATGTGTCTTTATAGTTACTGTATGTAAATTTCTGGTTTCAACTGTATCTCCATTAATTCCACAGTGTCCTACAGATATGATCACTGTCCCCATTGGGGCTCATAATCTAAATTCCCTATCAGTCTTTGTAGTGTTGGAGGAACCTATAGAATCCCTAGGAAACCCACAGAAATACAAGGTAAATATACTAACTCCTTGCAGATGTTGTACTTTTGGGATTTGAATCCAGGAGTCCACTGTTGCAACAAGTCAAACACCAGAGTCACTGTAATTTTTTTTATATATATATATATATATATATATATATATATATACAGTTAGGTCCAGAAATATTTGGACAGTGACACAAGTTTTGTTATTTTAGCTGTTTACAAAAACATGTTCAGAAATACAATTATATATATATAATATGGGCTGAAAGTGCACACTCCCAGCTGCAATATGAGAGTTTTCACATCCAAATCGGAGAAAGGGTTTAGGAATCATAGCTCTGTAATGCATAGCCTCCTCTTTTTCAAGGGACCAAAAGTAATTGGACAAGGGACTCTAAGGGCTGCAATTAACTCTGAAGGCGTCTCCCTCGTTAACCTGTAATCAATGAAGTAGTTAAAAGGTCTGGGGTTGATTACAGGTGTGTGGTTTTGCATTTGGAAGCTGTTGCTGTGACCAGACAACATGCGGTCTAAGGAACTCTCAATTGAGGTGAAGCAGAACATCCTGAGGCTGAAAAAAAAGAAAAAATCCATCAGAGAGATAGCAGACATGCTTGGAGTAGCAAAATCAACAGTCGGGTACATTCTGAGAAAAAAGGAATTGACTGGTGAGCTTGGGAACTCAAAAAGGCCTGGGCGTCCATGGATGACAACAGTGGTGGATGATCGCCGCATACTTTCTTTGGTGAAGAAGAACCCGTTCACAACATCAACTGAAGTCCAGAACACTCTCAGTGAAGTAGGTGTATCTGTCTCTAAGTCAACAGTAAAGAGAAGACTCCATGAAAGTAAATACAAAGGGTTCACATCTAGATGCAAACCATTCATCAATTCCAAAAATAGACAGGCCAGAGTTAAATTTGCTGAAAAACACCTCATGAAGCCAGCTCAGTTCTGGAAAAGTATTCTATGGACAGATGAGACAAAGATCAACCTGTACCAGAATGATGGGAAGAAAAAAGTTTGGAGAAGAAAGGGAACGGCACATGATCCAAGGCACACCACATCCTCTGTAAAACATGGTGGAGGCTACGTGATGGCATGGGCATGCATGGCTTTCAATGGCACTGGGTCACTTGTGTTTATTGATGACATAACAGCAGACAAGAGTAGCCGGATGAATTCTGAAGTGTACCGGGATATACTTTCAGCCCAGATTCAGCCAAATGCCGCAAAGTTGATCGGACGGCGCTTCATAGTACAGATGGACAATGACCCCAAGCATACAGCCAAAGCTACCCAGGAGTTCATGAGTGCAAAAAAGTGGAACATTCTGCAATGGCCAAGTCAATCACCAGATCTTAACCCAATTGAGCATGCATTTCACTTGCTCAAATCCAGACTTAAGACGGAAAGACCCACAAACAAGCAAGACCTGAAGGCTGCGGCTGTAAAGGCCTGGCAAAGCATTAAGAAGGAGGAAACCCAGCGTTTGGTGATGTCCATGGGTTCCAGACTTAAGGCAGTGATTGCCTCCAAAGGATTCGCAACAAAATATTGAAATTAAAAATATTTTGTTTGGGTTTGGTTTATTTGTCCAATTACTTTTGACCTCCTAAAATGTGGAGTGTTTGTAAAGAAATGTGACAATTCCTACAATTTCTATCAGATATTTTTGTTCAAACCTTCAAATTAAACGTTACAATCTGCACTTGAATTCTGTTGTAGAGGTTTCATTTCAAATCCAATGTGGTGGCATGCAGAGCCCAACTCGCCAAAATTGTGTCACTGTCCAAATATTTCTGGACCTAACTGTATATATATATATATATATATATATATATATATATATATATATATATATATATATATATATATAAATATAAGCTGTACATGCCTCTGTGCTTTTAGACTTCCACAGTGTTAATGTAAATCTTGAGGGTTATTCATAGTGCTGTGTCTGAATTTAGAGGCGTTGAGGAGGACGTGTCAATGATGTAGACAAAGAAGAGTGAAATGCGTGTCATTCAGACATATCGGTGTCAGTGGCAGAAGTTACACTGAGGAATTTAGGCTAATGCATTTATCCGAAGAAAAAGAGTTAAAGGAGTGTTCCCATCGTCTTTCTTCAGTAGTGCACCACTATCTTGAAGGAGTAACATAAAGGTCCTCGTTATCCCAATGCTAAAGTTCCAACGGTGTGCCCAGTTAATAGCATTGGTCTTTTTATAGAGGTCAAAAGAGAAAAAAAGAGAAAATGTGCAGTGAAGCCGGGGGTGAGGGTGTTTACTGTAAGTGTTTTGGGGCTTATCTGGAAATCTCTGAGATTGAGCTGCTCCGATGGCAGCCCTCGGTGTGTAGCGTTAGGGTGGGATGGTGATGAGATCAATTGGAGAATGAAAGGGTCTTGTCCAGGCGCTCTCACCAGGAAGGAACCCAGAGAGGAGATATTGATAAAGGATATTCGGCACTGCCCGGTACTCGATTGAGCATCATGGTGCTAGAGTACTTGCGGCACTCAGCCGAGTATCGCGGGTGCTCAGAAATTTCGCCCATTGTAGTTTCTGAATGTTTCTCCAGGGGATAAAACAACTATCTCTAGATAAATAAACCCGCCCTCCAGACGGAAATGCTCTGTTTATGGCTGGCTGTATGTGGGCGGAAACTAGAACAGGTCAATCATCAACTTCTCATAATGCTCATTAGGCGCCGCTCACATCAGCGGTATTTTGCCAGAAAGCCGGATCCGGCACAAATGCATTTGTTTCATTCATTTACAATGGAAGCGCGGTCACATGCAGTTGTGTGCGTCATACACAACCGCATGTGACCGCATCTTGCTGCGCTTCCATTGTAAATTAATGGAACTTACTCGCGTTGAGCTCATCCAAGTGTATAACGCTCATCACAGCACGGCAAGCGTGGATGTGTGAACCCACTAGACTGCAGCTCCGCTGTGGTAGCTGACCACAAGCAGGACACAGGAGAGTGTAGATGGTGAGCAATAGACTGGGTTTATTGACAATCCTTAAATAGAAAATGAGTGCGAAGGAGACCGAGAGAGTCTTCACCGGACCATGCACCGGACTTCCCTGGAAGAGCAACCGAGAGCAAACCTATATACAGGGGCTGTCTGGCCCAATCCCAGGGGGCCTAACTGTACAATCTCCCAGACAATGGTTACGACTCACCGCGTCACAGGGAAAGAGCAAAGTCTCAGGTTAGTGTACCCCAACAGTGGCACTGCACAACGTGCGAAGACACGGTAAACGTGAAGGAAGTGGCTCCTCCGGATGTAGCACTGCTGTTACAACAAGGCTCTGTGGACGTGAAACCAAGAGTGGAGCTGGAAACCAGGAAGGAGGCACAGCTTGCGGGTCCCTTTGGCAACACAGAAGCAGCAGCTCCAGAGGCTCCGCAAGCAAGAGGAAACCTAAAGATAGGTAATAACATATTAGTAAGAGGCACCAGAAGAGGTACGTAGCGCGACCTCTACACTGACAACATACCTAAGGATAGGAAATGTTGCCCAAACACTTCCCATAAGGGGAGGGTGCTTTATATACACAGAGCTGCTCAGCAATAGGCTAAGAGGGAATTGCCCTCAAAACAGCTCAGTACTAACAGGACCTGCAATGATGTCAGAGGGAGGGGAGGAGTCAGAGATCACACGATCCCTAGTGCATGCAGGGCTCTCCAGTGCCACTGTGGATACAGGAAAGCAGGGCGCGCGTGGGCTGTGTCAACTTGCTGGAAATGGTAAGTACAGAACGGACAGAAGCTGTTCCAGCCCTGGTGACACTGCGAAGACGCCCCCGGTCCCCATGGCCAGCGGGGTCCATGGTCGGGGACGGCACAGGACGGAGCATGATAAAGTGTCTGACCCGCTCGAAACAAAGAATGAGCAATCAAGCAATTTAGTGCTCATCCATCGCTAGCATTTAAAAATATGCTACGCGTTTCGAGGATGGTCTGTCCTATTCATCAGGCAATCCACCTATGAAGTGGACAGAATGTCCTCGAAACGCGTATCATATTATTAAATAGTCTTTATCAATATCCCCCCCTGTTGCTTTCCCTCCCTGTGTGCTCATTTCTTTTTTCCATTGATCTCAAAAGAATGTTTTGGGCCCCCCAGACACCAGGGTACTCCTGCATCTATTGCAGTTTTGCCCTTGGTCCTCTGCCTCCCAGCTCCCTGGTATCTCAGGCATTGCACTCCTGAAGATTGACAGTACAGACCAGAGCGATGCGTCCAGGATCTAAAGTAAGACTTGTAAGCGCACACTGCTTACCTAGGGAACGCTGCAGGATGGCAGGTAATGGAAGCAACAAGTTCTACAGCACAGAATTAATGAGAAGTAAATTACAAAGTTACTTGTTTTTATAATTTACTTTGCAATTTTTAGCAATTTTAAGAGGTTGAGACAAAGACAATGCAGTGTATCTAATATCATAATGCATGAAAACGGTAATAAATAGCTGTAAATAGCAGAATAACAATGTAACATGAAGCTGTGACGGGCGGCTGCCCAGCAATGTACAACGCTCGTGCCATCTACTGCCTGGAATGTGTCACTGCGAGTCCACAAACAGAAATCTATTAATATCTTTCTGCGCTGCTCCTGAGACGTAATGCAAAAGAATAAAACTGCGCTACATGTACCAACAGAGGAAAACTGCACTACACGTACAAGCGGAGGAAGACTGCGCTACATATACAAGCGGAGGAAAACGGCACTACACATACAAGCAAAGGAAAACTGCACTACACATACAAGCGGAGGAAGACAGCACTACACATATAAGCGGAGGAAGACTGCACTACACGTACAAGCGGATGAAGACAGCACTACACATATAAGCGGAGGAAGACTGCACTACACGTACAAGCGGAGGAAGACTGCGCTACACGTACAAGCAGAGGAAAACTGCACTACACGTACAAGCGGAGGAAGACTGCACTACACGTACAAGCGGAGGAAGACTGCACTACACGTACAAGCGGAGGAAGACTGCACTACACGTACAAGCGAAGGAAGACTGCACTACACATACAAGCGGAGGAAGACTGCACTACACGTACAAGCGAAGGAAGACTGCACTACACATATAAGCGGAGGAAGACTGCGCTACACATACAAGCGGAGGAAGACTGCACTACACGTACAAGCGGAGGAAGACTGCGCTACACATACAAGCGGAGGAAGACTGCGCTACACATACAAGCGGAGGAAGACTGCGCTACACATACAAGCGGAGGAAAACTGTGCTACACGTACAAGCAAAGGAAAACTGCACTACACATATAAGCGGAGGAAGACTGCGCTACACATACAAGCGGAGGAAGACTGCACTACACATACAAGCGGAGGAAAACTGTGCTACACGTACAAGCAAAGGAAAACTGCACTACACATATAAGCGGAGGAAGACTGCACTAAACGTACAAGCGGAGGAAAACTGCACTACACGTACAAGCAGAGGAAAACTGCACTACACATACAAGAGGAGGAAGACTGCACTACACGTACAAGCGGAGGAAAACGGCACTACACGTACAAGCAGAGGAAAACGGCACTACACATACAAGCAGAGGAAAACTGCACTACACATACAAGCAGAGGAAAACTGCACTACACATACAAGCGGAGGAAAACGGCACTACACATACAAGCAGAGGAAGACTGCGCTACACATACAAGCAGAGGAAAACTGTACTACACGTACAAGCAGAGGAAGACTGCGCTACACATACAAGCTGAGGAAAACGGCACTACACGTACAAGCAGAGGAAGACTGCACTACACATACAAGCGGAGGAAAACTGCACTACACGTACAAGCGGAGGAAGACTGCACTACACGTACAAGCGGAGGAAAACTGTACTACACGTACAAGAGGAGGAAGACTGCGCTACACATACAAGCGGAGGAAAACTGCACTACACATACAAGCAGAGGAAGACTGCGCTACACATACAAGCGGAGGAAGACTGTACTACACGTACAAGCAGAGGAAGACTGCACTACACATACAAGCGGAGGAAAACTGCACTACACGTACAAGCGGAGGAAGACTGCACTACACGTACAAGCGGAGGAAAACTGTACTACACGTACAAGCGGAGGAAGACTGCACTACACGTACAAGCAGAGGAAAACTGTACTACACGTACAAGCGGAGGAAGACTGCGCTACACATACAAGCAGAGGAAAACTGCACTACACGTACAAGCGGAGGAAGACTGCACTACACGTACAAGCAGATGAAAACTGTACTACATGTACAAGCGGAGGAAAACTGCACTACACGTACAAGCGGAGGAAAACTGCACTACACGTACAAGCAGAGGAAAACTGCACTACACGTACAAGCAGAGGAAAACTGCACTACACGAACAAGCAGAGGAAAACTGCACTACACGTACAAGCAGAGGAAAACTGTACTACACGTACAAGGAGAGGAAAACTGTACTACACGTACAAGCAGAGGAAGACTGCACTACACATACAAGCAGAGGAAGACTGCGCTACACATACAAGCGGAGGAAAACTGCGCTACACATACAAGCAGAGGAAGACTGCACTACACATATAAGCGGAGGAAAACTGCGCTACATGTACAAGCGGAGGAAAACTGCGCTACATGTACAAGCGGAGGAAGACTGCACTACACATACAAGCGGAGGAAGACTGCACTACACATACAAGCGGAGGAAGACTGCACTACACATATAAGCGGAGGAAAACTGCGCTACATGTACAAGCGGAGGAAAACTGCGCTACATGTACAAGCGGAGGAAGACTGCACTACACATACAAGCGGAGGAAGACTGCACTACACATACAAGCGGAGGAAGACTGCACTACACATACAAGCGGAGGAAGACTGCACTACACATATAAGCGGAGGAAGACTGCACTACACATATAAGCGGAGGAAGACTGCACTACACGTACAAGCAGAGGAAGACTGCGCTACATGTACAAGCGGAGGAAAACTGCACTACACATACAAGCAGAGGAAACAAACAAGCAAGTTCACGGAATTATCTACAATCATTTCAGAATATTCGAAAACTGCACAGTGTGTACGCTGCATTTACACAAGGTTTCTGGTTTACATTTGTAGATTTCATAACACTGTCAATAGAATATAGATATTTCATAGATGGAGACTGAGGATACGAGATACAGAAATAACTAACAGTGTATTAAATCAGATAATGCAACACTGGGATATCAGAGCACAAACAGACAGACAGACAGAGATAGATAGAAAGAAATAGATAGATAGATAGATAGAAAGAAAGAGAAATAGATAGATAGATAGAGGGATAGATAGATAGAGGGATAGATAGATAGAAAGAAAGAGAAATAGATAGATAGATAGAGGGATAGATAGATAGAGGGATAGATAGATAGAGGGATAGATAGATAGAAAGAAAGAGAAATAGATAGATAGATAGAGGGATAGATAGATAGAGGGATAGATAGATAGAGGGATAGATAGATAGAAAGAAAGAGAAATAGATAGATAGATAGAGGGATAGATAGATAGAGGGATAGATAGATAGAGGGATAGATAGATAGATAGATAGAAAGAAAGAGAAATAGATAGATAGAGGGATAGATAGATAGAGGGATAGATAGATAGAGGGATAGATAGAGGGATAGAGGGATAGATAGATAGAGGGATAGATAGATAGATAGATAATGGATAGATAGAAGGATAGATAGATAGATAGAGGGATACATAGATAATGGATAGATAGATAGAGGGATAGATAGATAATGGATGGATAGATAGATAAAGGGATAGATAGATGATAGATAATGGATGGATAGATAGATATAGAGGGATAGATAGAGGGATAGATAGATAGATAGAGGGATAGATAGATAGATAGATAGATATAGAGGGATAGATAGATAGAGGGATAGATAGATAATGGATAGATAGAGGGATAGATAGAGGGATAGATAGAGGGATAGATAGATAGATAAAGGGATAGATAGATAGATAGATAGATAGATAATGGATGGATAGATAGAGGGATATATAGATAGATAGATAGATAGAGGGATAGATAGATAGATAGATAGAGGGATAGATAGATAGATAGATAATGGATGGATAGATAGAGGGATATATAGATAGATAAAGGGATAGATAGATAGATAGATAGATAATGGATGGATAGATAGAGGGATATATAGATAGATAAAGGGATAGATAGATAGATAATGGATGGATAGATAGAGGGATAGATAGATAGATAGATAGAGGGATAGATAGATAGATAGATAGATAGATAATGGATGGATAGATAGATAGATAGATAGATAATGGATGGATAGATAGATATAGAGGGATAGATAGATAGATAGATAGATAGATAGATAGAGGGATGGATAGATAGATAGATAGATAGATAGAGGGATAGATAGATAGAGGGATAGATAGATAGAGGGATAGATAGATAGATAGATAGATAGAGGGATAGATAGAAAACTCCCGGATCCCAGAGACCGCAGGACCCTGAGCCGATATAGACTCAGTGCCCACAGTCTAGCCATCGAATCCGGCCGACACAAGCAGAGCTACAAGCCCAGGGAGGACAGACTGTGCCAACACTGTGACCTGGAGGCCCTGGAGGATGAAACCCACTTCCTGCTACACTGCACCAAGTACTCAGCAGTGAGGGACACTCACTTCAGGAGACTCTCCCATCTCTTCCCGGATTTCAGCTCCATGAAGGAGGAAGAGAAAATATATATCCTGCTGGGGGAAGAAGAGAGCGCAGTGGAGATAGCAGCGCGGTATGTGAGCGAATGTCATAGACTCCGAGAAAGAGAACTATGATAAGCCATGGACTTCCATAGCCCCCCATCCCAGATGTGGCCCCCCAATCCCCACCCTGGATATGTCCCATCCACCGTTACCACAGTCCCTACCGTGGATATGCCCCATCATAAGCCATGGACTTCCATAGCCCCCATCCTAGAAGTGCCCCCACAGTCCCCACCCTGGATGTGCCCCATCCATCCTTCCTACAGTCCCCACCCACCATCCCCACAGCCCCAGTCCCTAATGTACACTTGCTTTGGCAAAACTAATTTGTATTTGGTCCTGCCAATAAAGCTTATTTGATTTGATTTGATAGAAAGATAGATAGAGGGATAGATAGATAGAGGGATAGATAATGGATAGATAGATAGAGGGATAGATAGATAGAGGGATAGATAGATAGATAGATAGATGGATAGATAGAGGGATAGATAGATAGAGGGATAGATAATGGATAGATAGATAGAGGGATAGATAGATAGAGGGATAGATAGATAGAGGGATAGATAGATAGATAGAGGGATAGATAGATAGAGGGATAGATAGATAGAGGGATAGATAGATAGATAGATAGATAGAGGGATAGATAGATAGATAGATAGAGGGATAGATAGATAGATGGATAGATAGAGGGATAGATAGATAGAGGGATAGATAGATAGAGGGATAGATAATGGATAGATAGATAGATAGAGGGATAGATAGATAGATAGATAGATAGAGGGATAGATAATGGATAGATAGATAGATAGAGGGATAGATAGATAGATAATGGATAGATAGAGGGATAGATAGATAGATAGATAGAGGGATAGATAGATAGATAATGGATAGATAGATAGATAATGGATGGATAGATAGAGGGATAGATAGATAGATATATAGATAGAGGGATAGATAGATAGATAGAGGGATAGATAGATGATAGATAATGGATGAATATATAGATATAGAGGGATAGATGGATAGATAGAGGAATAGATGGATAGATAGAGGGATAGATAGAGAGAAGGATAGATAGATAGATATAGGGATAGATAGATAGATAGAGGGATAGAGGGATAGAGGGATAGATAATGGATAGATAGATAGATAATGGATAGATAGATAGATAATGGATAGATAGATAGATAGAGGGATAGATAGAGGGATAGATAGATAGAGGGATAGTTAGAGGGATAGATAGATAGAGGGATAGATAGATAGATAGATAGAGGGATAGATAGATAGATAGATAGAGGGATAGATAGATAGAGGGATAGATAGATAGAGGGATAGATAGATAGAGGGATAGATAGAGGGATAGATAGATAGATAGATAGATGGATAGATAGAGGGATAGATAGATAGAGGGATAGATAGATACAGGGATAGATAGATAGATAGAGGGATAGATAGAGGGATAGATAGATAGATAGAGGGATAGATAGAGGGATAGATAGATAGAGGGATAGATAGATAGAGGGATAGATAGATAGAGGGATAGATAGATAGAGGGATAGATAGAGGGATAGATAGAGGGATAGATGGATAGATAGATAGAGGGATAGATAGATAGATAGATAGATAGAGGGATAGATAGAGGGATAGATAGAGGGATAGATAGATAGATAGATAGATAGAGGGATAGATGGATAGATAGAGGGATAGATAGATAGATAGATAGAGAGATAGATAGAGGGATAGATAGATAGATAGATAGAGGGATAGATAGATAGAGGGATAGAGGGATAGATGGATAGATAGATAGAGGGATAGATAGATGGATAGATAGATAGAGGGATAGATAGATAGATAGAGGGATAGATAGATAGAGGGATAGATAGATAGAGGGATAGATAGATAGAGGGATAGATAGATAGAGGGATAGATAGATAGAGGGATAGATAGAGGGATAGATGGATAGATAGATAGAGGGATAGATAGATAGAGGGATAGATAGAGGGATAGATAGAGGGATAGATGGATAGATAGAGGGATAGATAGATAGATAGATAGATAGATAGAGGGATAGATAGATAGAGGGATAGATAGATAGAGGGATAGATAGAGGGATAGATGGATAGATAGATAGAGGGATAGATAGATAGATAGATAGAGGGATAGATAGATAGATAGATAGAGGGATAGATGGATAGATAGAGGGATAGATGGATAGATAGATAGATAGATAGAGGGATAGATAGATAGATAGATAGAGGGATAGATAGATAGAGGGATAGATAGCTAGAGGGATAGATAGATAGATAGAGGGATAGATATATAGAGGGATAGATAGATAGATAGATAGAGGGATAGATAGATAGAGGGATAGATAGATAGAGGGATAGATATATAGAGGGATAGATAGATAGATAGATAGATAGAGGGATAGATATATAGAGGGATAGATAGATAGATAGATAGAGGGATAGATATATAGAGGGATAGATAGATAGAGGGATAGATAGATATAGGGATAGATAGAAAGAGGGATAGATAGAAAGATTGTTAAATAGATAGATGATAACCAGATAGATTATAGCTAGCTAGATACAAAGATACAAAAAAAGACTGGAAGCACTCCTAATAGTGTGAATAGGTGCGTATCTGATCATGATGTATTGACAGAAAAGAAAGGAACAGCCGCACACTGAAATGCCAAAATTTTAAACTACTGAAAAAGATCTAAAAACAATTTATAGGGTTTTTTTTTTTGTTTTTTTTTTTTTTTTTTTTTTTTAGCTTTGCACCCCAACTCCCACCTTACCCATTAGCCACAGGTGTTTTTATTCTCCGGTAGCAGGTCACTCGTCGCCCATACATGTAGTTTTTTAAAACCCAGACAGGCAGTAGGATAAAGTAGGACCCAGTATAATGAGGTTGCCGTGATGTGGCTACTGAGCAGGTAAGGAAATGGCCATTTTTATATGCGAAACACCTGAAAAAAATTTTTAGCTGTTCCTTTCTTTTCTGTCAATCTATTCACACTATTTGGAGTGCTGACAGTCTTTTTTGTATCTTTGTATTTAATATGGAGTACTGTTCATTTGACTAGATGTGCACCCCAACCCCTACCTTATCCATTAGCCACATGTGTTATCATCCTCTAATAGTAGGTCACTCGTCACCCAAACAAACACGTAAGTTTTTTAAAAGCCAGACAGAGGCAGTAGGATAGAGTAGGACCCAGTATAATGAGGTTGGCATGACGTGGCTACTGGGCAGGTATGAAAATGGCCATTTTTATATGCAAAACACCTTACCAAATTTTTTTTGCAGTTCTATTCTTTTTTGTCAATCTATCATGATCAGATACGCACCTACTCACACTATTTGGAGTGCTGTCAATCTTTTTTTGTATTTTTGTATTTAATATGGAGTGATGTCCATTTGACTAGCTGTGCACCCCAACCCCTACCTTACCCATTAGCCACAAGTGTTTTTATCCTCTAATAGTAGGTCACTTGTCGCCCATGCATGCAGGTTTTTTAAAAACCCAGAGAGAGGCAGTAGGATAGAGTACAACCCAGTATAATGAGGTTGCCGTAACATGGCTACTGAGCAGGTATGGAAAGGGCCATTTTTATATGTGAAACACCTCTAAAATCCCTTTAGCTGTTCTTTTCTGTCAATCTATCATGATCAGATATGCTCCTATTCACACTATTGGGAAGCTGTCAGCCTTTTTTGAATCTTTGTATTTAACATGGAGTAATATCCATTTGATCACCTGTGCACCCCAGCTCTCACCTTAACCATTAGTCATATGTGGTTTTTATCTTCTAATAGTAGATCACTCGTCACCCATACATGTAGGCTTTTTAAAACCCAGAGAGACAGAGGCAGTAGGATAGAGTAGGACCCAGTATAATGAGATTGCCGTGATGTGGCTACTGGGCAGGTATGGAAATGGCCATTTTTATATGTGAAACACCTCCCATAAAATGTTTAGTACATTTTTTTATAGAGATCTTTTTCAATAGATAGATAGCTGATAGATAACAATAGATAGAGAGATAGATAATAGATAGATGATAGATAATAGATGGATAGATAGAGGGATAGATAGATAGATAGAGGGATAGATAGAATAGATAATAGATGGATAGATAGATAATAAGTTGATAGATAGAGGGATAGATAGATAGAAAGAGAGGTGAGAAATAGATAGAATACAGTGAAAGCCTGCTGTCTATATTCCTGATCACACGCACGGATGATGTGTTCTCCCACACAGGACACTAGCATGCCTGGAAGAGAGAACACGCTGTATCCAGAAAGCCAGGAAGCCTGATCATGGGCACGTACCCTTAAAAGAAAATGGATAATCAGGATAATCTGACCTTCATGCGCTGACTCCCAGAGAATTTATGGTGGGCTTGTGTTAAGACACAGCAGCCAATCTAAGGAGGCAGAGCTGCTAAGGGAAGGAGGGAACAGAAGCCTGAGCCAATCATGAGCAAGGAGGCGTGTTTCAGACAACAGCAGACTTCCTGTACACGCTGCAGATGAGAGTCTGAAGTCACGGATCACAGTAAAGGATACAAGAAGCAAGATCAAAGGAAAACATAGCAGACAGCCATCAGAGTAGGCATCACTATGGGGAGATAAGGTATGCACACCAGTGACTATGTAAGGGGAATACATGGAATAGCAGAAACTGCTGTGTGAATACTGACTTGAAAAATCCAATAGCTATATGCAAGAGTGAAAATGTGAAAAATGGAATCTGCATTATATGTCCATGGCAGTAATGCAGATTCCATTTTTCACATATTCACTCTTGCATATAGCTATTGGATTTTTCAAGTCAGTATTCACACAGCAGTTTCTGCTATTACATGTATTCCCCTTACATAGTCACTGGTGTGCATGCCTTATCTCCCCATAGTGATGTTTTTTTAGTTTTTTTTAGGTTTTTGCACCCAGTTCGGACTTAGAATGGTGTTCCAAACGTTATTCCTATTTGTTAGTATTTTTTCATTTGTGAACCCTCCCCAACCACACCTATTGCCAATCCACATCGTATATATAGCCTGGGTCTCAGCTTCCCATACACGGTAAGTTTTTTAACTGCATGAGAGGACACACACAAGCTAGGGACCCCAACGTAGAGAAATACTTTGGTGTAGTGTTGGGGCTCTATTGCATTGATCAATTCAGTAGCTAAATTTCTCTTGATTCATATGTTCATGGCAGTAATGCAGGTTCCATTTTTCACATTTTCACTCTTGCATATAGCTATTGGATTTTTCAAGTCAGTATTCACACAGCAGTTTCTGCTATTTCATGTATTCCCCTTACATAGTCACTGGTGTGCATACCTTATCTCCCCATAGTGATGTTTTTTAGGTTTTTGCACCCAGTTCGGACTTAGAATGGTGTTCCAAACGTTATTCCTATTTATTTATTTATCAGAGTAGGCATGACACCTACATATCATTTTGAAGCTTCTAATGGGATAATTGCTTTAAAGGGATTGTCCATTGGATGGGGAAAGAATAATGTTATCTCTCACTGAAGACAGCTATGCAGGCAGATTTTATTTTTTTTTTACATCAAATAATCAGTACAGGAGCAAAGTGACAAATAAGTAGGGAAAGAAGCATTTTATCCCTGACTGAAGACAGATTTGAGCAGATTTGAGTGCAGGAGGAAAGAAATGACAAATAAGTGGAGAAATAAGCATTTCATCCCTCACTGAAGACAGATCTGTAGACGGATTTGAGCAGATTTGAGTACCGGAGGAAAGAAATGACAAATACATGGGGGAAAAAAGCATTTTATCCCTCACTAAAGAGACTGAAGACAGATTTGAGTGCAGGAGGAAAGAAATGACAAATAAGTGGAAAAAGAAGCATTTTATCCCTCACTGAAGAGATCTGTAGACAGATTTGAGCAGATATGAGTGCAGGAGGAAAGAAATGACAAATAAGTGGAGAAATAAACATTGTATCCCTCACTGAAGCAGATCTGTAGACAGATTTGAGCAGATTTGAGTGCAGGAGGAAAGAAATGACAAGTGGAGAAAGAAGCATTTTATCCTTCACTGAAGACAGATCTGTAGACAGATTTGAGCAGATTTGAGTGCAGTGGGAAAGATGACAAATAAGTGGGATAAGAAGTATTTTTTTCTAATAAGATATATTCCAGAGTTTATTATCTTCACTTGCACTGTTTATGAGAACTTCAGTGATACCTGCTGTGGAGAAGAGATATCAGATGTGAACATTCTGCTGCTATAATTGGAGCTGAAGGCAGTGACTGGATTATGTTTACAATGTTATAATTTTCTAAGTATAATATATACAGAATATAATCAATATGTACATTCCTCCATGTAAAATCCGATCCCCTCAGCTCCGTCATCTGCCCCCGTGTAAGCAGGACACGTTTCTTACACATATTCCATCTACCTGGATTACCAATTGTGTACAGTGCACAGAATATTAATGCAGCGATGTATTATGTGCTGCCGCGCAGGACAATATCGGAACATTGGCATATGATTTAGGAAGTGTATAGGGATCAGTTACTATGAATCAATTTGAACAAAGGTCGCTTAGCAACAGCAGAGAAGCAATAGAAGGGAAGTATCTGATAATGACTGAATGAAGGTAATAAATACAAACTAGTGGTGGTTGTCTCATATAGGGAGAGATTAATGGTTTTTTTGCACCTATTGCATAGGTTTACTTATTAATAAAAGGATAAAAAGAGCTAAATACTAAACTATACTAGAGGTACCATAAGGAAATATTAACCACTTATTGGCCTGATTTTGTCTTCATCATCCATGGATATCATACAATAGTCACATACACCTGTGCAATGGATGTGACGTAAGCAGGATAATTATTAGAGTATATGGCGCGCCCACGGGGTCTGGGGGCGGGGACACTCGTTACCGGGCCGGTGTTGGTTCGGGAAGTCACAGCGGTCTGGCCCGGTTCCGTGACCCTGGCAGTGTTAATAATAGGGGGGATGGGGTGTGGAGTTTGTCTTCGTGACACCACCGGTGGTATGCAGCTAATATAGGAGCCGCCGCTGCGGGTGCTTTCTCTGGGGCGGATGACAATGCAGCTCGGATAGTACAGCTCTCCCCAGGTAGAGCTAGGCCCCAGGGAGGATGTTGGGAGTAGTAGTCACCTATGGCGCAGGGGCGCGAGGATGGGAGCGGCGGCAGTGATGGGACGACACAGAGGTTGCAGTTCAAGGTCTTTATTCACTCAGGTTACACCGCCTTTGGAGTGCCGTGCTCCGCCTATTATGGGCTTCAGCCGATCCCAGAGAGTTCAGAGGTCAAGGCCGATGTTTCCTTCTGTGTGTCCTTTCTGGTGGTCTTCCCTCCACCCCAGCTCTTGGGCGATGGAATGGGTCACGGGTGCCTGCTGCACTCCCCGTAAACCCTTTCTTCCTAAGATCCCAGGTTGAGCCTCCAGCTCCGCACCACGGGCCCCTTTCTGTTCTGTCACTTTATCCTGACATCTCCTCCTGAGTCCGACCTGGCGCGGACCCCCGCCTGGTGCTAACTGAATAATGTGTGAGATGGCTCCTAACTTCCCTTGCAGGTTCCCTGCTCCCTGGGTTGCTGAACTAGTGGGTAAGAGGTCCCCTACTTCATGATGGCCACCCCCTTCTCCTACCCTAGCTCAGTCCTGGTGAAAGAGCTTCCGTGTTATGTGTTGGATGTGTTTTGGTGGTTTACCGGTGATGACCTCCTCCGTATCCAAGATAAATACTGCACCCCAGATGAAGTGCAGTACCCTGTGGCATCTGAAGCCGCAGGGGCGCCACATATACAGCGTGTATGTGCTGGCAAATGCAGGAAGATACTTATCCATCATTTAATAACATGATGGAGGCTGTCCGTTTGGCTTCAGATGTATCTGCAGCAGGACAGTGACCACAAACATACAGCCAATGTCATTAAGAACTATCAACTGTGCACAAGTCTCAACCCTGACCATGGAGACTCTGTGTGTGGATGCGACCTTGGTTGGGGTGTATAACACTTACTATTTTCTTCAGGCAGATGTCCATCACCCCGCTGGTAGTCATCATAGACAGTTCGTAACACACGCAACACCAGAGCTTGCTTAGCCAACCAGAAACATTCATTGTTATTCTTCACACCATTATAACAGACATGGCCTTCTTTTCCTTCCTTCCTCTCAGTACTACTCGTCAACCTGTTCCCCTTTGCTATTTTGAATCTTGTCCTTAAGCTCCAGGTTCTTTGTCTCCTTCCCCCTGACTCCGTTCACCTTCGTCCGATTCTGGGCTTCGGTGGCTTTCTAGCGGGAAGACTCGCTAAGCCCGTAGGGGTGAGCTGTAGGCTCCGGACCTCCAGACGTTACCTCAGGGTTTCCTGACTGGCCCTAGCACCAAGGCCATGTCTTCTCACACCTGAACCCTACTCTGTACTGACTCCTCTAGAGTCCTCCCAACTGTCCTCTTTTCCTCATTTATCACTTCCCCTTTAACCCTAACGCTTCCATCCTGCTGCTATCTCAGTCCAACCCCTAAGTTGCGCTTTTGGTCACAGTCCCACTCTACTGTACCTGGAACCTGCACCCGGCTGGCAGCATTACATATTAACATATACAATGGTATAAAACATAAATTACTGTACATGACAAACAGTGCAATGGCAAGTCAATCCTCTACAAGTACTGCAAGATGTTTGGAAAAACCCCAAAATGGCAATGACCAAATTGTTGGCACCTTTCCAAAATTCTGAGTAAACAAATTTGTTTCAAGCATGTGTTACTCATTCAAAGTCACCTGTGGCAAGTAACAGGTGTGGGCAATATGAAAATCACACCTAGAACTTCTGACCCAACCGGGACTTGTACTTTTCAACAATTTTGTCTCTGACTTGTTTGGAGATCTCCTTGGACTTCATGGTATTCTTTGCAGATCTCCTTGGTCTTCATTGCGTTGTTTGGAGATCTCCTTGTTCTTCATGGTGTTGTTTGGAGATCTCCTTGGTCTTCATGGTGTTGTTTGGAGATCTCCTTGGTCTTCATGGTGTTGTTTGGAGATCTCCTTGGTCTTCATTATGTTGTTTGGAGATCTCCTTGTTCTTCATGGTGTTGTTTGGAGATCTCCTTGGTCTTCATTATGTTGTTTGGAGATCTCCTTGTTCTTCATGGTGTTGTTTGAAGATCTGCTTGGTCTTTATGGTGTTGTTTGGAGATCTCTTTGGTCTTCATACTGTTCATTTGAGATCTCCTTGGTCTTTACGGTGTTGATTGGAGAGCTGCTTGGACTTTATGGTGTTGTTTGCAGATTTCCTTGGTCTTCATAGTGTTGTTTGGTTAGTGGTGCCTCTTGCTTATTGGTTTTGAAGCCTCTGTGGCCTTTCAGTAAAGGGGTGTATATACTGAGATAACCCGGGACACTTAGAATGCACACAGGTGGACTTTCTTTTACTAAGTGTCTGACTTGTGAAGGTAATTGCTTGCACCAGATTTTTTTTAGGGGCTTCATAGCAAAGGGTGTGAATACATATGCACGTGGCAATTTTTACTTATTTTATCCCATAAATATAATTTTTGCCCATATTTTTCTCACTTCACTAACTTAAACTAGTTCTGATGCATCACACACAAATTGGAATACAAAAATATGGAAAGACAGGTTGTAATGTAACAAAGAGGTAAAGAGCCAAGAGGGGTGAATACTTTTGCAAGGATGACATTATGTAGATGACATTATTGTAAAATGATCACAACCACAGCTCATGCAAATAAATTATACAGCCGTCCAACACATGTTCTGCTCAATACTCAAAATATATGCACAAATCCATCATATTGATTATCAAAACTTGTTTTATTGGTTTTACTCTAGCCTCCAAATGTTTGTACATTTCTCTAAAATAACAGTAGAGTAATAAATACCGTACATATAAAATATACACAAGAAGTGTTCATTTAAAGAATATGGACACCTAAGAGGGCATTTGTTTTTACTCATTTGCATGTAATCTGGGCTAAAATTGTTTTTACAATTTGTTTTCAACAACAATTTTGCACTGTTTGGCTTTTACAGGCTTTGTGTCATGCGGTGTTCAGGTCCAGTCTTATTAGGTGTCATGGCAGCATCAGGCTCTGTTCAAAATGCTGAGCCTGACAGGCAACCTGATATCTCCTAGTTGTTCAGCCAGAGCTGGGCGTCGGCTGATTTACGTGCACTTTTCCTTAGTCCTGCAGGATTTAATTCCTGCTGATCTGGGAACTCTGCTAGGAGCTCAGGTTGCTAATTACCAATCATATCATCTCATCCCTATATAAGATTCTGGATCTTTCTAGACAGAGCCGATTATAGCTTCAGCTTAGCTTCAGCGATTACGGTCTTGGTTGTGATCCTTTTTATGATGATCTGTAGTTGATATTTTACATGGTGTGGATGTTCCTCTGTTTTGCATTTACTTCCTTGCTTTTTCCTTATTCCCCCGTACACATATTGTCTCTCCTTTCTGTTTGAGTGTAGTGTGTATGAGTTTTTGTTCTCCCTTGTCCGTGTCATTTCTGTGAGGTCTTGTTATTGTATTTTCCTGCCCACTTCAAGGGTGAGGGAGCAGAGGAGTAAGATCAGAGCTCAGACAGGAATCAGGGTCACACTAGGGGCTCAGACCTGGCTACCTTCAAGCCTACCTCCAAGATAAGGGACAGTGCAGGGTTTCTAGTCTGAGGGCCAGCCTAAGGGCCCCTGTTCCATCATTACATACCCCTACGGCTGCAGAATGAGTTATCAGAGCCTGGTTGTGCTGATGTATGACTTTAGACCACATCAAAGCTAAGTGTGCTTCACCTTTTGTGTCCCCCTTTTTCCCCATAGATTGTAAGATTTTGAGCAAGACCCTCATTCCTACTGTAGCTGTTGAATTATGTACTATTTTGTTTTGCATTTGTCTATACAACCCCCCACCGGATTGTAAAGTTCTGCGGAATATGTTGGCGCTATATAAATAAACTTTATTATTATTATTATTATTATTATTATTATAAGCCAACTGAGAAAAGCTCCGAAAGCAAAAAACAAACTCTCCATTAAAAAGAATTAAATTAAACTTAATAGTAATGCACTAGGAAACATAAGAATGCAAAAGTCAAATTTTTAAGGAATCCCAAATGCAAAAATTAGTTATAACCAAATGCCTAAATTAAAAAATAAATAAATAAATTTCCCTCAACGTGTCTATATCCATTAAGAGAAATTGTATACTTTTTAGCAATTGTGCCAACAATACTTTAATAATTTGAAAAGCTTTTCATGAGCCGATTACTATAATGTGTAAACTATATTCTGTAGGTAATATAACACCGCCGTGGACATACGGGTGCCGTGAATTCTTTTCATTTAATATATTTCATGCAAGAGTTCAGAATCTCAATTCCGTGAAGTTCCCGAAGTTGCATCCTGTATCTAAAAAAGTACAAAGAAAGAATGACAGGCATCAAGAAGACAAGACATCGGTGCCTGACGTTCTCTGTTGTTGCGTATGGTCACATACAATCTAAATCCACCTGTCTGGATGATTGATAGCTGAACCAGTTAAGAGGTAATTGCTCCTGAAAATGCCAAATATGATAAAAATGGATTATCGTTTCATTAGACACTAAATTCTATTTATTTTTAGACTTGATTTTTCTTTGGATTTCTCCCAAGTCTTTCCAGCCCGCTTCAAGGATAGGGGAGCAGGAGAGTAAGATCAGAGCTCAGACAGGAATCAGGGTCACGCTTTGGGCTCAGACCTGGCTACTATCAAGCCTACCTCCAAGATAAGGGACATGTCATCACTGCAAGTGACATCTGAGCATCGCGGTCACATCATGTCTCATTTTCATGATGATATGTAGTTACATTTCTGAGTACAGAGAATGTTTTTGGAAAGTCCCTCAAAATGATAGGTTGCTTATAGCCTACTTGATAAATGAATATATTAAGTTCAATGGGACATATATTATTTTGTATGTAACATGCTCCCCCTATTAGCATTTCTAGGTAGTCTAAATTTTACTGTTTAAAATATTGATTTGTGAAAAGGTCCGAATCCAGAGAGTGAGTGCCAGCGTCCGGTCCCTGCACTGTTGTGATGCAGATATTTCCTTTCGTACCATTCTATTCGGCTCAACATATCCAGAGCTGTATAATTGTTACAGATCACCAGTTTAAAAAAAAAACTGAAGAAAAAGATTTTTTTCAATACTCTGTGCCATGCCTGCGTCCCTACGGGAACACCAACTCACCTGCCCCAGCTGGGTCGCATCCTCCCCCGCACTCCCTGGCCACCCACATGCACTGTTGCCTCTTACTCCTCCTGGGGCGTGTGCATACAGCCCAGGTCTCCTGGGAGTGTGCTCAGGGCACACCCTCCTATTTCAGAAAATGTCTCTCAGCCTATGGCTGAAATGAATTATGTGTGTAAGGCACTCTCCCATTTGGGGAGGTGCCTGCACAATTCCTTAGTCTGTCTCCAATCTGCTAGCTAGTTGTCAGGTCCTGAGTTCCTGTCCTATTATCCTTGTGTCAGTCACATGTACCAGCCTTCCCATACCTATCTGTCCCTGCCATGCCCACCATACCTATCCGTAACCACCTGCCTCTGTCATTCCCTCCTATACCTGTCTGCATCCGTATCTGTACCTGAGTCCATCTAATGTCCTGGGGGTCAGCTGCCACAGTCCCAGACACTGTCCTAGTAGTGGTACCTGGTGTCCGCCTCGTAATTGGCGCTTAGTCAAGCCCCCCCCCCCACTAAAGGGTAAGCTCGAGTTTCCCCCGCTGGTTCCACTAATCTCACTCACTTCCCCTACACAGGCCGCGAGCGTTACTCTGTTGGGAGCTGTTTATGCTATCTGTGTCTGTGTAGCCTCCAGGTGGCTGTGATGTGTATTGCACTCTGACAGCGCTGATTGGATGTAGGGCTTATCTGATGTCCCAACCCCATGTGAGCCCCATCAGTGCGAGCCCGGACAATGCTGGAAGGATGCCGGCCAAGGAGGTGAGTGTAGGCTTTATTATTTTATCTGGGGAAAACATGTGAAATCAGAAAGGGTTGTCCTAGTAATGGAGAAAACATTTTGGACCCACAAAAGAAATAATGTCCATAGCACTGCCTGGTAAAGTGTAAAAGGGCCACCGCAGGAACACGTTTCTCAGAGACTTCCTACTTATGGACTTGAGGGTCTTTTTTGATGAGACACTTACCTTGGCTCTGCACAACAGAGTTTCCCCAGTGCTATGGCAGCATTTCGTTGTACAGAGGGTCTCTTGGAGTCTCCGCCAGCATGGGTCAGAAGCAATTTCAGGATATCCGTCTGCAACAAGGTGGAGGCTGCACCAGGAAGATCAAAGCAATTTCCCAAACACAGAGCAGTATTCCCAACTATGATCTCATCCTCGGAACGTAGCAGGGTCACCAGGGTGCCAAAGTCTAAAGGAAATTATATATAAGTTTTCAAAGAAGTCAGATATGTTAATACACACTCAACCTAAGGCAAAGTCATGCCTATAACTACAGCCCTGTGCCACCCCTGTAACAGCTAAACAACACAGCTGCAATTATCACAACTCCTCAGCTTCTTCCAGAGACTGTCTCCTTCCAAAGTAGTCAGTATAAGAATGATGATTATATCCCCGCTTTCACATGGTAAGACATGTGATTATTTATAGTGAAAGGGAGTGGTCACAAAAGTGCTGCACCTGAGAATAAGGCTCCAAAGGATAGCCGGATAGGAAAGAGTACTTAACCTCTACAATACCAAAAGAAAGCAGATACATTTAAACACAAGCTGCTAACCTACGAAAAAAATAAGGCGTTGTGACTTTCTGGTCCTAGATTTACCAGAGGTCTCCCCATAGTGGAACACACCCATGACAGATTGTCAGAGTAGTGGACCAGCCCTTCAATGACTCAGGAGCATCCTCCTCATTAAAGCGGGCTTTAGACGCTGCGACATTGCTAGCGATGTTGCGAGCGATAGCACCCACCCACGTCGGTGGCGCGTCACGGGGTGATCACTGCCATAGCGAACAATATCGCTACGGCAGCGTCACACGCAATTATCTGTCCACCGACGTCGCTGTGGCCGCCGAACAATCTCTCCTTTAAGGGGGAGGTTCGTTCGGCGTCACTAAGCGGCCGCCCAATAGAAGCGGAGGGGCGGAGATGAGCGGCCGGAACATCCCGCCCACCTCCTTCCTTCCTTATTGCCGGCGGCCGTAGGTACGATGTTGTTCCTCACACACATAGCGATGTGCGCTGCCGCAGGAACGACACACAACCTGCGTTCCAAACGAGGAACGATTTTTTAAAAATGAACGACGTGTACACGACGAACAATTTGACACCTTTTTGTGATCGTTACTGATCGCAAAAAGGTGTCACACACAACGACATCGCTAACGAGGCTGGATGTAAGTCACCAACACCGTGACCCCGACGATATCTCTTTAGCGATATCGTTGTGTGTAAATGGGCCTTAAGACCGGCATGAACATGGCCGGTCTTGATGAATGGGGGGGGGTCAAAGTTTTTCTGTCCCTATGTTGAAAAAGCTGTGCATTCTGACTCTTATTTCTGTCTTGTAGAAGCATAAAATGCCGCTGCTTGGCCATCCCTCATCTTTTAGACTGGATGTAATTGTCCCCCATGATTGACTGCATTAGTCCATGTAATGTAATAGCTGCAGAGCATTACGGAGAAGCCTACCACCTGACAGCACCTGTCATTATTTGGTCGTTCTGTGATTCTTCATCAGTGTGTAAAAGGGGGACAAGATTTTTTTGTGGTCCAATCCTCGAAAATAGATCACAAACTGTTCGAATTGGTGTGGACCTACAAAATTCAGGAAGTTCAACTCTAATTCGATTGGCCGTGGATCAATCTGACCATCTTTATTAGTAAGTCTATTTTACTTCTCAATATCTAATTTGACTCGATGTATCCACAGGATATTTGTTTCCGATTTTTATCTTTTTTAACACTGAGTCTCAACAAACTCAACTTCACTAGTCAAGATATATCTTCCCATAACGCATGACCACACAAACTATGGATTTCCAGCTGCTATACAATCCCGACACGCAGAGCACACTGGCGATAATGGTAACTCTAGACACATAGGCACGGTCCACTGACAGAGCACACTGGGAAATATAATTTACAACATGTTATCAAGTTCTATACCGCTATAATAGTCGCTGTTATCTCACACAATACAGCTGTCTTTCATCACTAAGTCTTCAGCGTTCCACTAGCTGGAAAGTGCGTGTGGGCTGACCCAGCAGGGGAAACTTTCTGAAGTTTCATCAAAAAGTGACCATTAATACCGGTAACTGATTATTTATGCAGTTCTACTCTATCGATAGATAACTAAAGAGAAGATTAAACTCCCGACCGGCCACCCTCATGTTCAATAATTAATTAGGAAGTCTGGTCGTACTCAATCTCTTAGAATTGCTTACTTCTAATTGGAAGTAAATTATATAAGGGGGAAGACAGATGAGAGATAATGCCTGCAACTGCAATAGTTTGTAGATTTATATATCTTTACAGGACCAGTCTACTGACCTTTTGATATGGCGGCTTAAAGAGGAGCAACCACCAGGATTTTCATATATAAACTAAAGCCAGTGCTATACTGGCACTATCTTGCTGATTCTATATATACCTTTAGTTGTGAGGTCGGATGTCTAGTTTCTGAAATATAGGCAAGTAAAGGACCAGCTTCTTAAGGAGGAGCAACCACCAGGATTCTCCTATATAAACTAAAGCCAGTGCTATATTGGCCCTATCGTGCTGATTCTTTACATACCTTTAGTTGTGAGATCGGATGTATACTTTCTGAAATACAGGCAAGTAAAGTCTGTGAAATGCACTGTTATTTGATTGATAGGTGCTGCAGAATATCTAATAGGTGGGTTGGGTTTTGCTAGCATTCCTGCCCCTGTCTGCTGCCTGTCCTTCCTCCCCTTGTCTCTGTTATTACAGGGGGAAGAAAGGACAGGGGGAGGAAACATAGGGAGGCAGACAGGGCTAGGAATAGCTATCAAAACTCGACCGACCTATTAGATATTCTGTAGCTGCTATTAATCAAATAACAGTGTGTGTCGCCCGGGGACCAGGGGTACTCAGATCCGGGCCACGGGGTCACTTCTGTGGGTATCACGGTGGTGTGACCCAGTCTGTGATCCCAGGCTCCACAGTAAAAGGGGATTTGGTAAGGGAGATTGTCCGTGACGCCACCCACGGTTGTGGTGAGGTTGGAACACCACCGCTGCTCTGGACGGGGATTCCGGGAGCGATGGTATGGAGCAGCTAGATGTTATTTCTCCCCTCCGTGGGTAGGGGGTTGGCTGTCCCGGGGCCCGGTGATGGGGTAAGCAGGGAGCAGGGCGCAGTGCTGCGGTGCGGTGCCCGAGGGCACGGGCGTACTCACAAGTAATTCACACGGAGTCACTGATAAACTAGGAATTGCCGGTGTCCGCAGCCTTCAGTACGGGGGTGTTAGTGTCCCACACACGGTGCAGCAGCTCCTGTTCTTTCCCTGCAGCCAGGTGCCTTTCTCTCCACTCTCTTCCTCTTTCTCCTCAGCCGGGAACGGGGAATCCACTCCCCTGTAGTGATCCGGGTCACCCTAGGTACCGAGGGGCCACTACCCTGCTCCGGCTACCTCTGGCCCCTTCCTCACTACGGCCTGTCCCGGCCCTTTCGGAGCACGCTTCACTTTCAGCCTGGGAGCTACAACTCCAGACTTCTCTTCTCTCTGTCTCTCCAAACACTCTGCTCCAGCCCCTCCCCTCTGCTCTGCTTTTCTCTTACCCTGGGGGATGTGGTTTGTCCTGCTGCACCGGTGTGAAATCAGATTACCAAGGAGGATTAACTCTTTCTGTGACAACCTGGCTTTGCCAGGGCATCACACACCCCCTTGGTAAAACACGGCCCGTCCTCGGGCCGTCTGGGCACCAACATTTATTAAACTGGAAAAAGGGAAAATAAACACATTACAGTCATACATCTTCCCACATCGGGAGGTACGTTTTCTAAAACTTTAAATTTAAACTGTTCTGCCACCCCACACCTGCGGAGCAGATGGCCTCCTCCTGAACTTAAGGGCGCTCAACAGGGGTGACAGTCCATAAAACAGTCAACTTTTTAACTTGTGGGTAGCCGTCCATGCTCCACTACCACTGCCGCTGCCGCCACTCCCAGTACGGGGCACGGGTTCCGTGCTCTGCCTCCTGCTCAGAAGCCAGGCCCACTTGGATGCCCTCGGCGCCAGCTACAACCGGCATCGCTAACTGCCGAGGGCTCCATCTCTCACTGGCCTGCTCCTCCTCTCTGCAGGTGCACTCCGGCTGCTCCACAGCCATGACGGGGTACCTGGGAGCGGCTGGCGCCACATCTGGGGCAGACTTCCAATCGGGTGCCACCTCCGTTGCGGCCGGGCGGACTGCTGGAGCCGACGTCATCACCATGGCGGCTGGGCGGACTGCCGGAGCCGGGTAAGATGTCATCGGGGTTGCGGCTACTGCTTGTCCAGGAACGGAATTAGGCAAAGTCCTGGCGTCCCTGCCTTTACAGTCCTGGTCACATGAACTGCAGCTCCTTCTTCCTTCTCCCCCTTGGTACTCGGGAGCAGTCCTTCTAGCAACTTTTAAAGTTTCCCTTTCGCTTCCGGTCCTCCGGAGCTTCACTTCCGCCCACGTTCTCAGGGGGTGGAGCCTCTTTTTCACGCCCGCCGCTCGGAGAAGAAGGCACCAAGCTGTTGTTTTTGGCACCTAAAATGGCGGCTAAAATGGCGGACTTTGGGATTTTTCCTCAGCGGGACGCCGCTGACGGATGGGGCAAGGCGCACTTCCTCCAGGTAACTGGATGGGTTCGATCCTGTTCGTGACGCCAAATGTGTCGCCCGGGGACCAGGGGTACTCAGATCCGGGCCACGGGGTCACTTCTGTGGGTATCATGGTGGTGTGACCCGGTCTGTGATTCCAGGCTCCACAGTAAAAGGGGATTTGGTAAGGGAGATTGTCCGTGACGCCACCCACGGTTGTGGTGAGGTTGGAACACCACCGCTGCTCTGGACGGGGATCCCGGGAGCGATGGTATGGAGCAGCTAGATGTTATTTCTCCCCTCCGTGGGTAGGGGGTTGGCTGTCCCGGGGCCCGGTCATGGGGTAAGCAGGGAGCAGGGCGCAGTGCTGCGGTGCGGTGCCCGAGGGCACGGGCATACTCACAAGTAATTCACACGGAGTCACTGGTAAACTAGGATTTGCCGGTGTCCGCAGCCTTCAGTACGGGGGTGTTAGTGTCCCACACACGGTGCAGCAGCTCCTGTTCTTTCCCTGCAGCCAGGTGCCTTTCTCTCCACTCTCTTCCTCTTTCTCCTCAGCCGGGAACGGGGAATCCACTCCCCTGTAGTGATCCGGGTCACCCTAGGTACCGAGGGGCCACTACCCTGCTCCGGCTACCTCTGGCCCCTTCCTCACTACGGCCTGTCCCGGCCCTTTCGGAGCAAGCTTCACTTTCAGCCTGGGAGCTACAACTCCAGACTTCTCTTTTCTCTGTCTCTCCAAACACTCTCTGCTCCAGCCCCTCCCCTCTGCTCTGCTTTTCTCTTAAAGGCTGCTTTCACACTACGTCTTTTTAACATGCGTCCTGAACGTTCTTTTAACGCAAAAACGGATCCAGTGCCAATGCGTTTTCATTTCAATGCATTTGCAATGGACTCGCGTTAACATGCGTTCACCTGTGTTTGCGTGCGTTATAGTGAGGATCCAGCAACTTGCAGTTTTTTAACATCTTTCAAAAACGCTACATGTAGCGTTTTTGAGCTGCGTCCAAATACTGCAAATTGCTGGATCCTGACTAAACAGCACGCAAACGCATGTGAACGCTGGCATACTGATAGGCAGGATCCTGCTTGCTCTACTGAGCATGCCCAGAAACCAGCCCCGTGATCAGTCTATCTCTCTCCTACCTCTCTGTCTCTCCCCCTCCCTCTCCTCCACCTGAGAGCTGCGGACACTCGTAACCAAGGTAAATATCGGGTAACCACTTATCTTAGTTACCCGATGTTTACGTTGGTTACGTGTGCAGGGAGCCCGGCTCCTAGCAGCTGCAGACGCTCGTAACCAAAGTAAATATCGGGTATCCAAGCAAGTTACCCGATGTTTACCTTGGTTACGAGCCTCCGCAGTTGTAAGAAGCCGGCTCCCAGTCTGGCACGTTTAGTTCCCATCACTCCCGATCACATGACTCCAATGCCCGCCCCTAAACATCCAGTGACAGGATCCTGCAAAGTAACACATGCGTTTGCATGCGTTTTTTGCTGTAAAAGCAGGATCCGCTTTTGCAGCAAAAAAACGTTCATGACGCATGTTAAAAAAACATAGTGTGAAAGCAGCCTTACCCTGGGGGATGTGGTTTGTCCTGCTGCACCGGTGTGAAATCAGATTACCAAGGAGGATTAACTCTTTCTGTGACAACCTGGCTTTGCCAGGGCGTCACAAGTGCATTTCACAAACTTTACTTGCCTGTATTTCAGAAACTATACATCCGATCTCACAACTAATGGTATGTATAGAATCAGCATGATGGCACCAGTATAGCACTGGCTTTAGTTTATATAGGAAAAATCCTGGTGATTGGCCCGCTTTAAACACTGCAGATTGAGAAGATAGCCTAAGGGGTACTTTGCACACTACCACATCGCAGGTGCGATGTCGGTGGGGTCAAATCGAAAGTGACGCACATCCGGCGTCGCTGTTGACATCGTAGTGTGTAAATCGTTTTTGATACGACTAACGAGTGCAAAAGCATCGAAATCGTATCATCGGTGTAGCGTCGGTCATTTCCATAATTTCGGAAGGACCGATGTTACGATGTTGTTCCTCGTTCCTGCGGCAGTATACATCGCTGTGTGTGAAGCCGCAGGAGCGAGGAACATCTCCTATCTGCGTCCTGGCTGCAATGAGGAAGGAAGGAGGTGGGCAGGATGTTTACGTCCTTCTCATCTCCGCCCCTCCGCTCCTATTGGCCGCCTGCCATGTGATGTCGCTGTGACGTTGCACGACCCACCCCCTTAGGAAGGAGGCGGGTCGCCGGCCAGAGCGACGGCGCAGGGCAGGCGAGTGCATGTGAAGCTGCCGTAGCGATAATTTTCGCTACTGCAGCTATCACAAAATATCGCAGCTGCGACGGGGGCGGGGACTATCGCGCTCAGCATCGCAGCAATCGGCATGCAATGTCGTACTGTGCAAAGTACCCCTAAGAAAGATCACTTTATGAATCACTAAACTCCATTCGAGGGACCCGCTACTAGTAATTTATAGAAAAAGTTTAAAAGAAGTTGTCTCAAGGTAGACATTGAGGATATTAAGGGGTTGTTCCATCATTAAAAAAAAAATAGAACACTTGCCGCTAAATATTCTAAAAACTCATCCATTTGATTGATTTAAATAAAGTGCCCTAGTTTCCTTGGAATGCGTAAAAAAACATGCTTTGACCCTCCGGACCTTATTCTTCTCATGAGCTCATCCCGCCGCTTTGCCAAGCTTCGATTTGGATGATACTCTCCAGTCGTGGGGCTGCAGCTACGGCACATCAGGCTTCTACAGGTGTTGTGTCCTCACATAACCCCTATATGTGAGCGTTACCATCATCCTCACCCCCATTTTGTTGCTTAGGATACTGCCCTATCTGTGCACCTTTTGTCCCATTCAGATCCCTATTTATCCCTATTTACCAAATAACCTCTTACGAACAACATCTCCGTGTCAGAGGTTTCGGATAGTTTTGCGATTCTGCTTGTGACCTCAGCTGGCTCTTTCTATGCTGTCTGACCCAAGCATGAATTAATATGCAGAAGTCCTAGTTCATGTATCTCTATTTCCTATGGACTCTGGCCATGCTCAGTACCCAAAATTATGTTCTGCAATAGGTGGGCAGTGCCCCATGATGTAAACATGCTTTGTCTTCTGTGTAACTGTTGAATAATATAAATGCATATATTAGTATTGAAGTGTTTTATTATTTTAGAGAAGAACAGGTTATGGATGTAGCAGAGTTACGACTGTTTACCAGGTTATTAAATGCTGCCATCTAGTGATCTGGTTAAGCCGGCAGAAGAGCGAGTTATGTTAGATAGGATACGATTAAGGTAGTGTGTTCAAGTGTGAAAGGATGTGGCCTCGGTGCTAGGGTCAGACAGGGAACCCTGAGATCCGGAGCCTACGGCTCACCCCGGCAGGCTTAGAGAGTTGTCTGGTGGCTAGAGAAGCCGCCGAGCCCAGAAGCAGATGAAGGTTCAAGGAATAAAGGGTGATAGAGGCGCAGACACTGGAGTATTGAGGACGAATGGGGGACAGAAGGACAGTAATGAACAGAACGGAAAGTAGTACCCCACAGAGAGAGAAAGGAAGGTCAGTGGTCACGTCTGTCATAACAGTGTGAAGAATAAATGTAAAAAACTGGTTGGCTAAGTGAACTCTGGTGTTTCGTGTCTCGTCTCTGTTGACTTCTGGCAACAGGGGTGATGGACACCTTCCCAAAGCAGCAAGTAAGGCGGGCTTTGCACGTTGCGATATCGGTAACAATGTGTTACCAATGATGCAGCGATAGTCCCCGCCCCCGTCGCAGGTACGATATCTTGTGATTGCTGCCGTAGCGAACATTATTGCTACGGCAGCTTCACACGCACTTACCTGCCCTGCGACGTCGCTCTGGCCGGAGACCCGCCTCCTTACTAAGGGGGCGGGTCGTGCGGCGTCATAGCGACGTCACACGGCAGGCAGCCAATAGAAGCAGAGGGGCGGAGATGAGCGGGACGTAAACATCCCTCCCACCTCCTTCCTTTCGCATAGCCGGCCGGGACGTAGGTAGGAGATGTTCCTCGCTCCTGCGGCTTCACACACAGCGATGTGTGCTGCCAGCTGGAACGAGGAACAACATCGTACCATCGCAGCAGCGGCATTATGGAAATGTCGGACCCTACACCGATCATACGATAACGACGCTTTTGCGCTCGTTAATCGTATGTAAAAGGCTTTACACACTACGATGTCGACAGCGACGCCGGATGTGCGTCACTTTCAATTTGACCCCACCGACCTCGCACCTGCGATATCGTAGTGTGCAAAGCCCGCCTAAGTGTCATGCACCCCTCTGGAAGCCATTTCCGCACACGGAGTCTTCTTGGTGAAGAAGTGCGGCACCCACGCCGCCTGGGGCACCTGCCTACCTCTTTCAGTTCTCCCGCAGAATCGGGAGCATACACCTTTAGGGCAGCAATGACGCTGCTGGTCTGAACTGTCAACCAAATGGAAGAAGCCACTTTCCAAACATTTATTCCACAAGCTGGTGTCCTGAAACTGCTTATCAGGAATAACCCTTTAATGTCCAATTAGCTGGGGTTTGACCACAATGAAACCCGTTGAATGGTAGAGCAAAGTGTCGGCGACGTTAGAAAACTACCAGGCTACTTTATCTCCGTTTACTGTTTCAAGAGGCTTCATTATCGTGCCATTATAGTTAATGACCGGCTTTGCAGCCTTTGTGATAAAACAAAACTACTATGAGAACAGAACCGCTACCAACTCATTCTCGTAATCTCTGGCCACCGCATCCGCCGGACCCTTACTGATCACAGCGTATAGAATACGCCGTCAGTGACTGTCATGATAAAATGAGGCATCACATCATCATAGAACGCGATCCGCAAATTACACATTTTATTCTCTGTCTTGAGTCTTTGTAATGTGAATCTCACCCCTGAGTCGTCCTCCGTACTGATTACTATACTTTCGATAAGTGGCAGCTGATGATTACTGCGCCCCTAAAACTACTTATCTTCTATCCTGTCAAAATGAAAACCTTAATTTAGGCAATATTCATGCAGCTCTGTAACAATGTATTTCATATATAGAGTATAGAATATTACATCGCCATGCTTATGGTGTAAAGTGTGCAGACATGGCTGCAACGGAAGCTATCTTAGGCCTAAAACACACTTCCGCATAAAAAACGTACGTGTCTCACGTTCCGTTTTTTGGGTCCGTGTTCCGTTTTTTATGGGCGTTTCTCCGGTGCGTATGACATCCGTGTGATGGCGTATGCTCGCCGTGTGTATGTGTGTAACGTCCGTGTTGGCATGAAATACGTACGTGTGTTGTCCGTGTGACTTCCGTACCCAAATTACGTTGTTAGTGCTTCAGCATGCGATTCTGGTGGGTTTAATTGGTCAATTTCCGTCCCTCGTCTGTTTATTAGGTTAAACATCGTTTAAATCCATTGTTTCTGGCTCTTCCACGCATTATACAGACTCCAAAATGTCTCTATCAAATGAAGCAACCATGTATTTGCTGTGGTTGATATCTAGGAGATTTGGTGTTAGGCGACATATGCTTGATTATGAACCACCTGTTGGAAAAAGGATGTGGCTCCACCCCGTTGTCAAGCTAAGGAAAACGCATGGACATTTTAACATTCTTTATGGTGAAATGTGCAAATTTCCGCCAAAATGTCAAGCATACTGCCATATAACCATAACGTCCTTTGACAACATCCTTGGCCTTGTGCATCACCAACTGAAACATCAGAACTTTTGATAATTTGACCTGATAGATTGGAAACAAGTGTTGCTGATGTTTGGATTAAAAACGCACACGGACGGTACGTGCTGCACACGGACATGCTTCGTGTGCCGTCCGTGCCCATTGACTATAGCGGGTCCGTGCCTGCGTGTTGACGACCAAAAACGGACATGTCGACCGTGGGGAAAAACGCACACACGTACTAACCACATGGACACACGTTCTGTGTGGTTTTACGTGTGTGTGCCTTCTACCATAGGGTAACATTGGTCTATGTGTCTCCGTGCCACCGGTACATGCAAAAACCTACCAGGGGCACGGATGTGTGTCGCAGGCCTTAGGGCTTCTATGGCTGGGAAGGTTTGGACCTGGATGACTAGGCATATATAGTGGCTGCACGTGCATTATAGATGTCTTTGCAGAAACCAAATGTCCATTAAACATAATTACTGTAATGGTTAGTAAAATTGTGTTTTTTTTTATGCAAGTCATACTTACTTTTATCATACTTAAAAACTTCTTTCCTCGCTTGGGTCTGATCTCTGGTACATACAGCAAGCACCTTCGTAGCATATTGTGATGTTTTCTTTCCTCCTGCCTTTGTAGAAGAGGCAAAAGTATAAGCAGAAAACAGTAAAATACTATTGCCCAGTGAGTAAGCTGCGATTAATATTCTGTGTTGGCGTCTTCATCCTAGTAAAACAATTGTCCCACCTCTACTGGAGCATATTGATATCTTGGTGTGTCGCCCAGGGAAGGGGTTACTCGTTCCCGGGCAAAATCTACAAATGGGGAAGTCACTTCTGGTGGCCGTTGCCCATTTCTATGCCTTGGGCCCCTTTAGTTAATGGCGGTATTTACAGGGGATAAAAGTTATTGTCATGTGACGCCACCTGCGGGTTGCGGTCAGGGATGGGAACTGCCGCTGCTAGATGTGGGTAATCCCAGAGATGATGGTAACTGCAACAATGGTGTTGTGCCCTCCGCAGGTAGGGCCATGTCTGGGAGATGTGATAGTGCACAGAAATAATGGAGACCACACCGGGTTGACTTTAACAGTCTCTACTCACATGGACCCTTGGCTTGCTTCTTCCGGTCCCAGGATTATCAGTGCCAATGTAGTGACCCAGGTTGCTCTGTCTCCGCCACTGACTCGCCCACCCCAGGGCTATGGGACACCCGGTGCCGGGCCGGACTAGTCCGGGGGTCGTCAGTGGTGGCGGGGCCCGGCTCCGAGGCCCTGGTGGGTGTCAGTTAAATATGGCTGCAGTGAATAAAGTTTGTTTGTCGTGACGCCACCTGTGGATTGCGGCTAATAAGCCGCCGCTGCTGTGTGAGGCCTCCGGGGTGAAGTGGCAGCAATGGTGGTACTGCTCCCCACAGGTGGAGCGGTGCCCCGGGGCACAGTTGGTGCTCGTGAGAGTCTATGGTGTAATGGAAGGCTAAGCAGATAAAATAACAGAGACCACTCCAAGGGTGCAGTTTCAAGATCTTTACTCACACATCCTGGTAGGAGCTCACTGGTGCCTTCGGATGGCTGGAACCCACTGTCAGGGACCTCCGCCGTTTCTGGGTGATTTCTGGAATGAAAGCCGGTACCCTTCTCTCTAAAGTGTCTTTGTCTTCTGCTGTCTCCTTAAGCCTAGCTCTTTTAGGATGAACCTGCTCGGCCTCCACTACAGACTCCAGTCTGGGAGCTCGCCTGTCGGATGATTCTCCCCTTTTCTAGAGGTTCTGCTGTGGGCTTTGGCCCGGGGAGTTTACAACTTTCCCTGGGCCTCGGTTTTTACTGTTTGGAGATGATTTTGCACTCCTCCGGTTCCTAGGGACCGTCCTCTGTTGCAGCTTGATCCCTCCACCCAGGGCCGTATTTACCATTAGGCACCCGTGGTCCGGTGCCTAGGGCGGCAGATTGTGAGGGGCGGCACCTTCTGGCAGCAAAAAAAAAAAAAAAAAAAAAAAAAAAATTTTTTTTTTTTTTTTTTTACATTTTTTTTTTTTTTTGTGGCTGCCGAGCACAGGGAGCTGATTGACCCCGGAACTGCGGGCGCCTGCACTCCCGGGGTCACAGGCACGCGTCAATCAGCTCCTTCCTCTGTGCTGCGTCCACTGCTGTGTGGACGTCACATGCAGAGCTCACAGCAGGACGCCGCGGATGACGCCGTGATGGAAGCTGGTGTCAGAAGAGGATACTCACGTGAGCCAGGAAGATGGCGGCGGGCACTGGAGCAGATAAGTGGATTCATAAGGAGCGTGGGAGTGTCTCTAATGCAGACCGGAGATCTGCGCATGCGGGGGGGGAGGCGGCAAAGGCTGATACTGGAGGGAGGCAGAGGCTGAGACTGGGGGGAGGCTGGAGGGAGGCAGAGGCTGAGACTGGGGAGAGGCTGGAGGGAGGCAGAGGCTGAGACTGGAGGGAGGCTGGAGGGAGGCAGAGGCTGAGACTGGGGGGAGGCTGGAGTGAGGCAGAGGCTGAGACTCGGGGGAGGCTGGAGGGAGGCAGAGGCTGAGACTGGAGGGAGGCTGGAGGGAGGCAGAGGCTGAGACTGGAGAGAGGCAGAGGCTGAGACTGGGGGGAGGCTGGAGGGAGGTAGAGGCTGAGACTGGGGGGAGGCTGGAGGGAGGCAGAGGCTGAGACTGGGGGGAGGCTGGAGGGAGGCAGAGGCTGAGACTGGAGGGAGGCAGAGGCTGAGACTGGGGGGAGGCTGGAGGGAGGCAGAGGCTGAGACTGGAGAGAGGCAGAGGCTGAGACTGGGGGGAGGCTGGAGGGAGGCAGAGGCTGAGACTGGAGGGAGGCAGAGGCTGAGACTGTGGGGAGGCTGGAGGGAGGCAGAGGCTGAGACTGGGGGAGGCTGGAGGGAGGCAGAGGCAGAGACTGGGGGGAGGCTGGAGGGAGGCAGAGGCTGAGACTGTGGGGAGGCTGGAGGGAGGCAGAGGCAGAGACTGGGGGCGGCTGGAGTGAGGCAGAGGCAGAGACTGGGGGGAGGCTGGAGGGAGGCAGAGACTGGGGGGAGGCTGGAGGGAGGCAGAGGCAGAGACTGGGGGAGGCTGGAGGGAGGCAGAGGCAGAGACTGGGGGGAGTCTGGAGGGAGGCAGAGGCTGAGACTTGGGGGAGGCAGAGGCTGGGACTGAGGGGAGGCTGGAGGGAGGCTGAGACTGGAGGGAGGCTGGAGGGAGGCTGAGGCTGGTGGGAGGCTGGAGGGAGGCTGAGACTGGGGGGAGGCTGGAGGGAGGCAGAAGCTGAGACTGGAGGGAGGCTGAGACTGGGGGGAGGCTGGAGGGAGGCAGAGGCTGAGACGGGGGAGGCTGGAGGGAGGCAGAGGCTGAGACTGGAGGGAGGCAGAGGCTGAGACTGGGGGGAGGCTGGAGGGAGGCAGAGGCTGAGACTGGAGAGAGGCAGAGGCTGAGACTGGGGGGAGGCTGGAGGGAGGCAGAGGCAGAGACTGGGGGGAGGCTGGAGGGAGGCAGAGGCAGAGACTGGCGGGAGGCTGGAGGGAGGCAGAGACTGGGGGGAGGCTGGAGGGAGGCAGAAGCAGAGACTGGGGGAGGCTGGAGGGAGGCAGAGGCAGAGACTGGGGGGAGGCTGGAGGGAGGCAGAGGCAGAGACTGGGGGGAGTCTGGAGGGAGGCAGAGGCTGAGACTTGGGGGAGGCTGGAGGGAGGCAGAGGCTGGGACTGAGGGGAGGCTGGAGGGAGGCTGAGACTGGGGTGAGGCTGGAGGGAGGCTGAGACTGGGGTGAGGCTGGAGGGAGGCTGAGACTGGAGGGAGGCTGGAGGGAGACTGAGGCCGAGACTGGGGGGAGGCTGTAGGGAGGCTGAGGCTGAGACTGGAGGGAGGCTGAGGCTGAGACTTGAGGGAGGCTGAGGCTGAGACTGGAGGGAGGCTGGAGGGAGGTTGAGGCTGGGGGGAGGCAAAGGCTGAGACTGGGGGAGAGAGGCTGATGCTGAGGGAAGATAGAGGCTGATGCTGGGGGAGAGAGGCTGATGCTGGGGGAGTGGGAGAGAGGGGCTAATGCTAGAGACAGAGGACAAGGGATGAGGGATAGTGTAGGGGAGTCAATATCAAGAGTGGGGTAGTGTGTGTGGGGGGGTCTCAGCATAAGCGTTAGTGTGGTGGTCTTAGCATGAGTGGGGCAACATGAAGGTCTCATTATGGAAAAGAGGAAGGCAGCATTAGGAGCTCATGGAGAGGGACAGCATGCATGGGACATTGTGAGAAGGGGGCAGCATGCATGGGACACTGAGGAGGGGGCAGCATGCATGGGACATTGTGAGAAGGGGGCAGCATGCATGGGACACTGAGGAGGGGGCAGCATGCATGGGACATTGTGAGAAGGGAGCAGCATGCATGGGACACTGAGGAGGGGACAGCAAGCATGGGACACTGTGAGGAGGGGGCAGCATGCATGGGACACTGTGAGGAGGGGGCAGCATGCATGGGACACTGTGAGGAGGGGGCAGCATGCATGGGACATTGTGAGGAGGGAGCAGCATGCATGAGACATTGTGAGGAGGGAGCAGCATGCATGGGACATTGTGAGGAGGGAGCAGCATGCATGGGACATTGTGAGGCGGGAACAGCATGCATGAGACATTGTGAGGAGGGAGCGGCATGCATGAGACATTGTGAGGAGGGAGCGGCATGCATGAGACATTGTGAGGAGGGAGCAGCATGCATGAGACATTGTGAGGAGGGAGCGGCATGCATGAGACATTGTGAGGAGGGAGCGGCATGCATGAGACATTGTGAGGAGGGAGCAGCATGCATGAGACATTGTGAGGAGGGAGCATCAAGCATGAGACATTGTGAGGAGGGAGCAGCATGCATGGGACATTGTGAGGAGGGAGCATCAAGCATGAGACATTGTGAGGAGGGAGCAGCATGCATGGGACATTGTGAGGAGGGGGCAGCATGCATGGGACATTGTGAGGAGGGAGCAGCATGCATGGGGCATTGTGAGGCGGGAGCAGCATACATGAGACATTGTGAGGAGGGAGCAGCATGCATGAGACATTGTGAGGAGGGAGCAGCATGCATGGGACATTGTGAGGAGGGGGCAGCATGCATGGGACATTGTGAGGAGGGAGCAGCATGCATGGGACATTGTGAGGAGGGGGCAGCATGCATGGGACATTGTGAAGAGGGGGCAGCATGCATGGGACATTGTGAGGAGAGAGCAGCATGCATGGGACATTGTGAGGAGGGGGCAGCATGCATGGGACATTGTGAGGAGGGGGCAGCATGCATGGGACATTGTGAGGAGGGAGCAGCATGCATGGGACATTGTGAAGAGGGGGCAGCATGCATGGGACATTGTGAGGAGAGAGCAGCATGCATGGGACATTGTGAGGAGGGGGCAGCATGCAAGGGACATTGTGAGGAGGGGGCAGCATGCATGGGACATTGTGAGGCGGGAGCAGCATGCATGAGACATTGTGAGGAGGGAGCAGCATGCATGGGACATTGTGACGAGGGAGCAGCATGCATGGGACATTGTGAGGAGGGGGCAGCATGCATGGGACATTGTGAGGAGGGAGCAGCATGCATGGGACATTGTGAAGAGGGGGCAGCATGCATGAAACATTGTGAGGAGGGAGCAGCATGCATGGGACATTGTGAGGAGGGGGAAGCATGCATGGGACACTGTGAGGAGGGGGCAGCATGCATGGGACATTGTGAGGAGGGGGCAGCATGCATGGGACATTGTGAGGAGGGGGCAGCATGCATGGGACATTGTGAGGAGGGGGAAGCATGCATGGGACATTGTGAGGAGGGGGCAGCATGCATGGGACATTGTGAGGAGGGGGCAGCATGCATGGGACATTGTGAGGAGGGGGCAGCATGCATGGGACATTGTGAGGAGGGGGCAGCATGCATGGGACTTTGTGAGGAGGGGGCAGCATGCATGGGACATTGTGAGGAGGGGGCAGCATGCATGGGACATTGTGAGGAGGGGGCAGCATGCATGGGACATTGTGAGGAGGGGGCAGCATGCATGGGACATTGTGAGGAGGGGGCAGCATGCATGGGACATTGTGAGGAGGGGGCAGCATGCATGGGACATTGTCCTCACATCATGCTGCTCCCTCCTCACAATGTACAGATCATATTTCATAATCGAGGAAGGTGTGGTGGATATACAGTAGTTTATAAGGGAGGGCAGAGTGGTGTTTTAGTTTATTAGGGGCAGTGTGACAGTCACAGTATATAACTGGGGATGGTGGGAATATTTTATACTCATGCTATGTTTTGATGTGCCTGTGGTGATTCCCATTGGGGGGGGTTAGTTTCTTATTGATACTTTTTAAAGTGTGCTACAGAGTAGATCTGCCTTAAACAGATGTCGTGTGCGAAAACTCAGTTTTACGTTGTCACTAAGGGGCGCGACCACTTAAAGTGCCTAGGGCAGCACGAAGGCAAAATACAGCCCTGCCTCCACCGATGTTCCTGTGGAACAGGCCACCACAGCTCAACAGCTATCCGTGGCCCTGGAATCCCTTCTTCTCTCTGCTTGGTGTCACCTGGACCCTCTGAGTCCCAGGATCTTCACCAGGAAGCGTCTCTTTCTTCTTCTCCGCTCCTGACTGACTAGAGCTCTCTTTCCTTCTCTCCTTCTCGTCTGCCTCCTGCAGACCTCCTCCTCCTTCCGTAAGAAAGGAAAGTTTTTTTCAGCTCACCCGTAGTATTATTTCACCTGGCTCCAGGACCCAGAACGGTGCAGGGATATGAATTCCGTGTTCAGGAATATAAAGCAGCAAGTGGTGGAAATTCCTTTCCTGATCCAGCAACACGTCCGAGATAGATGTGAATTAAAAATTCATTTTATTGAAAAATTGTTAAAACACCAATCATCAGAATGACATCCAAAAAATGTTTTCTTTAAAAAGAAAGCGTCTTACGCGTTTCTGGCCATTGTGGCCCTTAGTCATAGACATATGTTATCCAAATGAAACACATAATATATAGAAAAAAAAAAAAAAAAAAAAAAAAAACCTCTTCACTTCCCAGAATGCTACATCCGGTCAAACATACACAGGTTAACCCAATTATGTCAGTAAGGCAGCAGCCTAATACATTGCAAAAAAGAGATCTTCCTGAATCAATTTAACCCTTTGGGATGTGCCAAATGTAATTCATTAAATTCCATAAGATCCCATACAGGAAAAATGTATATCCATTAATCTACATGGATTGACACTTTTCAAAGAAATGGATCAATTATGAATAATGATTACAAGCATAAGCATACCTGTATGCAATAAATACCGAAAGCATTCAGAACAATAATCAACATATCAATATATATACATTAAATCACTTTTGATATTCATGCCCATTGGCATGCAGGTATTGTATGTCAAAATCCACCTGGCTTCCCTGTCCCGCAGTATCTGAATACGATCTCCACCTCTTCTAGGGGCTGGAATCTGTTCCACAGCATTCACTTTAAAGGAACTAACATCCCCATTGTGATTATATAAAAAATGCTGTGAAGCCCCTGACAAATTCCTAGAGGCGGGATTCATAATATCATATAAATGTTCCCCAATGCGTCTCCTTAAAGTGCGGCATGTGGAGCCTACATACTGTTTGCGACATTTTTCGCAAGTTATAACATAAACGCAGTGATCTGAACTGCAGTTGATGAAAGAATTAATTTTATAGCGTTTCCCAGTAGTGGAATTAACACTCTCTTTGGTATTATACATATGAGAGCATGTCCCACACTGCTTTTTGCCGCACTTATAGGAGCCACATGTAGGTAACCAGTTTTTTATTGAACTGCATGCAGGTTTTGCCAGATATGCATCACTAGGAGAGATGAGACTGCCAATAGTAGGGGCACGTCTAGAAACAAATCTACAACCTGTGTCCAGCCAGAAACAGAAGATCATGATACTAGTGAGAGAAGGTTGTTCCCAAATCAATTTGAGAATTTAATGTTTATGGAGCAGGTTACTTTGCAGAATTTGGAATCATTGAGTACCAACAGTGGGGAAGATCTAGATTTAATAACTGACACTGATTTTTCCAGTAGAGTGCCAAATCCGCAGTTTTATCCTTTGGCTTCAAGATCTCCTGCCATGGATGATTATCAGCATGTGGTGTTCGAGGAGCTTAAAAAGCTGCATGCGGTTAATAGTGGAATCCTGGATAATGACAACATGACCGTCCAGGAACGAACAGCCTTGAATAAATTAAAATCCAACGATAGAATCATTATTAAAAACTCAGATAAAGGCGGCTCAGTGGTGATCTTGGACCGTGGCCTCTATGAAGGACAATTACAGCTTATGTTAAATGATGAACGGACATACCGCAAAGTTGATAGTGATCCAACTATTGGAATACGGACAGACTTACAACTATTACTGCAGAGAGGTGCAGACATGGGATTATTAACTGAGAAACAATTGGAGTATATGGTGCCTGAAACATCTAGGATCCCTTTATTCCATGCACTTCCAAAGACCCATAAGGGTGTTTTTCCTCCACCCTTTAGGCCAATCGTGTCTGGAATAGGGTCCCTGTTTGAAAACATCGGAACATGGCTGGATGAGAGGCTCCAGCCTCTTATGAAGTCCTCTCCAGCATACATCAGGGACTCTAAACATGTTCTTACTGTAATGCAGGAAATTGAATGGCAAGAAGGCTACTCATGGATAAGTAGTGATGTTACTGCTTTGTATTCGTCTATACCCCACAATTTGGCTTTAATTGCATTACAGGAACAGATGCTGGTTTGTACAAGCTATTCGGAAGAATTACAAGAATTTATTTTGGATATAATTTCTTTTTTGCTCAAAAATAATTATTTTATTTTTTTGAATCAGTTTTACATCCAGATCTGTGGCTGTAGCATGGGGGCAAAATTCTCACCATCGCTAGCCAATATTTACATGAATTGGTGGGAGAAGCAGTTCATTTACAACTCTTGGAACCCTTTTCTTTCAGATATATTCTGGTATGGTCGCTTCATAGACGATATTTTGATAATATGGCGTGGATGTGAAGCGGCCATACCAGACTTTTTTAAGTACATTAATTCTAACATGTTCAATCTGAAATTTGTTTCTTGTAGCCAGCGGGAGTCTATTTCCTTCTTAGATCTCACTCTTGTTGGTGACTCAGTGAACAAACGAGTTAACTCTGAGCTCTACAGGAAAGATGTATCAGGGAACTCCCTTCTTTATGCTACTAGCCACCATCCTAAGCATATAGTAAGGAATATACCTGTGGGGGGATATGTTAGGGCCAGGAGATCTTGCAGTACTGAGACAGCCTATATAAGAGAATGCGAGGTCATTGATGGTAGACTGCGGATTAGGGGTTATGATAGAGCAATGATTAATAGAGCCAAGACTAAAGTAAATCTTGAATCCAGAGCACACTATTTGAAGCAGAAAATTCCTATGGAAAAAACAAATCAGAACAGTGTTCCAGTATTTTCTACCCAATATAGTAATAGCTTTTGGAAAATTACTGAGATTGTACGCAAGTTTTTGCCTATTTTATCTGTGGATAAAACTCTTAAAAATATTCTGGACACAGGTTGTAGATTTGTTTCTAGACGTGCCCCTACTATTGGCAGTCTCATCTCTCCTAGTGATGCATATCTAGCAAAACCTGCATGCAGTTCAATAAAAAACTGGTTACCTACATGTGGCTCCTATAAGTGCGGCAAAAAGCAGTGTGGGACATGCTCTCATATGTATAATACCAAAGAGAGTGTTAATTCCACTACTGGGAAACGCTATAAAATTAATTCTTTCATCAACTGCAGTTCAGATCACTGCGTTTATGTTATAACTTGCGAAAAATGTCGCAAACAGTATGTAGGCTCCACAAGCCGCACTTTAAGGAGACGCATTGGGGAACATTTATATGATATTATGAATCCCGCCTCTAGGAATTTGTCAGGGGCTTCACAGCATTTTTTATATAATCACAATGGGGATGTTAGTTCCTTTAAAGTGAATGCTGTGGAACAGATTCCAGCCCCTAGAAGAGGTGGAGATCGTATTCAGATACTGCGGGACAGGGAAGCCAGGTGGATTTTGACATACAATACCTGCATGCCAATGGGCATGAATATCAAAAGTGATTTAATGTATATATATTGATATGTTGATTATTGTTCTGAATGCTTTCGGTATTTATTGCATACAGGTATGCTTATGCTTGTAATCATTATTCATAATTGATCCATTTCTTTGAAAAGTGTCAATCCATGTAGATTAATGGATATACATTTTTCCTGTATGGGATCTTATGGAATTTAATGAATTACATTTGGCACATCCCAAAGGGTTAAATTGATTCAGGAAGATCTCTTTTTTGCAATGTATTAGGCTGCTGCCTTACTGACATAATTGGGTTAACCTGTGTATGTTTGACCGGATGTAGCATTCTGGGAAGTGAAGAGGTTTTTTTTTTTGTTTTTTTTTTTTTTTTTTCTATATATTATGTGTTTCATTTGGATAACATATGTCTATGACTAAGGGCCACAATGGCCAGAAACGCGTAAGACGCTTTCTTTTTAAAGAAAACATTTTTTGGATGTCATTCTGATGATTGGTGTTTTAACAATTTTTCAATAAAATGAATTTTTAATTCACATCTATCTCGGACGTGTTGCTGGATCAGGAAAGGAATTTCCACCACTTGCTCCTCCTCCTTCCCCACACTCTCTCTTTCTCTCTCCGCTCACACTAGACTTTCCTTTCTGTGTCTACCCTCATGTGGCTCCTCCCACCTCCCCAGTTGCTCTGATCTACCCTATAGGAGCAGGGATGGGTCTTACGGCCCCTCCCAGCATGCAGCATGGGAGGGTTTCTGCCACTATCCCTGGTCCCAGTGTGTTCCTAGCAATGGGTGTAGTGTAGATTTACCAGGGGACCGGTGTTCACTCCCTTCCTCACCCAGAATGGGCATCACACCGCTGGATGGGGTGCAATGACCTGTGGCGTCGGAAGCCTCAGGGGCGCCACACCACTCTCTTGTTAGTTGCGTCCCCGTAGCTTGAAGCGTTTGGGGACCCCAACTGTCCCTTTTTGGGTACAGTCTCCTTCTCCATACGGCGGGCAGTGCGGACCCTGTGAGGAGGTAAGTATCCAAACCCCGATCCTAGTTTACTGCTGATGCCCCCGGATTATTTGGTTCGGTGAAGTCCGTGAAGGTTTCCACACCATACAGGTATTTATCAAACCGTTTGAAACTTGACATTTGATCTAGGGCCCTGTGCCCCGTTCGTGCTTTGGTCCCAGTGGTATCTCCGGTACCCTTCCTGGCGACCTCTCTGCCGTGCCCCAGGGGTCACTGTTACACGGACCCAGTGCAGGCATGTCCGCACACCTCACCGTGCGCTTTCAGACTCTGACTACTGACTGACTGACTCCTCCCACCAAGCTGGCTAAACCCTTCTGTTAACCGTTTATGCCCGGTGTGGAGAGTTCACTAGGATTTGATTCGTGTTTAGGTGGTCAATGGCACTGTTACTCCAGGTCCCAGGGGGTAGGTCCTGCATCCCCAAGAGGATGCAGTTCCTTGTAGTGCCCTGACATATTCAGGGGCGCTACATTTGTTTTATCCAGAACGGCTACCACTTTACATCACACTCTTGTATTACACATTTGGCCACAATATTATGCTACATTTCCCTGTAGCAGACAATACAGAGGCAATTTGTAGCCAGACTCAACTTTCCATAATAACAGTTTTTGACTAGTGAAGTGATGAGCGGGCACTACCATACTCGGGTGCTCAGTAATCGCAACTTGTGATGAGCGAGCACTACCATGCTCAGGTGCTCAGTACTCGTAACTAGTGATGTGGGCACTACCATGTTCGGGTGCTCAGTAATCGTAACTTGTGATGAGCGAGCACTACCATGCTCAGGTGCTCAGTACTCGTAACTAGTGATGAGCGGGCACTACCATGCTCAGGTGCTCAGTACTGGTAACTAGTGATGAGCGGGCACTACCATGCTCTGGTGCTCTGTACTCATAACTAGTGATGAGCGGGCACTACCATGCTCAGGTGCTCAGTACTGGTAACTATTGATGAGTGAGCACTACCATGCTCAGGTGCACAGTACTCGTAACTAGTGATGAGTGGGCTCTACCATGCTCGGGTGCTCAGTACTGGTAACTATTGATGAGTGAGCACTACCATGCTCGGGTGATCAATACTCGTAACTAGTGATGAGCGGGCACTACCATGCTCGGGTGCACAGTACTCGTAACTAGGTATGAGTGCGCACTACCATGCTCGGGTTCTCAGTATTCATAATGAGCAGTTGGATGCTAAGATGGGCTGGACTTGTGACAGAGTATAATGAAAGTCAATGGAGAACTTGAAGGTCTTTCCCATTGACTTCCATTATACCCAATACATGAGTAGAGTCTGTCTGAGCATCTAACTGCTTGTTACGAATGCCGAGCACCCAACCATGGGAGTGCTTGTTCATCACAATTTATGACCCTTTGCCAACATCTATTCTCACGGTCAAAACCCAATTAAACAGGAGCCATAATGAGTGGGCGTAGCTTGGCTGTTGGACATCTGAACAGTATCTTCAGAGTCATCCTAGTCTGAATGTTTCTGTTCTCCTGAATCTGGTGTTGTTTTTCTTCCTGCACCTCTCCATTACTGACACCTAGCTCCCTCTTCCCTGTATATAAATCTATATTTTTTTGGTCAAGGTGGAGTGGTCCTCAGATCTTCTCTGTGTCTGATGCCGAAGCGTTCGTTCAAGTGCCTGCGCAGTTGCTCCAGTCCCCGTCCAGCTCCTTGTTTACCGGCGTTCCTGACTAAATAGGGTGGGAACGGTATCGGTAATATGGACATGTGCCTGTAGCTTTTCGGAGAACATCTCCATAGAGTGAAGCCTTGGTTGCCTAGTGCAGAGATTTAGGGGTACATGTGCCTCCAAAAGCAATCTGCTATATGCATAAATCCTTAGGGATGATGCACGCAGACGTATGATGGTTGAGTTTTAAATGGAGCCATTAGGAGGCCTCTGATAGAGATATGTCTGGAGGGGTTATCTTAATACACGAGGCTCTAGATGGAGCAGGTCTTACTATGGGACCATACGACCTCCTGTCACTACCGTATAGCCTCCATGGCTTTATTAGCCCTAAATGTTGGTTTCCCAAAAAAAAAACCATTCACACCACAAATCGGAAATAATAAAATCTATATCAATAATTAAGACATTTTATGTAATACAGAAGGCTACAGTACTTTTCACTTTCCTAGGAAAAATTGCCTTGAAATATTAATCTCCTGACGCTTATTAAATTATGAGTTGAAGATTTCCAATTACGTTACACATTTCTGCCGTGTTCTGGTGGAAAATACAACCTATAATAATGTTGCTTCTAATACATGCATTTATGAGCTGGTGATTTAGCTATGGGCGCGTGCATTGCTCTCCCTACGACGGCACTTGGCTTTGGAGAGCTACATCTTTCCGCCTAGTACATGGATTTGCAAGCGGAGGCACCAGTAATTGCTCTGATGTAAAAGGCTTGAGCTCTTCACCAGGAATAAAGTTTTTCAATGTGTTCTTTATAATGAGATAAGAAGACTTGTTTCTGAAGATAATTAGCTCCCTTCTATGAGTCTTTCTGAGTCTCCTGTGAACATTTTGTATCTTGGATTTGCAAATTCCTCCAGGTTCCTAAAAGGGTCAGCATTGCCTTAGAAGGAAGCTACCTCCAATCGGTGGCTCTAGAGCAGTGATTCCTAAACTCCAGTCCTCACGGCCCCCAACAGGTCATGGTTTCAGGATTTCCTTAGCTCTGCACAGGTGATGCCATGATCATGCTTCCATCACTTGTGCAATGCTAAGGAAATCCTGAAAACATAACCTGTTGGGGGCCTTGAGGACTGGAGTTGGGAGACACTGCTCTAGAGAAGCAGCTTTCTTCTGGAGGATAGCTTATTGTTTGTAAAGTTGGTGAGAATCGATTTCCATGTCTCATTCCATCGACCATAAAAGTAGTTTGTGGCTGCGGCACGGAAAAGGGAGTACTGTCTCTTACCTGCCGGTTCCGTGGTTCAGCCAGCATGACATGATGTCAGATGTGCATCACCCAGTAACTATCACGCCGTGCCAGGCCGGCTACTCATAGAAGAGTCGGGGATGACTTCTGCTCCTGTGTAGCTGTGAGGATGGCCCGAGGCGGTCAGTGTCTTCAGGGCAGGGGCACACAGGCCTAGTCACCCTCTTACTCAGCAGTCACAGACAAAGGTCATATTGTGGATAAACATGGCACTTCTCGTTCTCAAGTAGGATCCAGTCCTGTAAGTACTAAAGAGCAAATATGTGGCACTCAAATAGTTGCATAGGCTGGTATTTTATTGAGTAAGCTTGACTAGATACAGCACTGACATTTCAGTATAACCTAGACCTTTGTCAGTGTGCAGTGTAGACGGTCTGCTCAGCTTATGAGTGAAAGTAGTGCTGGCGTAGATTGCGGTGTCCACACAGTGGTGGACACCGCAATCTAGACCAGCTCTACTTCCATTCACAAGTTGAGCAGACTATGTACACTGCACACTGATGAAGGTCTAGGTTAGACTGAAACATCAGTGCTGTATCTGGTCAAGCTTACTTAATAAAATACCAGTTTATTCAAGCTTGACCAGATATAGCACCAACGTTTCAGTCTAACCAAAACCTTCATCAGTGTGCAGTGTAGAAGGTCTGCTCAGCTTGTGAGTGAAAGTAACGCTGGTATAGATCGTGGTGTCCAACGCTGTGTGGCTTCTGATCTACACCGGCTCTACTTTCATTCACAAGCTGAGCAGACCGTCTACACTGTACACTGATGAAGGTCTAAGTTAGACTGAAACGTCGATGCTGTATGTGATGAATCTTACTCAATAAAATACCAGCTTATTCAAGCTTGACCAGATAGAGCATTAACGTTTCAGTCTAACCTAGACCTTCATCAGTGTAAAGTGTAGATGGTCTGCTCAGCTTGTGAATGAAAGTAGCGCTGGTGTAAATCGAGGTGTCCACCACTGTGTATACACCGCAATCTACATCAGCGCTACTTTCACTCACAAGCTGAGCAGACCATCTACACTTTACACTGATGAAGGTCTAGGTTAGACTGATATGTTGGTGCTGTATCTGGTCAAGCTTGCTCAGTAAAATACTAGTTTATTCAACTATTTGAGTGCCAAGTATTTGTGCTTTGCTACAGACCAAGGTCATGGTTGAAGAAATGGGATGTGTGCCTTAACTTTTTGCCCAATGAGCATTGCACAACCTGAAAGTCTTCTTGTACCCACTGAGCTAAAAACAGTACCCCCTTTACCTACTAATAAAGGTTAAAAGCCCTGTACAAGAGTTCATAAAAAAAATTGACAGGACTCTGGTCCACGGTCACTTCGGTTATCTGTGGCAATTGGACCAGAAAACTGCAAACCTCCTCCTCCAATGTGAAGTCATTACTACAATACAGTTCAACTCTACCGTGCACTTTTCACATATTGATTTTTGATGCAGAGCCCCCTCCATTTTATGTACAGTATGGACAGCTATCACTACTTGGCCATGAGCAGAACTGGCATGACTGGCTAGGCAGGCAACATATAATATAACTTCGAACAGGCAGTTGCTTCTTGAATGCTACTTTTTCAACTAAGCAGAGAACAGTGGAAGACCACCAGAAGGTCATCATTGGAGGACAGTTGAGCATGATGCCTCTACATTCGAGCTGACAAGGAGGAGCGCAGATCATTCCATAATCCCCACAGATATTTAATGAATGGGATACTCTCAACCACCGCTGAATACAATAATCCTCCTCACTGTGGTCATGTAGTGATGAGGAACAGAGAACTTAAGACCTCAGGTGATCAGAGGTGGCACCTTAAGGAGTGTGACCACCAAAGACCAGGCATGTGTTTCAGCACCATTTGATCATAACTATAATGTTCTAGCTAACGTATGAGCCGATGCGAATTAGCAAGCAGTCAATGGGTTTTCCATATAACGTGATACATCCAGTAAACAATAGTTGCTTTACCTAGGAAACAGTGATGCCCCCAGAAAAGAATCCCTTAGGAGTAAGAATGCATTGCCCTACTGGAGCTAGAATGGATTTATGTCAGTAAACTTTAACTTACATTTAATTGCCTGCTCAGTTATTTAATAAAAGCCATTAGTTCTTAAACTGATCTCCTGGAAGCGATGGGAAAGACAGATTGTACCATTTCTCTATAACATCCTACCGGCAGCAATGACAGGTGACATCCCGATGTGCCCACCTCAAATGACACAACACTCCTAGCGGCTCGCCTCATTAAACAATTATCAGTGTGGCAGAGAACTGTTTTCCAGATCTAAACTCAACGTGAAATACATCCAATTATCTACAATTTACCCATATAATAGCAGATCCCCCATCGCTCCTTACCGCTTGCTTGCAGTTGGTGGCATATAAGTCAGGTCAGTGATTAAAGAGTTCACACCCATCCCCATGATTCGTGGTGACATTACGATTCCATCATCCCAACTTCATACTTCTCATCACTGATAATTAGACGTACCTGGAGCAATTTGATGAGCTTTTTAATAATGCCTTGTTGGATTGACAGCTCTACTGCCGCAGAGCATTGTGGAAGAACCCGGCTAAGAATACCCACTGCTCTCTGTAGGAAGATGGTAAGATGAAAATAGTATTATTATTATTATTATTATTATTATTATTATTATTATTATTATTATTATATTAAAATAATAATAAAATATAGTAATACAACTTTTCATTATGATGATTATTATTAATAATAATATAATCAATTGTTATTAGTTTAATATTTATGATTAACTAATTTGTAATATTAATGCTACTTAATATATTATTAATAATATTATTTGTTGTAATTAAAATAATAATATATAGTAAAACAACTTTTCATTATTATTGATAATAATAATAATGATGATGAAATATGTAATATTAATACAGTGTTGTAGTAGAATTATTTTACTATTAAAATAATAAAATATAGTAATACAACTTTTTATTATTGTTGTTATTAATAATAATTATAATATTTTATTAGATACAATGCAATCTAAATACAACATATTATTATTATCACTAATAATATTTTACAATTAAAATAATAAAATATAGTAATACAACGTTTCATTATTGTTAATATTTTTTTTAATATTTGTTAAGGATACATAATATGTAATAATATAAATTTTATTATTATTATTATTATTATTATTATTATTATTATCAATTATTTTTTAATTAACTAATTATTATTTTAATAATATAAGTTATTATTATTTGTTATAATTAAAATAATATATTAATAGAAAATTATTATTATTATTAGTAGTAGTTATAGTATTATAATTTATATAATTTATTTTATACTAATACAATACATAATACAATAATATTAACCATCATCATTGCTGTTATTGATATTATCAATATACTCTTTATGATTCATTTATTCTAGTTGGCACTTTAATGACACTTCAAACAAACTTTCCATAGATTAATAGTACAGGTGAAAATGAGAAACCTTTTTGTAACATATCTTAAAGGGGTTGTCCATTAATTGGACTACCCATTCTCATTCCCCATGTGCACTCCCATAAAAATAACAAAGCTTATACTCACCTCCGGTGGTGGCGCGGTTCCAGTTTTGTCGGAACTTGTTTTCCTAATGCCTACATGACATTGTTATAACACTCGATCCCCACTACCAAGTCAACACCGGCTTCCTTCTCCCCGCCTTTGGAAATCAGCACTACAGCTGGCACTAACTTCCTGTTAATTACTAAACTGTCCGAAGGAGGGGAGAAAGAAGTTGGCGGTGATTGGTCGTGGGCCTCGCGTGTCATAAAAAGGCCATATTGGCCCCGGGAACACGCGTTCCAACATCGCTAGAACTGTGCCAGCACCAGAAATGAGTATAAGCTTTGTTATTTTTATGGAGGTGAGCATGGGGAATGAGAAGAGGTTGTCCAAGTAGTGAACAACCCATTTTACTATGAAATATGTTACTTTCTCCCCTTATGAGCCACATCTCCTTAGATCTTAAATTTATGCTCTGCTCAAGAAAGGATGGACTACCAGTTCACAGAGGAATCAGATTAAAGCTTCCATTTTTCTGTCTATGGAAAGAAGAGAGAGAGAAGCAGAAGAGACAGAAAGCCGTGTACAGAGAGTGCTGTTCCTTTTTGTTATCTCTTTCTAGAGCTGGATTCACAGCCACACTGCTCAGTACTGCTGTATAATGTTTTTCATGCTTCTGATGCTGCTCCTAAACACATTTTACATAAAGCCAGGAGATCAGGGATCACTCATGCTTGTGTGTGCCGTGTACAGGAGACATTATGGCAGCTCATCTCTACTCACTAGCTCAGAGACAACTGAAAATTAGAGATAGTGCCTGCAGAGGGGAAAACTGGTGAAACAAGAAAGTTACAAGTCATAAAATGGTCATAAATAGAGTCATTCCTCATATACACACGCAACAGCTCACTCCTAAAAGAACAGCATATTTTAAGGCTAAAGCTGCACATAGCATTAGGTGTTATGAATGTCATGTGGGTGCTGGGTGTGAAGCTCCATCTGGTGGCCAGGAATGGTAATGAAGCCGAGTTTGAATCTGTGATTCAGACAGTTGATGGAATTAGTTCGGAATCCAGGAAGTCCTATTGCAGATCAGCCTAGTTTATTTAGGAGAACATTTTGTGCCTGGCAGTCGCTGATGATAAATGTGCCTGCCTGCTTCAGAAAATGGCTGGGAGTTTTCCCTCCTGTTTTTCCCATTTATTTGGTACCTGAATCTACTCCAGATAAGTTTACTGTTTCTGTGCTTAATTGGTGGATTTGCACTTGTGTTTCTGAATATTCCATTTGGTTCTGTGTTTTGGTTTCTTGTATGTAAGGATCTCTCTTTCTGCTTTTGTGAGCAGGGCAGTTCCTCCAGCAAGAAAGGGAGCTTGCTCCCTGTTCATATTTTGAGTATTTGCACTTTGGAATACTATTTGATTTGTGATTTTGTTTTTTCCCATTATATCTGCAGTTCTGCTTAAAGTGTCTGGCACAAGAGTACCTGATGTAGTGGGGGAGAGACCGTGTGGTCTCAGTATTTTTATCTATCAGGAGATTGGTATTTTTTGCAGGGTTTTTTTCTGGCCACAATCAGTTATCTGTCCTGTTCTATCTAGTAAGTCGGGCCTCACCTTTGCTGATCTATATTTTCTATCTGTGTATTGTGTTTTCTTACATCCCCATTGTTGCATGTTGGGGGCTTGCTATTTCTTTGGGGACTGCTCCGAGGCAAGTTAGGATTCCTCATTTATACCTTTGAGGTGTAGCAAGTTTCTTCGGCAGGGACGAGGTGTATAGGTGTATTAGGAACATCCCACTGCTACTTCTAGTGCTGTCTGATAGATAGGTGATTGCGGTCAGCTCAGTTTCCAACTACTCTTGTGGTTTTGTTTTTTCCTTATTAATGGGATTTTTCGTGATCGTCCATGGTTACCAGAGCATAACAATTAGGATTGTAATGGTGCATTGCTATAATCGTAGTTGATGTGCCCATGTTGAAATCTATTAGGTTTGGATTTCGGCTGGTCTTTAAGTCACTGTTGCGTTAACTTGTTTTATCAACAAACGAAAAATACGTACAGTAATAATGATTCCATCTTTATGGCTGAGCAACAACAAACATCTTTTACTGATCTCCACTCCTTGCTCCTAAAACAAAAAAGAAATTACCAGTAAAAATATATATACAAAAAGTAAACGTTTCCTAAAATAATGTCCATCTGTGAAGTGTCCCAGGTCGTTGCAGTAAACACATCCAAAATCTACCTTCTAGTTACTCTAGAGTCTATCCAGGAGACTACTAAAGCCAAAACTCAGGAGCAAATGGGAGAGATAAGGAAAGTTTACAGGAGGACACTTCGGTGTTAGGAACGACTACTGGTCTCGTAGCCAGGGGCACATGACAAATTACATTTTATTTTGTATCAGTCACTCATATCTTCTGGTGCTGACTAGGTCTCCGTCCCTCACATGGGGCGCAATTCATATTATTTACGTCAAGGACATGTACTCTATATGAAAGCTTGAGATCTGGTCAACACAAGAAAATCCAAACGGCTGGATCGGCTGGGGAGCTGCACCGGCAGGACAGGAAAGTATAATCATTATTTTTCACTGTTCCCCTCCTGTCCATTCATTATGTTTTGGTGTAAGGATTGACCTCAGAGAATATTAAACTTCATTTTGGGAATCTTGATTTGGGTCGAATTTATTTGGACCAAAATTGAATCTGATGGCCGAATCCAGCAAATCTGTTCAAAGAGAAATTTTGGAAGACTTGCTCATCATTAGTTATTTTTCCTCTATGTAAAAATAAATGGTTAATCCATTAATGGGATGACTATGTACAATCCATGTCTTACCTTGACTTCTGAATTTATTTCACGTGATAAATTAAACATAAGTCCAAGTATTGCAACCAGAATGTTTTGGTTTCCCTCTTCGAAGGCTGGTGAATTGCACTCGTCCTAAGGAGACAAATAGTGTTCCATTAAATGTTTCTGACCTAATGCTAATAGAGATATTATCATGCTATCAGCAACTTGTATAAAGACCTACTAAGGCAAACATAAAAGTCGTCTCTCGTAATTGATGGGCACTTACAACAGTCAATATACAGGAGTCCCAGAAGTGCAATGAACCTGCCATCTGCCTCCTTATAGCACCATCTTCAGTGAGATGTCCCATTACAGTAAGACTTCGGAGATATTCTTCTATATTTGCTTCAACTAAATGTGGATTTCTCTGTAGAATAAGAAAAAAGTCAAGTTTCATGAATGGCTTTTACAATTCACCAGCAATACCATATACGTAAATGAAAAACATGAGTGCTTTTTTCCAAGAATGGTGCTGTAAGAGTAGTGTACTGTTATATGTAGCGTGCATTGGTGTCTGAGTCTGAATGGTCGGGGACGACCATCATTAAAGAGGGAAGGAATGTAAGAGTAGTGTACTGTTTTATATAGCGTGCATTGGTGTATTCTAGGAGTCTAAATGGTTGGGGACAACCATTATTAAAGAAGGAAGGAATATAAAAGTAGTGTACTGTTTTATGTAGTGTGCATTGGTGTCTTCTAGGAGTCTGAAGGGTTGGGGACAACCATGATTAAAAGGGAAGGAATGTAAGAGGGGCTTTACACGTTGCGACATCGCTTACGAAATATTGTCGGGGTCACGTCATTAGTGACGCACATCCGGCGCCGATAGCAACATCTCAACGTGTAAATCCTAGGTGTGACGATAAACGATCGCAAAAGCGTCGAAAATCGGTAATCTGTGTAGCGTCGTTAATTTCCATAATGTCGGGTCGACCGCAGGTACAATGTTGTTTGTCGTTCCTGCAGCTCCACACATCGCTGTGCGTAAACCCGCAGGAGCGACAAACATCTCCTTACCTGCGTCCCGACGGCAATGCGGAAGGGAGAAGGTGGGCGGGATGTTATGTCCCGCTCATCTCCGCCCCTCCGCTTCTATTGGCCGGCCGTATAGTGACGTGCAGGCATGTGCGTGTGAAGCTGCCGTAGTGATAATGTTCGCTACGGCAGCAATCACCACAGATCGCATGTGCGACGGGGGTGGGTACTATCGCACTGGACATCGCTAACCGATGCTAGCGATGTCGCAACGTGTAAAGCCCGCCTAAGAGTAGTGTACTGTTTTATGTAGCGTGCATTATGAGTCCAAATGGTCAAGGATGACCATCATTAAAGAGGGAAGGAGTGTAAGAGTAATGTCCTTTGATACGTATTGTTGACAATGTGATGTGTAGTGTAATGTAGAGTAAGTAATGGGTTGCACAAGACTACCGAGTCAGTTCTCCCAGGGCCGGCGCTACTACAGGGTGCAGAGCCCTAGAGACCTAGCTATACTTCACGTTGGCAATCAAATCTGCAGGACGGGAGGATTCCATGTCTTCCCGACCACTACCCACATAGCTCGAGGCACAGTGATACATAGGGTCTGGGGCCTAGATCCAGTTGGACTCCACGGCGAGGATCCACTTGACCTGTGATAGAGCTGGGACACTTAAACAACCAAGGAGGTCCCTAAGGTGCTTCATGCTATGGGGACTGACACAGCGCACATGGAGGAAGGGCCCACAGACTGCCATACCGGACGTACCTTTAACATGCCCGGGATCGACCGGAGTCCATCACGGCAAAGACCAGTACCCGGGGTGCGGCGTTGAACCAGTAAGTAAAAACCTGGAACCCGCACCTATTGACTCTGACTCTGATTGCCGTCGCCTGGCGCTCCCAGGGACTGCCACCCACGCCATCCTTCTGGGGCTCGCTTTGTCTATGGGGAGCAATACCATCTCGGCTGCACCCAATATCTGCCCAAGTGAGAGAGCACTCGCAGCGGAGGCCCATCTCTGGCCGCGGACCACAGGTGGCGTCACAATCTAAAAAGACTTTCCTCACCGTCACTACCACCCCCTTCCTCCATCCTTCCTCCCGTCCACCGACTTCCCTCCCTCCTGTACGCTTCAGGGTCATGAAACCAGGCTAGCCCGTGATGACGCAGAGGATCTGCAACCTCCAGCCTGGCGACGAGTTGAGTAAAAACCCCTCGACCCCAGGGTGTTACATAATGATATGAAAAAATGCCCCCTAAATTATAAAATGCAATGTAAATAACTGATTTAAACAATTGGTAATTTTCTGATAATATTTCTGATAATACATCCTCTTTAAAAAAGAAAGTTCTTACCAATAAATAAGTAAATGAGGGCAATATTTCTGATGAAAAATTGGTCCTGAAATATGACAGGAACCTGCAAGACAATAACAAGAAAGACAGTCTGAGAAAGAGCGAGGAAGAGGCTGCAGATCTGACAGTCACATGCAGAGCGCTGTCCGTCCCCGGCTGTGGCTCGTACCAGTGCACACACAGCTTCCTCCGAGGCCGATAAAAGGATCCCGCTCTTCTTTTTCACATCAGGGCGATTATGTTGAAGTGAACCTGTCACCTCGCTACAAGCCCAAATTACGCTCTTGAAAACGTGAACAAAAAAGTTTTCGCGTTGTTAGTTAAAAAATTGAGACTGACAATTGTAAAACTTCTTTCCGGTGTCTCCAGCACGAGGCACAATAGCCAATCTGTCCCATTAATTGGTCGGAAAGTCTGAGAACCCGATATAGGAACAGAGAAGGAAGGAGACATGTCTACAATAAAACATCTCAGTAACATTCCGTTCCTGCTTAGCGGTCCTTAAAGCTTAACAGTATTTTTAGAAGCGAGAATAGCGCATATATATATATATATATATATATATAAAATATACAGTACAGACCAAAAGTTTGGACACACCTTCTCATCTCTAGAACAACTATTAGGAGGAGACTTTGTGCAGCAGCTTTCATGGTAAAATAGCTGCTAGGAAACCACTGCTAAGGACAGGCAACAAGCCGAAGAGACTTGTTTGGGCTAAAGAACACAAGGAATGGACATTAGACCAGTGGAAATCTGTGCTTTGGTCTGATGAGTCCAAATTTGAGATCTTTGGTTGCAACCACCGTGTCTTTGTAGAAAAGGTGAACGGATTGACTCTACATGGCTGGTTCCCACCGTGAAGCATGGAGGAGGAGGTGTGATGGTGTGGGGGGGCTTTGCTGGTGACACTGTTGGGGATTTATTCAAAATTGAAGGCATACAGAACCAGCATGGCTACCACAGCATCTTGCACCGTTTGCATTCCGTCTGGTTTGGATTTAGTTGGACCATCATTTCTTTTTCAACAGGACAATGACCCCAAACACACCTCCAGGCTGTGTAAGGGCTATTTGACTAAGAAGGAGAGTGATGGGGTGCTACGCCAGATGACCTGGTCTCCACAGTCACCAGACCTGAACCCAATCGAGATAGTTTGGGGTGAGTTGGACCACAGAGAGAAGGCAAAAGGGCCAACAAGTGCTAAGCATCTCTGGGAACTCCTTCAAGACTGTTGGAAGACCATTTCCGGTGACTACCTCTTGAAGCTCATCAAGAGAATGCCAAGAGTGTGTAAAGTAGTAGTCAAAGCAAAAGGTGGCTACTCTGAAGAACCTAGAATATAAGACATATTTTCAGTTGTTTCACACTTCTTTAAGTATTTCATTCCACATGTGTTAATTCATAGTTTTGATGCCTTCAATGTGAATCTACAAGTTTTAGAGTCATGAAAATAAAGAAAACTCTTTGAATGAGAAGGTGTGTCCAAACCTTTGGTCTGTACTGTAGATAATATATATATATATATATATATATATATATATATATATTAGCTGTAGTACCCGGCGTTGCCCATGATAATATGTTCCTCTCCCTCTGTCTCTCTCTACCTCTGTCTGTCTCTCTCTGTCTTTCTCTCTACCTCTCTCTCTCTCTCTGTCTCTTTCTCTCTACCTCTCTCTCTCTGTCTCTTTCTCTCTGTGTCTCTCTCCCTCTGTGTCTCTATTTCTGAGATGCACTCCTGAGGAAGTTCGAGGAATCGTGTATTGGGGAGGGATACAGCAAAACCCTTTAATAAAGATGCAGGCAACAGGTGCAAAACACTGATGGAGCAACCACTCACATACTACCAGTTCATGGAGGTGGTGATTGCTTAGTATTACAACTGCACACATTATGGCTTGTATAGGGTGCCATTCACACACATAGGTGCACAGTGTCTGGCTTACAGCCTATTAGTCACATGTGTGCAATTTTAATACCAAGCTGACACATCCCAGGGCCTGTGAGGGACTAGGTCCCGGGCCTTGAATCACAGGGACATATCACGGGTGGCCAGTGCCCGATTCCACGACCCTGGAGGTCGCTTAAAAGAAAGAAGGAAATTAAATAAAATGTTTTTCGTGATGTCACTTGCGGTATGCGGCTATATGGGGAAAGCCGCCGCTGCAAAGTCTCTCACCACTGGGGCTGGTGGTATGGAGCAGCTTGGATGATATGGCCCTCCGCAAGTAGAGCTAGGCCCCAGGGAAGGGTGATGGTGGTTGTAGTATGGTGATACAGAGGTGCTGGAAGAATTCAGACAACAGAGGGGCTGCACTTTAACTTGTTCTTTACTCACTGGTTCTGTGAAGCTGCAACCTAGCTGGTGCTGGTCTCTACCAATCTGGGCCTCAGGTAATCCGGTATTCCCTTGATCCCAGTGCCGGTGTGGTGATTTAGTGAGCTTTACTTCCTTGCACCCTCTTGCAATTGGTGGGTCCCTGTGGATTGAAGTGTTCTTGGGTCTCCTCCTGTTGTCTCTGTTCTGGTCCGTACGACAGGCACCTTGAACCTCTCTTGGGTTGCATCTCTGTCCACGTTCCCTCTTTGCTGTTGTGACCCAGACACTAACGTTGGTAAGGAATCCTGATGGTCCCCTCACCAAGCAGACTTATCAGGTGAGCTTGAAGCGTCTTCCTGAACTAGGGCTCTGCACCCTGCCGGTGCTTCTAGTCCCGTGAGTGCTCACACCGAACTCTCCCTGGCGACCGTACTCCTTTAGGCCAACAAGTCACTTCACACTTTCTGTCTGAACGGCAACTTCTGACCGACTTCTCATTGACTGACCGTCTGTCAAGATGTCAGTCTACAGTCAACTGCACTCACTAGACCCCCCTGCTCCCGGGTTTCTGACTAGCGGATTGGATAAGTCCCGACCAATAGGTGGCCATCCATCCATCTCTAGACTGTTACCCAGTCTGGGAAAAGGTAGAATTATGTGTGTTTGAATGGTATTTACCGGCACTGGTCTTCCAGGAACCTGTGGTTAGCACCGCACCTGTTACTGGATGCAATACCCTGTGGCACCTGATGCCTCAGGGGTGTCACAAAGCAATCACCCCCTCCATGGAGTGGCAGTGTGTGAGTGGTTGCTCCATCAGTGTTTTGCACCTGTTGCCTCCATCTTTATTAAGGGGTTTGGCTACGTCTTGTTGGTGCATTAGATTCTGTGACCAGGGCAGGTAAACACTGTTGCCCTTTTGTTGCTGTGAATAATTGTTGAAATTTATTGGGGGAATTTTTATTCCTCTTTTTGTGGATTACCTTTATATCAGTGTTTTTTTCACTATTAAAAGCAAGGAGAAAGAGAGCAAAAAACGCAACCGCTGTATTTTTTCTGCTTTTGTGCAGAATAAAGCTAACTTTATTAAACGTTCGCTGTAGACAAATGATAAACCAAAAATAAAGCCAAAAAAGGCAACAAAAAACCAACAACACTTGCTTTTTGGAAGCGGCTTTTTTTTACTGCCATAGAGCAGATTTTGTCTGCAGAAAAAAAGCAGCAAAAACACATTGTGTGAACAGAGCCTTGAACAAGACGAGAGTGTAAATAAGCTCAAAGCAGATTGAAGACAGAATAATCTAAAATATAAAGCTGAGTGTGTGTGTGTGTGTGTGTGTGTGTCTGTGTGTATAAATGTGTGTATGTCCGCTAAAGGAATCTGCACTGTTGCATTTCCAATCATGAAATTTTGCACAGACACTTCATGGGACTCAGGGAATGTCATAGACTATGTTTGAATGGGAAAATTGAATCCCGCGCTTTACAGTTACACTCCAAAAAAAACTGCCTCCATTAAAGTCAATGGAGCTGCGAGCTAAAGCTCATTAATAGCAGCTGTGATTGGTTGCTATAGGAACAAAATAAGCTGTTAGTATAAGAAGCTTATGCTTATGTGTGAGGTAATATGATATCGATGGTGACACAGAAAGAGACAAAGAGATACAGACAGTCAAAGAGACAGACAGAGGCAGACAGACAGAAAGACAGACAGGGAAAGAGACAGACAAGTAAAGAGACAGGGAAAGAGACAGACTGGGAAAGAGACAGACTGGGAAAGAGACTGAGACAAGGAAAGAGACAGAGAAAGAGACTGTCAAATAAAGAGACAGGGAAATAGACAAAGACAAGTACAGAGACAGGGAAAGAGACAGAGACAAGTAAAGAGACAGGGGAAGAGACAAGGAATGAGACAGAGACAGACTGGGAAAGAGACAGATGGGGAAAGAAACAGAGACAAAAGGCAGGGAAAGAGACAGAGACAAGTAAAGAGACAGGGAAAGAGACAAGGAAAGAGACAGAGACAGACGAGGAAAGAGACAGACGGGGAAAGAGACAGACGGGGAAAGAGACAGACGGGGAAAGAGACAGAGACGGGGAAAGAGACAGAGACGGGGAAAGAGACAGAGACAAGGAAAGAGACAGAGACAAGGAAAGAGACAGAGACAAGGAAAGAGACAGAGACAAGGAAAGAGACAGAGACAAGGAAAGAGACAGAGACAAGGAAAGAGACAGGGAAAGAGACAGACAGGGAAAGAGACAGAGACAAGGAAAGATACGAGGAAAGAGACCGAGACAAGTACAGAGACAGGGAAAGAGACAGACAAGTAAAGAGACAGGGAGAGAGACAGAGACAGGTAAAGAGACAAGGAAAGAGACAGAGATGGGGAAAGAGACAGATGGGGAAAGAGACAGAGACAAGGAAAGAGACAGAGACAAGGAAAGACGAGGAAAGAGACAGTCAAGTAAAGACTGCACATCAAACTTAGATAATAGTATAATGCCTCAAGCATATGGACAAATATTGGAATATACAATGAAAAATGCTACTTGCTAATTTGAACATGTGAATAATGAATTGCATACCTGCCATGAATATTAGGAAAAAGGAGATATTTAGCAATCGCATTGATCAATGTAACTGAGCCCCAAGGCCTCGTCAAGGCATATCTCTATATTGGGGTCCCTAGCTCTGTGACCCTAACTGTGTGTCATCTCATTGCAATTAAAAACTGCTATGGGTGGAGAGGGGTAACTAAGGACTTTCTTATATAGGAGATGGAAAAAACATGGCCGAAAGGGGCGGAGCTGTGTTCACATTCAGAAAAAAACTACATATAACTGAATAGGATAACTGAAGTGAGCACTAATATATATATTATGAGTGCAAGCCAAAAATTACATACTATATACGGATAAGGCTGCACATCAAACTTAGATAATAGTATAATGCCTCAAGCATATGGACAAATATTGGAATATACAATGAAAAATGCTACTTGCTAATTTGAACATGTGAATAATGAATTGCATACCTGCCATGAATATTAGGAAAAAGGAGATATTTAGCAATCGCATTGATCAATGTAACTGAGCCCCAAGGCCTCGTCAAGGCATATCTCTATATTGGGGTCCCTAGCTCTGTGACCCTAACTGTGTGTCATCTCATTGCAATTAAAAACTGCTATGGGTGGAGAGGGGTAACTAAGGACTTTCTTATATAGGAGATGGAAAAAACATGGCCGAAAGGGGCGGAGCTGTGTTCACATTCAGAAAAAAACTACATATAACTGAATAGGATAACTGAAGTGAGCACTAATATATATATTATGAGTGCAAGCCAAAAATTACATACTATATACGGATAAGGCTGCACATCAAACTTAGATAATAGTATAATGCCTCAAGCATATGGACAAATATTGGAATATACAATGAAAAATGCTACTTGCTAATTTGAACATGTGAATAATGAATTGCATACCTGCCATGAATATTAGGAAAAAGGAGATATTTAGCAATCGCATTGATCAATGTAACTGAGCCCCAAGGCCTCGTCAAGGCATATCTCTATATTGGGGTCCCTAGCTCTGTGACCCTAACTGTGTGTCATCTCATTGCAATTAAAAACTGCTATGGGTGGAGAGGGGTAACTAAGGACTTTCTTATATAGGAGATGGAAAAAACATGGCCGAAAGGGGCGGAGCTGTGTTCACATTCAGAAAAAAACTACATATAACTGAATAGGATAACTGAAGTGAGCACTAATATATATATTATGAGTGCAAGCCAAAAATTACATACTATATACGGATAAGGCTGCACATCAAACTTAGATAATAGTATAATGCCTCAAGCATATGGACAAATATTGGAATATACAATGAAAAATGCTACTTGCTAATTTGAACATGTGAATAATGAATTGCATACCTGCCATGAATATTAGGAAAAAGGAGATATTTAGCAATCGCATTGATCAATGTAACTGAGCCCCAAGGCCTCGTCAAGGCATATCTCTATATTGGGGTCCCTAGCTCTGTGACCCTAACTGTGTGTCATCTCATTGCAATTAAAAACTGCTATGGGTGGAGAGGGGTAACTAAGGACTTTCTTATATAGGAGATGGAAAAAACATGGCCGAAAGGGGCGGAGCTGTGTTCACATTCAGAAAAAAACTACATATAACTGAATAGGATAACTGAAGTGAGCACTAATATATATATTATGAGTGCAAGCCAAAAATTACATACTATATACGGATAAGGCTGCACATCAAACTTAGATAATAGTATAATGCCTCAAGCATATGGACAAATATTGGAATATACAATGAAAAATGCTACTTGCTAATTTGAACATGTGAATAATGAATTGCATACCTGCCATGAATATTAGGAAAAAGGAGATATTTAGCAATCGCATTGATCAATGTAACTGAGCCCCAAGGCCTCGTCAAGGCATATCTCTATATTGGGGTCCCTAGCTCTGTGACCCTAACTGTGTGTCATCTCATTGCAATTAAAAACTGCTATGGGTGGAGAGGGGTAACTAAGGACTTTCTTATATAGGAGATGGAAAAAACATGGCCGAAAGGGGCGGAGCTGTGTTCACATTCAGAAAAAAACTACATATAACTGAATAGGATAACTGAAGTGAGCACTAATATATATATTATGAGTGCAAGCCAAAAATTACATACTATATACGGATAAGGCTGCACATCAAACTTAGATAATAGTATAATGCCTCAAGCATATGGACAAATATTGGAATATACAATGAAAAATGCTACTTGCTAATTTGAACATGTGAATAATGAATTGCATACCTGCCATGAATATTAGGAAAAAGGAGATATTTAGCAATCGCATTGATCAATGTAACTGAGCCCCAAGGCCTCGTCAAGGCATATCTCTATATTGGGGTCCCTAGCTCTGTGACCCTAACTGTGTGTCATCTCATTGCAATTAAAAACTGCTATGGGTGGAGAGGGGTAACTAAGGACTTTCTTATATAGGAGATGGAAAAAACATGGCCGAAAGGGGCGGAGCTGTGTTCACATTCAGAAAAAAACTACATATAACTGAATAGGATAACTGAAGTGAGCACTAATATATATATTATGAGTGCAAGCCAAAAATTACATACTATATACGGATAAGGCTGCACATCAAACTTAGATAATAGTATAATGCCTCAAGCATATGGACAAATATTGGAATATACAATGAAAAATGCTACTTGCTAATTTGAACATGTGAATAATGAATTGCATACCTGCCATGAATATTAGGAAAAAGGAGATATTTAGCAATCGCATTGATCAATGTAACTGAGCCCCAAGGCCTCGTCAAGGCATATCTCTATATTGGGGTCCCTAGCTCTGTGACCCTAACTGTGTGTCATCTCATTGCAATTAAAAACTGCTATGGGTGGAGAGGGGTAACTAAGGACTTTCTTATATAGGAGATGGAAAAAACATGGCCGAAAGGGGCGGAGCTGTGTTCACATTCAGAAAAAAACTACATATAACTGAATAGGATAACTGAAGTGAGCACTAATATATATATTATGAGTGCAAGCCAAAAATTACATACTATATACGGATAAGGCTGCACATCAAACTTAGATAATAGTATAATGCCTCAAGCATATGGACAAATATTGGAATATACAATGAAAAATGCTACTTGCTAATTTGAACATGTGAATAATGAATTGCATACCTGCCATGAATATTAGGAAAAAGGAGATATTTAGCAATCGCATTGATCAATGTAACTGAGCCCCAAGGCCTCGTCAAGGCATATCTCTATATTGGGGTCCCTAGCTCTGTGACCCTAACTGTGTGTCATCTCATTGCAATTAAAAACTGCTATGGGTGGAGAGGGGTAACTAAGGACTTTCTTATATAGGAGATGGAAAAAACATGGCCGAAAGGGGCGGAGCTGTGTTCACATTCAGAAAAAAACTACATATAACTGAATAGGATAACTGAAGTGAGCACTAATATATATATTATGAGTGCAAGCCAAAAATTACATACTATATACGGATAAGGCTGCACATCAAACTTAGATAATAGTATAATGCCTCAAGCATATGGACAAATATTGGAATATACAATGAAAAATGCTACTTGCTAATTTGAACATGTGAATAATGAATTGCATACCTGCCATGAATATTAGGAAAAAGGAGATATTTAGCAATCGCATTGATCCATGTAACTGAGCCCCAAGGCCTCGTCAAGGCATGTCTCTATATTGGGGTCCCTAGCTCTGTGACCCTAACTGTGTGTCATCTCATTGCAATTAAAAACTGCTATGGGTGGAGAGGGGTAACTAAGGACTTTCTTATATAGGAGATGGAAAAAACATGGCCGAAAGGGGCGGAGCTGTGTTCACATTCAGAAAAAAACTACATATAACTGAATAGGATAACTGAAGTGAGCACTAATATATATATTATGAGTGCAAGCCAAAAATTACATACTATATACGGATAAGGCTGCACATCAAACTTAGATAATAGTATAATGCCTCAAGCATATGGACAAATATTGGAATATACAATGAAAAATGCTACTTGCTAATTTGAACATGTGAATAATGAATTGCATACCTGCCATGAATATTAGGAAAAAGGAGATATTTAGCAATCGCATTGATCAATGTAACTGAGCCCCAAGGCCTCGTCAAGGCATATCTCTATATTGGGGTCCCTAGCTCTGTGACCCTAACTGTGTGTCATCTCATTGCAATTAAAAACTGCTATGGGTGGAGAGGGGTAACTAAGGACTTTCTTATATAGGAGATGGAAAAAACATGGCCGAAAGGGGCGGAGCTGTGTTCACATTCAGAAAAAAACTACATATAACTGAATAGGATAACTGAAGTGAGCACTAATATATATATTATGAGTGCAAGCCAAAAATTACATACTATATACGGATAAGGCTGCACATCAAACTTAGATAATAGTATAATGCCTCAAGCATATGGACAAATATTGGAATATACAATGAAAAATGCTACTTGCTAATTTGAACATGTGAATAATGAATTGCATACCTGCCATGAATATTAGGAAAAAGGAGATATTTAGCAATCGCATTGATCAATGTAACTGAGCCCCAAGGCCTCGTCAAGGCATATCTCTATATTGGGGTCCCTAGCTCTGTGACCCTAACTGTGTGTCATCTCATTGCAATTAAAAACTGCTATGGGTGGAGAGGGGTAACTAAGGACTTTCTTATATAGGAGATGGAAAAAACATGGCCGAAAGGGGCGGAGCTGTGTTCACATTCAGAAAAAAACTACATATAACTGAATAGGATAACTGAAGTGAGCACTAATATATATATTATGAGTGCAAGCCAAAAATTACATACTATATACGGATAAGGCTGCACATCAAACTTAGATAATAGTATAATGCCTCAAGCATATGGACAAATATTGGAATATACAATGAAAAATGCTACTTGCTAATTTGAACATGTGAATAATGAATTGCATACCTGCCATGAATATTAGGAAAAAGGAGATATTTAGCAATCGCATTGATCAATGTAACTGAGCCCCAAGGCCTCGTCAAGGCATATCTCTATATTGGGGTCCCTAGCTCTGTGACCCTAACTGTGTGTCATCTCATTGCAATTAAAAACTGCTATGGGTGGAGAGGGGTAACTAAGGACTTTCTTATATAGGAGATGGAAAAAACATGGCCGAAAGGGGCGGAGCTGTGTTCACATTCAGAAAAAAACTACATATAACTGAATAGGATAACTGAAGTGAGCACTAATATATATATTATGAGTGCAAGCCAAAAATTACATACTATATACGGATAAGGCTGCACATCAAACTTAGATAATAGTATAATGCCTCAAGCATATGGACAAATATTGGAATATACAATGAAAAATGCTACTTGCTAATTTGAACATGTGAATAATGAATTGCATACCTGCCATGAATATTAGGAAAGAAGGGAATTTTGTTTACTTACCGTAAATTCCTTTTCTTCTAGCTCCAATTGGGAGACCCAGACAATTGGGTGTATAGCTATTGCCTCTGGAGGCCACACAAAGTATTACACTTAAAAGTGTAAGGCCCCTCCCCTTCTGGCTATACACCCCCAGTGGGATCACTGGCTCACCAGTTTTAGTGCCAAAGCAAGAAGGAGGAAAGCCAATAACTGGTTTAAAGACCAATTCAATCCGCGGAAACATCGGAGAACTGAACCATACCACATGAACAACATGTGTACCCGAAAAAACAGAAAAACCCCGAGAAAACAGGGCGGGTGCTGGGTCTCCCAATTGGAGCTAGAAGAAAAGGAATTTACGGTAAGTAAACAAAATTCCCTTCTTCTTTGTCGCTCCATTGGGAGACCCAGACAATTGGGATGTCCAAAAGCAATCCCTGGGTGGGTAAAAGAATACCTCATGATAGGGCCGTCAAACGGCCCTCTCCTACAGGTGGCCAACCGCCGCCTGAATGACTTATCTACCTAGGCTGGCGTCTGCCGAAGCGTAGGTATGCATCTGATAATGCTTGGTAAAAGTAAGTAGACTCGACCAGGTGGGTGCCTGACACACCTGCTGAGCCGTAGCCTGGTGCCGTAATGCCCAGGATGCACCCACGGCTCTGGTAGAATGGGCCTTCGGCCTTGAGAGAACCAGAAGCCCAGTAGAACTGTAGGTTTCAAGAATTGGTTCCTCGAGCCCCCGAGCAAGGGTGGATCTGGAAGCTTGCGACTGTTTACGCCGACCAGCGACAAGGACAAAGAGTGCATCCGGGTGGCGCAGGAGCGCCATGCGGGAAGTAGAACCTGAGTGCTCTCACCAGAACCAACAGATGCAAATCTTTCTGAAATTGATGGACTGGACGAGGACACAAAGAAGGTGAGGTGATATCCTGATTGATATGAAAATGGGATACCACCTTAGGGAGAAATTCCGGAACCGGACGCAGAACTACCCTGTCCTGGTGAAGGACCAGGAAGGGAGTTTGTATGAGAGCGTTGCTAGCTCGGAAACTCTCCTAAGAGACGAGACCGTTACTAGAAGGCCACTTCCCGTGAAAAACGGGAAGGGAGACATCGTTCAAAGGCTCGAAAGGCGGCATCTGGAGAGCAATTAGAACCTTGTTCAGATCTCAGGGCTCTAACGGCCGCTTGTACGGAGTGCTGAGAAGACAAACTCCCCGTAGGAACGTGCGTACCTGAGGAAGTCGTCGTTTCTGAAAAAATACAGATAGCGCTGAGACTTGTCCCTAAAGGGAACTGAGCGACAACCCATTTTCCTACCTAGATTGCAGGAAGGAAGGAAACATAGACGATGCAACCGGCCAGGGAGAAACACCCTGCGCCGAGCACCGAGATAAGAACATCTTCCACGTCCTGTGGTCAATCTTGGCGGACGTTGGTATGCTAGCCTGTCTCATGGTGGCAACCACGTCCTGAGGTAATCCTGACGACACTAGGTTCCAGGACTCAATGCCACACCATCCGGTTGAGGGCCGTAGAATTCAAATGGAAGAATGGCCCTTGAGACAGCCAGTCTGATTGGTCTGGTAGTGCCCCCGGTTAGCCTACCGTGAGGCACCACAGAACCGAGTACCACAACATCCTCGGCCAATTTGTAGCGACGAGGATGGCGCGGCCGCAGTCGGTCTTGATCTAGCGCAGTACTCTGGGCAACAATGCCAGAGGTGGCACCTAAGGTAGCTGGAACTGCGACCAATGCTGAACTAAGGCGTTTGCCGCCAGAGCTCGATGATTGTGAAACCGTGCCATGAAGCTGGCACATTGTTGTTGTGCCGTGACGCCATTAGATCGACGTCCGGCCTCTGTCAGCGGCGCCAGATCTCCTGAAACCCGTCCGGGTGAGGAGACCATACTCTTTCGGCCACACCTCAGCGACTTAGGAAGTCAGCTTCCTAGTTTCCACACTTGGGATGTGAATTGTGGATATGGTGGATGCCGCGTCTTCCACCCACATCAGAACCTGCCGGACTTCCTGGAAGGCTTGCCGGTTGCGCGTTCTTCCTTGGTGGTTGATGTATGCCACCGCTGTGGAGCTGTCCGACTGAAGTCGGATATGCTTGCTTTCCAGCCGCTGTTGGAAGGATTGTAGGGCAAGATACACTGCTCTGTGTTCAAGAACATTGATCTGAAGAGTGGACTCTTGCTGAGTCCACGTACCCTGAGCGCTGTAGTGGAGAAAAACTGCTCCCCACCCTGATAGACTCGCGTCTGTCGTAACTATCGCCCAGGACGGGGATAGGAAGGACCTTCTTTTTGACCAAGAGGTGAGAAGAAGCCACCACCGTAGAGATTCCTTGGCCGCCTGAGAAAGAACGACGACTCTGTTGAGGGACGTCGACTCCTCGTCCCATTGGCGGAGAATGTCCCATTGTAGTGGACGCAGTAAAACTGCGCGAAAGGAACTGCCTCCATTGCTACCATCTTACGTAGGAAGTGCATGAGGCGTCTCAATGTGTGCGACTGGTTCTTAAAGAAGAGCTTGCAGCCCGTAGTGAATGCTGTTTGTCTAGCGGCAGCTTCACTATCGCTGAGAGAGTAAGAAACTCTATGCCTAGATATGTTATCGATAGGGTCGGGGTCGGATCTGACTTTAAAAAGTTGATGATCCACCCAAAACTCTAGAGAGTCTCCAGCGCAACGTTCGGGCAGTGTTGGCATGTTTCCTAAGAGAGTGCCTTGACAAGTAGATCGTCTAAATACGGGACCACAGAGTGACCCTGAGAGTGCAGGACTGTGACTACTGCTGCCCTGACCTTGGCGAAGACCAGTTGGACTGTCGCTAGCCGGAAGGTAGAGCTACGAACAGAGGGTGTTCGTCTCCTATAACGAAGCGTAGAAACGCTAGTGCTCTGGATCAATCGGCACGTGTGGATAAGCATCCTTGATGCCTAATGATGCTAGGAAATATCCTTGGGACCTTGAGGCGATGACATGGCGGAGGGATTCCATCCGGAACCGCCTGGTGTCCACGAGCTTGCTGAGCATTTTTAGATCCAGAACGGGACGGAACGGCCCGTTGTTATAGGTACCGCAAAGAATTTGGGGTAAAAACCGTGACCTTGTTCCTGAAGAGGAACGGGGGTCATCACTCTTTCTGCCTATAGAGTGCACCCTGTTTGCAGAAGAGCAGCGGCCCGGCCGGGAGGTGGAGAAATTCTGAAGAATCGAGTTGGAGGACGAGAAGTGAGCTCTATCCTGTACCCGTGAGACAGAATGTCTCACACTCAATGGTCATTGACCTATGGCAGCTAAATATCGCCAAGGCGGGAGAGCCTGCTACCGACCGAGGCCGCAAGTCATGAGGAAGCCGCCTTGGAAGCGGGTTTTCAGACTGTCGCTTTTTTGGGCGAGACTGAGCCCGCTAAGAATCTTAGCTCCTCTGATCCTTTTGAGTCCACATTGGACGAGGAAAAATGGGACCTGCCCGAGCCTCGAAAAGGCCGAAAACCCCGACTGCCTCTTGCTCTGTTGGGGTTTGTTGTGTCCGGGCTGAGGAAAGGATGAATCCTTACCCCTGGACTGTTTGATGGTTACATCCAACGCTCACCAAACAGTCGGTCAGCAGAAAAAGGCAACTGGTTAGGCAACCTTTTTTGGAAGCAGAATCTGCCTTCCATTCACTTAACGAGCAGACCAGGCTCTGCTTAAAAACACGGAGTAGCGGAGGCTACCGCCGCACGGTTCGCAGAGTCCAGGACAACCTGAATCGCGTAAGAAACAAATGCAGACATTTGAGAGGTTAAGGATGCCACCTGCGGCACAGATGTACGTGTAACCGTGTCAATCTGTGTAAGACAAGCTGAAATAGCTTGGAGTGCCCCAAGGGAGAGAATGCCGGAGCCAACGGTGCGCCGACAGCCTCATAGATGGCTTTCGACCAGAGATCCATCTGTCTGTCAGTGGCATCTTTGAGTTTGCAGTTCCATCTCCCACTGCAACTATGGATCTAGCTACAAGCCTGGAGATTGGAGGATGCCGCTCGGGACATTGGGTCCAGTCCTTGACCAAGTCAGGGGACAGGGATAACGTGTATCCTAAGCCGTTTGGAGAAGCGCATATCTGGATAAGCGTGGTGTTCCTGGACTGCCTCTCTGAAGGCAGAGTGGTCCAGAAAAATACGTGAAGCTGACTCCTCCACTGGAGGAGCTGTGAGAAATAACCCACATTCTATAGATGGACGCTATAAGATTATTTACTATGGCGTCACAATCAGGTGTATCCAGATTGAGAGCGGTCTCAGGATCAGAATCCTGAGCCGCTACTTCCGCCTCATTACACAGCGAGTCCTTCTGTTAGGACCCTGATGAAACCGAGGCCGCTCATAGCGAGCCCACTTAGGCTGTCTGGGACTGACGTCCGTGCAGAGCCGTGACTCTGGGATGCGTGTGACATTCCCGGAGCTGTTAGTTATTCACACTGAGGGGGGCCATGGATCAATGATTCAACAGTGCCCATATTGTGAGAGACATGTCCGGACTGCTAGGCTTCTAGTATCATAGCCATAGTCTCAGAAAAACTGTCAGTAAATACTGCAGACACCGTCCTCATCCCCTGGCCATTAGTGCATACAATGGGAGTCTATGTACCTGCCGGCCGTATAGCCGTACATGCTGTACCAGCTGTATAGAAAAACATGTGGTTCTGCACCTTTGTTTTACACAGAGAATATGCTGATAACTCCTCCGCATAATCCAGGAGGGTATATACAACGTGCGACCAAACAGTGCAATGTATATAGTACAAGCATATCTATAAGTGCACTTCTGCATTAGTGGGGTTAGCACCACAGGTGCTGCTTAACGCCTGTTACAGCGATTGTGTGACTATCAGAATGCCAGGGTCTTCCACACTTGTCTCTGTATCGTACAGAAACTGACACTAATGGCTGCCGGTGTCCTTGTAGAGAAGGAAGCCGTGGGCGTGCCTGAGAAAGTGCGGGAATCCGGATTCACAGTGCACACAGTGAGAGGGGTGGAGTATGCAAAACATACTCCAGCTCTCAGCTCTGCTCTATGCAGCGTCACGCCCCTACCCTGACTGTCAGGGCTGTGGGCGGTAACGAAGGGAGCTAGGCCCAGAAGCCGGGGACTCGAGTTAACAGCGCGGCCGCCGTAAAAGCGCGGGCCGCGCTGAAGTCCCCGGCGCACCACAAGTGCCAGCCGCGCCGCAGTTCCAGTGGCCGGCGCGACCGATTCATAGAAGTGGCCAGCGTCCCGCCCCTCTCCTGACTGGCAGGTCTGGGGGCGGGAACGAACGGAAGCAGGCCGCAAAAACCGGGGACTCTAGTTATCAGCGCGGCCGCCGTAAAAGCGCGGGCCGCGCTGAAGTCCCCGGCGCACCACAAGTGCCAGCCGCGCCGCTGCCAGCGGCCGGCGCGACCGATTCCTGGAAGTGGCCAGCGTCCCGCCCCTCTCCTGACTGGCAGGTCTGGGGGCGGGAACGAACGGAAGTAGGCCGCAAAAGCCGGGGACTCTAGTTATCAGCGCGGCCGCCGTAAAAGCGCAGGCCGCGCTGAAGTCCCCGGCGCACTACAAGTGCCAGCCGCGCCGCAGTCCCAGCGGCCGGCGCGACCAATTCCCATAAGTGAGCCTGCTTCAGCAAAGCTGAATGAGGCCATGGCACAGGCGCCGCAGCGCTGATGTCCCCCGGCGCACTACAACACCCAGCATGCTGCGGTGTGAGCGCCAAATGCACGGGGACACAGAGTACCTTGAGGAAGCAGGGCCATGTCCCTGATGTACTCCGCTCCATCCAGCATCTTCTCCAGGGGCTGTAGATGGAGCACGGTCTCAGTGCCTGGAGACCGGTAAATCCCACTTCACCCAGAGCCCTGTAAAAAGGGATGGGGAAGGAATCAGCATGTGGGCTCCTGCCGCCGTACCCGCAATGGGTACCTCAACCTTACAAACACCTCCGACATACAGTGGGGTGAGAAGGGAGCATGCTGGGGACACTATATGTGTCCTCTTTTCTTCCATCCGACATAGTCAGCAGCTGCTGCTGACTAAAAAGTGGAGCTATGCGTGGATGTGTTGCCTCCTTCGCACAAAGCACAAAACTGGTGAGCCAGTGATCCCACTGGGGGTGTATAGCCAGAAGGGGAGGGGCCTTACACTTTTAAGTGTAATACTTTGTGTGGCCTCCAGAGGCAATAGCTATACACCCAATTGTCTGGGTCTCCCAATGGAGCGACAAAGAAAAGGAGATATTTAGCAATCGCATTGATCCATGTAACTGAGCCCCAAGGCCTCGTCAAGGCATGTCTCTATATTGGGGTCCCTAGCTCTGTGACCCTAACTGTGTGTCATCTCATTGCAATTAAAAACTGCTATGGGTGGAGAGGGGTAACTAAGGACTTTCTTATATAGGAGATGGAAAAAACATGGCCGAAAGGGGCGGAGCTGTGTTCACATTCAGAAAAAAACTACATATAACTGAATAGGATAACTGAAGTGAGCACTAATATATATATTATGAGTGCAAGCCAAAAATTACATACTATATACGGATAAGGCTGCACATCAAACTTAGATAATAGTATAATGCCTCAAGCATATGGACAAATATTGGAATATACAATGAAAAATGCTACTTGCTAATTTGAACATGTGAATAATGAATTGCATACCTGCCATGAATATTAGGAAAAAGGAGATATTTAGCAATCGCATTGATCAATGTAACTGAGCCCCAAGGCCTCGTCAAGGCATATCTCTATATTGGGGTCCCTAGCTCTGTGACCCTAACTGTGTGTCATCTCATTGCAATTAAAAACTGCTATGGGTGGAGAGGGGTAACTAAGGACTTTCTTATATAGGAGATGGAAAAAACATGGCCGAAAGGGGCGGAGCTGTGTTCACATTCAGAAAAAAACTACATATAACTGAATAGGATAACTGAAGTGAGCACTAATATATATATTATGAGTGCAAGCCAAAAATTACATACTATATACGGATAAGGCTGCACATCAAACTTAGATAATAGTATAATGCCTCAAGCATATGGACAAATATTGGAATATACAATGAAAAATGCTACTTGCTAATTTGAACATGTGAATAATGAATTGCATACCTGCCATGAATATTAGGAAAAAGGAGATATTTAGCAATCGCATTGATCAATGTAACTGAGCCCCAAGGCCTCGTCAAGGCATATCTCTATATTGGGGTCCCTAGCTCTGTGACCCTAACTGTGTGTCATCTCATTGCAATTAAAAACTGCTATGGGTGGAGAGGGGTAACTAAGGACTTTCTTATATAGGAGATGGAAAAAACATGGCCGAAAGGGGCGGAGCTGTGTTCACATTCAGAAAAAAACTACATATAACTGAATAGGATAACTGAAGTGAGCACTAATATATATATTATGAGTGCAAGCCAAAAATTACATACTATATACGGATAAGGCTGCACATCAAACTTAGATAATAGTATAATGCCTCAAGCATATGGACAAATATTGGAATATACAATGAAAAATGCTACTTGCTAATTTGAACATGTGAATAATGAATTGCATACCTGCCATGAATATTAGGAAAAAGGAGATATTTAGCAATCGCATTGATCAATGTAACTGAGCCCCAAGGCCTCGTCAAGGCATATCTCTATATTGGGGTCCCTAGCTCTGTGACCCTAACTGTGTGTCATCTCATTGCAATTAAAAACTGCTATGGGTGGAGAGGGGTAACTAAGGACTTTCTTATATAGGAGATGGAAAAAACATGGCCGAAAGGGGCGGAGCTGTGTTCACATTCAGAAAAAAACTACATATAACTGAATAGGATAACTGAAGTGAGCACTAATATATATATTATGAGTGCAAGCCAAAAATTACATACTATATACGGATAAGGCTGCACATCAAACTTAGATAATAGTATAATGCCTCAAGCATATGGACAAATATTGGAATATACAATGAAAAATGCTACTTGCTAATTTGAACATGTGAATAATGAATTGCATACCTGCCATGAATATTAGGAAAAAGGAGATATTTAGCAATCGCATTGATCAATGTAACTGAGCCCCAAGGCCTCGTCAAGGCATATCTCTATATTGGGGTCCCTAGCTCTGTGACCCTAACTGTGTGTCATCTCATTGCAATTAAAAACTGCTATGGGTGGAGAGGGGTAACTAAGGACTTTCTTATATAGGAGATGGAAAAAACATGGCCGAAAGGGGCGGAGCTGTGTTCACATTCAGAAAAAAACTACATATAACTGAATAGGATAACTGAAGTGAGCACTAATATATATATTATGAGTGCAAGCCAAAAATTACATACTATATACGGATAAGGCTGCACATCAAACTTAGATAATAGTATAATGCCTCAAGCATATGGACAAATATTGGAATATACAATGAAAAATGCTACTTGCTAATTTGAACATGTGAATAATGAATTGCATACCTGCCATGAATATTAGGAAAAAGGAGATATTTAGCAATCGCATTGATCCATGTAACTGAGCCCCAAGGCCTCGTCAAGGCATGTCTCTATATTGGGGTCCCTAGCTCTGTGACCCTAACTGTGTGTCATCTCATTGCAATTAAAAACTGCTATGGGTGGAGAGGGGTAACTAAGGACTTTCTTATATAGGAGATGGAAAAAACATGGCCGAAAGGGGCGGAGCTGTGTTCACATTCAGAAAAAAACTACATATAACTGAATAGGATAACTGAAGTGAGCACTAATATATATATTATGAGTGCAAGCCAAAAATTACATACTATATACGGATAAGGCTGCACATCAAACTTAGATAATAGTATAATGCCTCAAGCATATGGACAAATATTGGAATATACAATGAAAAATGCTACTTGCTAATTTGAACATGTGAATAATGAATTGCATACCTGCCATGAATATTAGGAAAAAGGAGATATTTAGCAATCGCATTGATCAATGTAACTGAGCCCCAAGGCCTCGTCAAGGCATATCTCTATATTGGGGTCCCTAGCTCTGTGACCCTAACTGTGTGTCATCTCATTGCAATTAAAAACTGCTATGGGTGGAGAGGGGTAACTAAGGACTTTCTTATATAGGAGATGGAAAAAACATGCAGCCTTATCCGTATATAGTATGTAATTTTTGGCTTGCACTCATAATATATATATTAGTGCTCACTTCAGTTATCCTATTCAGTTATATGTAGTTTTTTTCTGAATGTGAACACAGCTCCGCCCCTTTCGGCCATGTTTTTTCCATCTCCTATATAAGAAAGTCCTTAGTTACCCCTCTCCACCCATAGCAGTTTTTAATTGCAATGAGATGACACACAGTTAGGGTCACAGAGCTAGGGACCCCAATATAGAGATATGCCTTGACGAGGCCTTGGGGCTCAGTTACATTGATCAATGCGATTGCTAAATATCTCCTTTTTCCTAATATTCATGGCAGGTATGCAATTCATTATTCACATGTTCAAATTAGCAAGTAGCATTTTTCATTGTATATTCCAATATTTGTCCATATGCTTGAGGCATTATACTATTATCTAAGTTTGATGTGCAGCCTTATCCGTATATAGTATGTAATTTTTGGCTTGCACTCATAATATATATATTAGTGCTCACTTCAGTTATCCTATTCAGTTATATGTAGTTTTTTTCTGAATGTGAACACAGCTCCGCCCCTTTCGGCCATGTTTTTTCCATCTCCTATATAAGAAAGTCCTTAGTTACCCCTCTCCACCCATAGCAGTTTTTAATTGCAATGAGATGACACACAGTTAGGGTCACAGAGCTAGGGACCCCAATATAGAGATATGCCTTGACGAGGCCTTGGGGCTCAGTTACATGGATCAATGCGATTGCTAAATATCTCCTTTTTCCTAATATTCATGGCAGGTATGCAATTCATTATTCACATGTTCAAATTAGCAAGTAGCATTTTTCATTGTATATTCCAATATTTGTCCATATGCTTGAGGCATTATACTATTATCTAAGTTTGATGTGCAGCCTTATCCGTATATAGTATGTAATTTTTGGCTTGCACTCATAATATATATATTAGTGCTCACTTCAGTTATCCTATTCAGTTATATGTAGTTTTTTTCTGAATGTGAACACAGCTCCGCCCCTTTCGGCCATGTTTTTTCCATCTCCTATATAAGAAAGTCCTTAGTTACCCCTCTCCACCCATAGCAGTTTTTAATTGCAATGAGATGACACACAGTTAGGGTCACAGAGCTAGGGACCCCAATATAGAGATATGCCTTGACGAGGCCTTGGGGCTCAGTTACATTGATCAATGCGATTGCTAAATATCTCCTTTTTCCTAATATTCATGGCAGGTATGCAATTCATTATTCACATGTTCAAATTAGCAAGTAGCATTTTTCATTGTATATTCCAATATTTGTCCATATGCTTGAGGCATTATACTATTATCTAAGTTTGATGTGCAGCCTTATCCGTATATAGTATGTAAGTTTTGGCTTGCACTCATAATATATATATTAGTGCTCACTTCAGTTATCCTATTCAGTCAAGTAAAGAGACAGGGAAAGAGACAGACAAGTAAAGAGACAGGGAAAGAGACAGAGACAAGTAAAGAGACAAGGAAAGAGACAGAGACAAGTAAAGAGACAGGGAAAGAGACAGAGACAAGTAAAGAGACAGGGAAAGAGACAGAGACAAGTAAAGAGACAGGAAAAGAGACAGAGAAAGAGACAGAGACAGGTAAAGAGACAGGGAAAGAGACAGAGACAAGTACAGGGACAGGGAAAGAGACAGACAGGTAAAGAGACAAGGAAAGAGACAGAGAGAGATGGGGAAAGAGACAGATGGGGAAAGAGACAGATGGGGAAAGAGACAGATGGGGAAAGAGACAGAGACAAGTAAAGAGACAGAGACAAGTAAAGAGACAGGTAAAGAGACAGGGAAAGAGACAGAGACAAGTAAAGAGACAGGGAAAGAGACAGAGAAAGGTAAAGAGACAAGGAAAGAGACAGAGACAAGGAAAGAGACAGACTGGGAAAGAGACAGAGACATGGAAAGACGAGGAAAGAGACAGTCAAGTAAAGAGACAGGGAAAGAGACAGACAGGTAAAGAGACAGGGAAAGAGACAGAGACAAGGAAAGAGACAGAGAAAGAGGCAGAGACAGGTAAAGAGACAAGGAAAGAGACAGAGAGAGATGGGGAAAGAGACAGATGGGGAAAGAGACAGATGGGGAAAGAGACAGATGGGGAAAGAGACAGACAGGGAAAGAGACAGAGACAAGGAAAAAGATGAGGAAAGAGACAGAGACAAGTAAAGAGACAGGGAAAGAGAGAGACAGGTAAAGAGAAAAGGAAAGAGACAGAGACAGATGGGGAAAGAGACAGATGGGGAAAGAGACAGATGGGGAAAGAGACAGATGGGGAAAGAGACAGACGGGGAAAGAGACAGAGACAAGGAAAAAGATGAGGAAAGAGACAGAGACAAGTAAAGAGACAGGGAAAGAGACAGTCATGTAAAGAGACAGGGAAAGAGACCGAGACAAGTACAGAGACAGGGAAAGAGACAGACGGGAAAGAGACAGAGACAAGGAAAGAGACAGGGAAAGAGAGAGACAGGTAAAGAGAAAAGGAAAGATACAGAGACAGATGGGGAAAGAGACAGATGGGGAAAGAGACAGATGGGGAAAGAGACAGATGGGGAAAGAGACAGATGGGGAAAGAGACAGATGGGGAAAGAGACAGATGGGGAAAGAGACAGAGACAAGGAAAGAGACAGGGAGCGAGACAGACCTGGAACGTGATAGACCTGGAACGTGATAGACCTGGAAAGAGACAGACCTGGAAATAGACAGACCTGGAAATAGACAGACCTGGAACGAGACAGACGGGGAACGAGACAGACGGGGAACGAGACAGACGGGGAACGAGACAGACGGGGAACGAGACAGACGGGGAACGAGACAGACGGGGAACGAGACAGACGGGGAACGAGACAGACAGACACAGACAAAGAGAGAGACAGACAGAGAAAATGATACAGAGTCAAACGGAGAGATTGATACAGAGACACACAGAGAGACTGATACAGACAGACAGAGACAGACAGACACTGGGAGAGAGACAGCGAAACAGTTACTATCCCAGGCAACACCTGGGTACTACAGCTAGTAAAGCATAAAAAAGGCAAATACAAAACATTCAGAAGAAAAACCATGCAACATAGTAAGAAAAGCAAAAACAGCACAAAAAGAATATTCCATCTACTTTAATAAACATCACAAAATGATTTATCTTTAGAAACTTTTCATCAGTGATTTAGGAAACAGTAAGCAGACGTGAAAAATATTCGTCCTTACCTTTCCTCCTGTGTCAGGCTGCATAATATATCCATTGCCGCTCTCGCTCCTCCATCCTTAAATGGTACACATTTGATGAGACTTTCAAAAAGCCTATAAAATGTAAAAAATGTCACCTTGAAAATAACATATTTTTTAATACATTAATGCAAATCAGCATCCGAACCCGAAACTTATCTGTATATTTCACATCATTCCAATGAATAACAAATCCCGGCCTATAGACAATGCACAGATGCTGCAGTAAGATATCCCAATGCAAAAAAGTATAACTTAACACCTACAACGTCCAAGGATTTTGCTGTTTTAAGTTTTAAAGGGGTGTCCACAGGAGCCTGGATCCACCGAACGTCAGAGCAGCGCTTGCAAACTTTCGAACAAAGAGCTTGCAAGCGCGTGGGAGTGTAGGAGTGTATATGTTAGGGGATCAGTCCTCTTTATTGATGCAATTTTGAGATGCAGATGATATTTTGCTCGCCTTTACATTGCAATTTTGGGGGATGTGTTAAGGGTGCTTTACACGCTGTGACATCGCTAGCGATGTCGCGAGCGATAGCCCCCGCCCCCGTCGTTCGTGTGACATGTGGTGATCGCTGCCGTAGCGAACATAATTGCTACGGCAGCGTCACACGCACATACCTGTTCAGCGATGTCGCTGTGACCGCCAAACAATCCCTCCTTCAAGGGGGGGATGCGTTCGGCGTCACAGCGGCGTCACAAAACGGCCGCTCAATAGAAGAGGAGGGAAGGAGATGAGCGGCCGGAACATGCCGCCCACCTCCTTTACGATGGACGCAGGTAGGATGATGTTCGTCGTTCCTGCGGTGTCACACACAGCGATGTGTGGTGCCGCAGGAACGACGAACACCCTGCGGAGTGAAACACCAACGACATTATGATTTGGAGCGACGTGTCAACGAGCAACGATTTTTGACGTTTTTGCGATCGTTTATCATCGCTCCGAGCTGTCACATGATGCGATGTCGCTAACGACGCTGGATGTGCGTCACAAACACCGTGACCCCGACGATATATATCGTTAGCGATGTCGCAGCGTGTAAAGCACCCTTTAAGGTTCTCAAAGCAGAGTGAAAAATGAATGTTTCTCTGTGGAGGGCAGTAATGTTATGTGATGGCCCAACATGGTCATAGTGGAGGCCGATGGACAATTACCAGACGGCCAAAAAGCAGTATACATGGTTTGGTACGGAAATGATAAAATACATGATCCATAGCTGGTGACAAAAAAAAAAGTTTATTAGTGATCAGCGAGCACTCCCATGCTCGGTACTCGTATGAGCAGTCGGACACTTGGACGGGCGCCACTCGTGTACCAAGTATAATGGAAGTCAATCGAGAAGCATTTTTCCAGAAGATCTTTTGCAAAAATGCTTGAGTTGTCTATTGACTTCTATCATCACTAGTTACGAACACCTGAGCATGGTAGTGCCCGCTCATCACTAGTTACGAGTACAGAGCACCTGAGCATGGTAGTGCTCGCTCATCACTAGTTACGAGTACAGAGCACCCGAGCATGGTAGTGCTCGCTCATCACTAGTTACCAGTACTGAGCACCTGAGTATGGTAGTGCTCGCTCATCACTAGTTACGAGTACTGAGCACCTGAGCATGGTAGTGCTCGCTCATCACTAGTTACGAGTACTGAGCACCTGAGTATGGTAGTGCCCGCTCATCACTAGTTACGAGTACTGAGCACCTGAGCATGGTAGTGCTCGCTCATCACTAGTTACGGGTACTGAGTACTCGAGCATGGTAGTGCCCACTCATCAATAGTTACAAGTACTGATCATACATCACTGGTGTTGTCGGGGCGGCCTCTCTGTGAGTGACACCTGTCTGGGCGCACATGCTCAGATCACACTTCACTCTCCTCTCAGACTGTTTCACAGTGGGGTAGTTTGATGTGACAAGCACTGCGATGTGATACACTACCTAATGGTCGGCACAGCGCAGCACATGAAAGCACCACACTGTAAAACAGGCTAAGAGAAGAGTGAATTGTGATCTGGGCATGTGTGCCCAGTCTGCTCTCACTTACAGAGAGGCAATCCCACGACATCAGTGATGTGCACTGCCCAGTTTGTCCAATTCCGGTCTCCAGACCAGAAGGATCAAAGCTGAAACATCAATAAAGGTATATACACATTGCAGCGAGATCAGCTTACAAGAGCAGGGTACGTAGCAGAATTATATAAGGAATGAGTTAGTTAGGAATAGTTAGGACAAACAAAAGGGCATCATATTAGTAGTGGAAAACCTTTTTGACCATGTGTACTAATTGTCATTGTTGCACACAACCTGGAAAGGATTATGAGAACAAAGAGTATATTGATGCTAAATTCTTTCAAGCAGGCTCTTGTAAGCAGAAAAACATGTTGCCATGTACTGAAATGTTCTCACTGAAGCCGAATCTCAGTAGTGGAGTTAAAGGAGGGGGGATAAAAATAAGTATGCAGTGAGCTGTAAGTGGTTGCTGGATAATAGATGTCGGTTTGGACGGAGGCAATAATTCACGTATATAACCGGGTGTGATAATTTGCAAAACAATAGGTATAAAGAAAGTGAACACAAGCTGCCCCAAAAATCAGAAATTTGGTGCAACGCTATGGGTGCAAAGACCAAGGATGCAATATTGTTTGTTGAAAGTGTTAATACAGCCGTGACGTCTTCCAGCATTTCTATACACAGGTGGCTGATCATACGTGGGGATTGTTTCTTTCTGCAGGCAGCAGGGTTCGGATTTTTCAGGTATGATTCTCAGTATTGTGTATTCTCTTTTGTGTCAGTTTTATAGCGTTTGACAATAACCATACACGCTGTTCCTTGTTCAGACCCAGCAGGAACTGTTCTTTATCAATTTTAGAACTGCTATAGTTGAAATCATGAATAAAAAGTCATCGTGGTTTGATCTTATTCCTATTTTCCTTTGTTATAAAATATATAAATCGCAGCCCTAGGAAGAGAATATTATACAGTATCTCGGCAGGGTGCATCTCCGAGACGTAGTATGGGCACCGGGTTATTTACATGCACAGGTGAGGTCGGCATAATGCTGGCGGTCCACACCTCTCCGAAAAAACAAAATGTATAAGATACAAATCTAACGTTTTGCTCTCACAGCACAGAAATCAGAAAATTACTTTTTCCTATAAAAAATCTACATTTTTTGGAGATGTTTTTTTTAAAGGGAACCTGTCAGCAGATTTTGGCCTTCTAAACTAAAGCTTGCACCTTAAGCAGCACCTGTGCTGCATTCTGACCCCCTGAAAACCCCAAAAATACCTTTATAAAACCTCCCACCCTGTATGTAAATTGACTGGTCCGATTGGCGTCCTAATCTGCGCCTCCTGTTACTCCTTTCGCCCTCCTCTTGTGCTAATTGACGTGGATGATGTGTCAGACACCAGCCACGTAGGCGGGCAAAATCTCCATATTCCCGGCTCACTTGGTCACATTTCGCTTTGTCCTGTTGAGGGCAAAGCCAAAAACATATGTGCGTCTGCGTGAAGCAGAAAGTTCTCTGAGCAGGAGCGAGATTTTGCCAGGCGATGTGGATGAAGCGGGTGTCGTCATCCACGTCGCAGGGCAAAATCTCACGCCTGCACAAAGAACTCGCCGGTTCGCACAGGCGCACTTATGTTTTTGCCTCTACCCACAATAGGGCAGAGTGAAGTGCGACTAAACGAGTCGGGAGATTTTGCCCACCTATGTGGATTGCATCTAAGGTGTCATCCACATCAATCAGCACAGGAGGAGGGCAAAAGGAGGGACAGGAGGCGTAGATTAGGATGCCCATCGGACCAGACCGGATAATTTACATACAGGGCAGAAGATTTTTTAAAGATATTTTTAGGGTCTACAGGGGGCTCAGGGGGTAACATGCACCTCTATAGAATGCAGCACAGGCACTGCTTAAAGGGAACCACGATTTTCCTATATTACCTAAAGCCAGTGCTATACTGTCACTATCAGGCTGATTCTATACATACCCTTAGTGGTCAGCTAGGTTGTTTAGGTTTTGAAGTCCAAAAAAGTAAAGTTTATAAAATCATTAGCTTCTTGAGTGACAGCAGCTGAGCATCAGATAATAGCTGAGGGAGTATTCATAGTTATTTCCTCCCCCTGTTAGAATTAGCATAACTATTATACAATTGATTTACATTTTCACTTGCAGGACCTGTGCTGAGGTCATACCCATGTGACAAGAAGGGGCTGGGCCTCAGCCAACAAAGCTGATACCAGGAAGCAACATTTTTCTGTTGGCTGAGGTCCCGCCCCTTCTGGTCACATGGGTATGACCTCACACAGGTCCTGCAAGTGAAAATGTAAATCAATTGTATAATACTTATTCTAATTCTAAGAGCGGGAGGGGATAACTCTGAATACCCCCCCAGATATTATCTGATCCTCAGCTGCTGTCACTCAAGAAGCTAATGATTTTATAAACTTTACTTTCTTTACTTTCTTGGATTTCAAAACCTATACATCCGAGCTGACCACTACAGGTATGTATAGAATCAGCCTGATAGTGCCAGTATAGCACTGGCTTTAGGTTATATATGAAAATCCTGGTGATTGGTGCTCTTTAAGGTGCTAGTTTAAAGGGTGCATGCCGCTGGTTGTTCCTCGTTCCTGCGGCATCACACATCGCTATGTGTGACACCGCAGGAGCGACGAACATCTCTTTACCTCCATCCACCGGCAATGAGGAAGGAAGGAGGTGGGTGGCATGTGCCGGCCGCTCATCTCCGCCCCTCCTCTGCTATTGGGCGGCCATTTTGTGATGTCGCTGTGACGCCGAACGAACCGCCCCCTTGAAGGAGGGATTGTTCGGCAGCAACAGCGATGTCGCTGAACAGGTATGTGCGTGTGATGCTGCTGTAGCGATAATGTTCACTACGGCAGTGATCACCACATATTGCACCAACGATGGGGGCGGGTGCTATCACTCGAGACATCGCTAGCAATCGCTAGCGATGTCGCAGCGTGTAAAGCACCCTTTAGTTTAGAAAGCCAAAATCTGGTGACAGGTCCCCTTTAACATAAATTTTTAATAAACACTCAATGTCAGAAATTATTTTTAGCCCCAAACACATGTATTTAAATATAAAGCAAAAGTCCATAAAGGTAGAAAACTCCTTTTAAGTGTTTAAACAGGTTTTATAATATTCTTCATTACAACTGAAGAAGCAAACGGGAATCAAAGGCTCCAATGAAGTGGGATTGTCACAGAGTCAGAGTCCGTTGCAGAGCTGCTGGTGGTGGAAAGTTTGACTCAGTAAGGTGGGCTTCACATCAGCGGTATTCTGCCGCAATGCCGGATCCGGCACATATGCGTTTCACTTCAATGCATTTCCTATGGACTCGCAGCAAGTTCCGGTCACATGCGGTTGCGTGCGTCATACACAACCACATGTGACCGGAACTTGCCGCGAGTCAATAGGAAATGCATTGAAGGGAAACGCATTTGTGATGGATCCGGCATTGCGGCAGAATATGGCTGATGTGAAGCCTGCCTAATATAGTAGAGCTGTGTTTGCCATAGAGTCCAGAAAGATGACGCCTGTCCTTCTCTATAGTCATTTTATTTTACTAATACAATAAAAAAAATTGTGAACATACCTAGAGGGCCTTAGATGTTTCAAGAGCAAGATTCTTCCTTCTTCTGTTGAGGAATACACATTAAGTAGGGTCAAAGTCTTTTTCTGTATCTCAGCGATCGGTGAGGTCAACATCGCGAAGATCTGATTGTTCACATTAGGGCGGATGATCAATAAACGCTGGTTCTCTTCTAAAAAAAAAATAACAGTAATTCAGAAAAACTTCCAACTGCTAATAAAAATACAATGAGAATCCAAAAAACAGACCAAGTTGGTAATGTCACTCACCATTTTCACGACAGACTATGTCCCATAATGACAGGACAGAGAGACATAAATCAGCTTCTGTTTCATCCATTTGTGTAGAGAACAAACTCCTGAAATCAAAACATAATTATGAAGAATGTTCCTGGCTTTAAATGGCTTTAATGTCCACAATATTCCAACTGCCTCAGCTATAACTGAAAGTATGAAAGTTCAATATCTCGGCATACTGTAGATCTTAGCCTATCCGCAGTTACCCACCTGACTTGGCTCAAATGCTTGGCATTGCTTCCTTCTGTGGAAAACACCTCCAACATCTTCAACCAAGGCCTTTTATGGCCGGCTCATGCAGCTGTTTGCTGCTTGAGTATTTAGGAATTATCACAAATGTGCTTTTACATGGGTTGCCTTTACCTTCAACGAGTCTCTGCTTCACCTGGGGTGGCTATTGACGTTCCTGTAAATCCTAACTGCTTACCAACTACAAATTACACACTCATGTCTATTCACACCTACAATTCTGTTTCAATAAGGTATCTGATGACCAGCTCATCTCAGCTTATACAAGTTTTGTTCACACATATTACAAAACTGTTCCTTTGTTTAACACAACCCTACTAGAATATATCAGACTACATACAGTGCCTACAAGTAGTCTTCAACCCCCTGCAGATTTAGCAGGTTTGATAAGATGCAAATAAGTTAGAGCCTGCAAACTTCAAACAAGAGCAGGATTTATTAACAGATGCATAAATCTTACAAACCAACAAGTTATGTTGCTCAGTTAAATTTTAATACATTTTCAAAATAAAAGTGTGGGTCAATTATTATTCAACCCCTAGGTTTAATATTTTGTGGAATAACCCTTGTTTGCAATTACAGCTAATAATCGTCTTTTATAAGACCTGATCAGGCCGGCACAGGTCTCTGGAGTTATCTTGGCCCACTCCTCCATGCAGATCTTCTCCAAGTTATCTAGGTTCTTTGGGTGTCTCATGTGGACTTTAATCTTGAGCTCCTTCCACAAGTTTTCAATTGGGTTAAGGTCAGGAGACTGACTAGGCCACTGCAACACCTTGATTTTTTCCCTCTTGAACCAGGCCTTGGTTTTCTTGGCTGTGTGCTTTGGGTCGTTGTCTTGTTGGAAGATGAAATGACAACCCATCTTAAGATCCTTGATGGAAGAGCGGAGGTTCTTGGCCAAAATCTCCAGGTAGGCCGTGCTATCCATCTTCCCATGGATGCGGACCAGATGGCCAGGCCCCTTGGCTGAGAAACAGCCCCACAGCATGATGCTGCCACCACCATGCTTGACTCTAGGGATGGTATTCTTGGGGTCGTATGCAGTGCCATCCAGTCTCTAAACGTCACGTGTGTGGTTGGCACCAAAGATCTCGATCTTGGTCTCATCAGACCAGAGAACCTTGAACCAGTCTGTCTCAGAGTCCTCCAAGTGATCATGAGCAAACTGTAGACGAGCCTTGACATGACGCTTTGAAAGTAAAGGTACCTTACGGGCTCGTCTGGAACGGAGACCATTGCGGTGGAGTACATTACTTATGGTATTGACTGAAACCAATGTCCCCACTGTCATGAGATCTTCCCGGAGCTCCTTCCTTGTTGTCCTTGGGTTAGCCTTGACTCTTCGGACAAGCCTGGAAAATTTCAAAGGCTGTCCAGGCCGTGGAAGGCTAATAGTAGTTCCATAAGCCTTCCACTTCCGGATGATGCTCCCAACAGTGGAGACAGGTAGGCCCAACTCCTTGGAAAGGGTTTTGTACCCCTTGCCAGCCTTGTGACCCTCCACGATCTTGTCTCTGATGGCCTTGGAATGCTCCTTTATCTTTCCCATGTTGACCAAGTATGAGTGCTGTTCACAAGTTTGGTCTTAATTAGTCAGAAAATTCTGGAAAAAGAGATAATTAATCCAAACATGTGAAGCTCATTGTTCTTTGTGCCTGAAAAACGTCTTAATACTTTAGGGGAACCAAACAGAATTCTTGTGGTTTGAGGAGTTGAATAATAAATGGCCCTCTGAATAAACTTTTCACAATTTAAAAAAAAAAAAATAACATTCTTTTTTGCTGCATTTCACACTTCCAGGCTGATCTACAGTCCAAATGGCACAATGCCAAGTTAATTCCGAATGTGTAAACCTGCTAAATCTGCAGGGGGTTGAATACTACTTGTAGGCACTGTATACATCTTTGTTAGTCTGGTGATTAACTGCAACCCTTCTATAAGATATCAGACTGCATATACATCTTTGTTATTCTTGTGATTAGCTACATCCCTTCTGCAAGACACCAGACTGCATAAATATATTTTTTATTCCTGTGATTAACTGCATCCCTTCTGCAAGACACCAGACTACATATACATCTTTATTATTCCTGTGATTAACTGCATCCCTTCTGGAAGACATCAGACGGCAAATACTTCTCTGTTATTCTTGTGATTAACTACATCCCTTCTAGAACACTCCAGACTGCCTATACCACTTTGTTATTCCTGTGATTAACTGCATCCCTTCTGGAACACACCAGACTGCATATACGTTTTTGCTATTCCCGTGATTAACTGCATCCTTCTGGAACATACCAGACACCAGAATGCATATACATCTTTGTTATTCCTGTGATTAACTGCATCCCTTCTGGAAGACATCAGACTGCATATATATATATATCTTTGCTATTCCTGTGATTAACTACATCACTTCTGGAAGACACCAGACTGCATATATAGCCCTATTATTCCTGTGATTAGCTGCATCCATTGCAATCCATTCCATTCATGCAACCCCATCACATTGTATATATTTTCACACTTTCACAAATATCACTTACTACTCCTACTTTATGATTGAAGACGAGTCTGAAATTCAATGGTCCAAATAACACTGGATATGCCTTATACCTTGGTAATAAGCCTAGATTCACATCTACACTCCAGGCTTTATTAGCAGCATACTACACTACAATTTCAGATTAAATGGAGGATACCATGACTAAAACCCAACAGTCCCTGTTTTGGCCAGTAGGGTCAATATTGGTGACTGTTGGTGGCTATCATGTGGTGGAAACGGCACTGCAGAGTTTTCCGTTTTGTTTTTTTTTGGGGGGGGGTTCTATAACAGAGCATAGAAACAAAAGTAGTATCACAGATAGGCATGGCAACTTTACTCCTGGCTGCAAATTACAAAACAAAAGACCATTAAGGAGTAACTCTGTATTTCTTACCTTTCTATTATACAGTTGGCTCCTATAATATTGAATCCATTATTTGTTCTAAATAAAGTCTGTGCTGTACCTAGTATTAACACAGCCAGAAAAAATACATTAGACCGTACAATCACAGCACAAAGTAATCACAGAGATTATTACCATGGCATAATATTAGTTTTTACCATAAGAGTCAAGGCTATGTAAACCTTAGCACAGAATTTTTAACTTATTTATTTGCAAGTTTTTAATTTGTCTTCATGAAAAGTTTATTATATTTATTATTGTATTATCTAGCTCTGCGCTATTGCAAAAATGTTACAAATCCATCAGAAGTCCTGCTGCATTCAGATGGCTCTATTTTCCTCCTCTCTTCTCTCAGTGTTAGAGGTAGCAGTAGGGAACCGGTTGTGCAGAGATCTCAAGAGTGGAGAAGAGAGAAAGTGTCTACAGTCTCAGAAATGGCAGACAATACAGGATCAGGAGAAATGCTCATAGAGAAAAAAGTACATTCAGAGAAGATACTGTGCTAATACATGAGCTAATGAAGACACTAGCACACTGATACACACAAAGCTCACATCCAGCCTTTATTACTGGAAGAGCCGCTCCCCCCCTCCCAAAAAAAAAAAAAAAAGCCTTTGACTCTAACTTGAATCAGGTTGCAAACTGTATATTGAGGGGTCTGAAAATGAATGAAGGAATGAAGATTGCAGCCAAAAATCTCATGGAAAAGAAGTACATGCAAGGTAAAAGTAGTGTTAATACATGAGTTAATGCATCACATCCAGCCTTTATTACTAGGAGAGTCACTCCCAAAAGAGAAAAAGTCTTTGACTCTAACTTGAACCAGGGTGAAAACTGCATAACAGGGGTTCTGAAAAAGAATAAAGATTGTGGCCAAAATCTCACTGCAATTTTGGTAAATAAAGGTAAGTATGAGCATGTGACAATTTTAGGTTTTCTACATCAAAAGTTTCCTTAGCCCTTAAAGAGGACCAACCACCAGGATTTTCCTATATAAACTAAAGCCAGAACTATACTGGTGCTATCATTCTGATTCTATACATAATTTTAGTTGTGAGATCGGATGTATAGTTTCTGAAATATAGGAAAGTAAAGTTTGTGAAATGCACTGTTATTTGATTGATAGCAGCTACAGAATATCTAATAAGTGGGTCGGGTTTTGCAAGTTATTCCCACCCCTGTCTGCTGCCTGTCCTTCCTTTCCCTGTCTCTATTATTACAGGGGTAGGAAAGAGGGAGGAAGGACAGGCAGGAGACAGGGGTGGGAATAAGTAGAAAACCCCAACCAACCTATTAGATATTCTGCAGCACCTATCAATCAAATAACAGTGCATTTCACAGATTTTACTTGCCTGTATTTCAGAAACTATACATCCGATCTCACCACTAAAGGTATGTATAGAATCAGCATGATAGCACCAGTATAGCACTTGTTTCAGTTTATATAGGAAAATCCTAGTAGTTGGTCCTCTTTAAAATGATTATCCAGTAGGAAAAAACAATATCTGAAACATCTGTTCCCAACCTAAATAGACAGGCAGTTCCCGACTCTTGAACATTTGCCTTACCTACTACTTTTAGTTATGAAAGTAAGATGTTAAAGAAAAGAATACTCATCTAATCGCTCAAGTCTCCGGCTGCCCCGCTGTTTGCTATCCGTTTCTCATTTTTCTACCTTCGTACACCAAATTTTTTCTTCTTCACTATGGGCCAGGACTTCAGGCAATATCCGAGCCTCGGAGGTCAATGCACATCATAAGTTTGCGGCATACTTTTTACAGCCCATAGTAACCCCTGCTGGAAATCCTTGCCTATAGTGAGGAGGCTGGAGATATGGCACGCAATAGAGAAAATAAAAGAGGAACAGAAGGCGAGCAGCGGGGCGGCTGGAGAAGTCAGTAATGATGGAGTTTAGATTGGTTTGGGTTTTTTTCCCGACCCTGTTCCAACTTACAAATTCACGTTAAGAACAAACCTACAAAACCTATCTACGTCATAGCTAGGTTCTATGATTGTCAGCATAGAAATGACTAATATATTTGTATTTCCAAAAGTTGTGCACTCTCCAGCATCAGTCCCTTGTTGCAGCTGTTTCGCAGTTGGCGGCAGGAAAGCGCTTATGTAGCGCCCCACGGGGCAGGTGGTTAACCTACTTGTTGCCAGGCCGTTGAGGGTCGGGTCACGGGATGTCACGGGTGACCTTGCCCAGTTCCGTTGCCCCGAGGCAGACAGTAAATGGAGGGGAAAGCGGGGTGATTGAGAAAGTTTGTCGTGATGCCACCTGTGGTATGCGGCCAGGGAGTAGCCGCCACTGCAGAATTCCTCACCGGGGCAGGTGTTATGGTAGCCAGGCCCAAAGGTGGAGCAGGCCCCGGATGGATGACAGGGGTTGGCAGTCCCTAAGAAGTGCCGGAGCGCGGGGTGAGGGCATCGCTAATCATTGTCTGAGTCGGCAACTGCGGTTCCAGGTTCTTTTACTCACTGATTTAAAGCTGCACCCAGGTGCCGATCTCTGCCGTCGTGGACTCTGGTCAATCCCAAGCAAGTGAGGGTCCGCCACCAGTGTTTGAGGAGAAAGAGAGAGAGTGTCCTTTCCTTAGGGTGATCCCCTTGGAAGGTAGGACCCCTGGCTGAGCTCCAGCTCTAAGCCCCGGGCCCTGTGTAGATCAAAGAGTTCTAGAGGTGTCTTGTCGTCAGAACTATAGTCCCGACTCGTCTACCTGTGTAAGTGCGTTGCACCTACCTCCACCCCCAATAGTACCCGACCCCTGGCGTTTGCTCTAGCAACTGGAAAGTCCCATGTCTCTTAATGGCCACCCCCCCCCGTACGTCTGCCCCAAGACAGCTCCCCAGTGGGAAGCACCTGACTGTATGTAAGGTAAAAGGTGGAAATATCGATGATTAACCCTCCCCCCCTACCTGAGATGGATACCGCACCTTAACTGAGGTGCAGTACCCTGTGGCGACCAGAGCCTCAGGGGTGCCACACTTACACAAAAATGACGCAACATAAAGCGCCAACAGATCCTCTGTAAGCCTCATGGTTAAGGATGCCCTGTGATAAGACTACTCAAACCATAGGGAAAAACATTGTAGAGGAAACTCACAATCCTTTATAGCTTGAACAAGAAGCTGTATCCCTCCAGAGTAATAGAGAGGATTCTGTTCTGCTTTGGAGAGTTTTGTAAGCAGCTGTGCAATAGATACTGCGTCTTCTGCCCCAGCTTGTAGATCCTCCAAGGCTTTCTGCTCCTGAGTGTCTTTCTTCTCCTGCAAGTCCACTTGATTCAGGTAGCCTGAGAGATAAGAGAAAACAGACATAACATATTTGACATAAGTAACACATCTAGACTTACAAACACTAGTAATATCTCTGTTATTAAAGATATCAATCATTTTTAAGCACAGTGGTTTCAAAGTCAATAACACAATGAGCTGTCATGTTGGCTTTTTGTGAATACTTGGCATCCAGTTTGCTCCTCAGGGGTGGAGTTATAGTAGCTGCAAAACTAGAAGCTACTCCCAGGCCTTGGAGTACGAGCGGGACTAAACACCATTCTTCCATGTAACAAGACTGCCTAAATGTTACAAGTGGCCCATGGTATGTAGATACAGACTTTCTTATATACTGATACACTGCAGATTTTGCAAGTTTTCCCATCTGCAAAGAACCGTGACAGACAGACTAAAAAAAAATCTAAAAAATCACATTCTATGATTTTTAAATATTAAATTGCATTTTATTACCTTAAAAAATATTTGATCACCAACCAACCAGTAAGAAATCTGCTCTCACAGACCTATTGTTTTTTCTCCTTCTCTGCACTATTACCTGTATTAACTGCACCTGTTTGAAATCATTACCTGTATAAAGACACCTGTCCACACACTCAACACACTCGAACATGTCCATCATGGCCAAGACTAAAGAGCTGTCTAAGGACATCAGGGACAAAATTGTAGACCTGAGCAAGGCTGGGATGGGCTAAAGGACAATAGGCAAGCAGCTTGGTGAGAAGGCAACAACTGTTGGTGCAATTATTAGAAAAGAGAAGAAATACAAGATGACTGTGTCAATCTTACTCGGTCTGGGGTGCCATGTAAGAGCTCAACTTGTGGGGTAATTATAATTCTGAGAAAGATCAGGAATCAGCCCAGAGCTACATGGGAAGACCTGCTCAATAACCTGAAGAGAACTGCGACCACAATCTCAAAGATTACCCTTGGTAACACACTACGCTGTCATGGATTAAAATTCTGCAGGGCACGCAGGGTCCCCCCACCCTAGCACATGTCTATTCCCATTTGAAGTTCTCCAATGACCATCTGGATGATCCAGAGGAGGCATGTGAAAAGTTTGTCATCAGATGAGTCCAAAATAGGAATTATTGGTATCAATTTCACTCGCCGTTTTTGGAGGAAGAAGAAGGATGAGTACAACCACAAGAACACTGTCCCAGCCGTGAAGCATGGGGGTACAAACATCATACTTTGAGGGTGCTTTTCTGCAAAGGGGACAGGATGACTGCACCGTATTCTAGGGAGGATGGATGGGGTCATGTATCACAATATTTTGGCCAACAACCTCCTTCCCTCAGTAAAAGCATTAAAGGTGGTCGTGGCTGGGTCTTCCAGCATGACATTGACCCAAAACACACAGCCAGGGCAACTAAGGAGTGGCTCTGTAATTACCATTTCAAGTTCCTAAAGTGGCCTAGCCAGTTTTCACATCTGTACCCAACAGAAAATCTTTGGAGGAGCTGAAACTCAATATTGCCCAAGGACAGCCCTGAAACCTGAAAGATCTGGAGAAGATCTGTATGGAGGAGTGACCTGAAAGATCTGGAGAAGATCTGTATGGAGGAGTGACCTGAAAGATCTGGAGAACACCTGTATGGAGGAGTGACCTGAAAGATATAGAGAAAATCTATATGGAGGAGTGACCTGAAAGATATAGAGAAGATCTATATGGAGGAGTGACCTGAAAGATATGGAGACAATCTGTATGGAGGAGTAACCTGAAACATATGGAGAAGATCTGTATGGAGGAGTAACCTGAAACATATGGAGAAGATCTGTATGGAGGAGTGACCTGAAACATCTGGAGAAGATCTGTATGGAGGAGTGACCTGAAAGATCTGTATGGAGGAGAGACCTGAAAGATCTGGAGAAGATCTGTATGGAGGAGAGACCTGAAAGATCTGGAGAAGATCTGTATGGAGGAGAGACCTGAAAGATCTGGAAAACATCTGTATGGAGGAGTGGGCCACAATTCCTGCTGCAGTGTGTGCAAACCTGTCAAGAACTACTGGAAACGTCTGACCTGAGTAATTGCAAACAAAGGTTACTTTCTACCAAATATTAAGTTCTGCTTTCCTATTGTACCAAATACTTATTTCATGCAAAAAATTCTAATTAATCATTTATAAATCACACAATGGGATTTTATGGGGGTTTTTTTCTGCCTGTCACAGTTGAAGTTACCTATGATAAAAATTACAGACCTCTCCATTCTTTGTAGGTGGGAACACTTGCAAAATCGGCAGCCGATCAAATACTTATTTTCCCCACTATGTATACAGTATATATATATATATATATATATATACATATGTTGGGGGAAAAAAAAGTATAAAAGAACACTGCCAAATACATTTATTAGTAAAAATAGGTATAAAGGAACACTAATAACATCAAGATGGCTACAGCAAATACATTGGAAAACCAAGGATTGTATCCAGTTTCAACCCATCTTGACTTAATCTAGATATCTAATCTCCAAGTGTATAGTGACGATCACTGAGGGGTGGACAGGATGTAATGGCCCGAGGGCGAGATCTTTATGCGCTAGGAGGAGAAACCTCTCAGGCTTATCTTAAAAAGAAACACAACGTCAGACTAAATTAAGGTCTTCAGTTTTCTCTGTTCATTACGTGTTAAATGGGAAAGAGAGGGATATTTATATACAGCCAGCTATAAATACAGCTAGATTATTCATCCAGAAACAGGGACCTGGTCTTTACAGAAATTACAGATGTCTGCACTGAATGCACTTACAGTCGTCTTACAATAATTGCTTAAAAATCTGGAAAATAGTCACATTCATAATACACCATGTTCATGCACTCTTGACTTAGCTGTGCGAACATGTTCAGCAATCACCTGCTGCCCAACTCTATAGGCAGTTGGTTATCTCCCCTTGGAATAAGGAATTGGGGTTGCTGAAATTTAACATGCTCAATCACTCAGTTTATGAACAGCTATGTCATGCGATATTCGGCTTTGCACACACTGCGGGCACTGTATTGTTGGGCTCTGTTCACACCACAGAGTCTGACAAGCAACCTGAGGCTTTTGGAGTGTTCAGCCAGAGCCGGGCGTCGGTTGGTTCAGGTTCACTGGTCTTCAGCTCTGCAGGAGTTAATTCCTGCAGACTGGTGAGCAGGACTGAATAGCTCAGGTTGCTAATTGCCTCGTGCAGCTGTCTCCTCCTTATTTAAAGCACAGCTTTCTTCCTGTATGCGCCGATGATAGCTCCAACGATCTGGTCTTGGTGAGTTTCCTGTTTATGGTGATCCGTGTTGCGCGTCTGAGTGGTGTGAGTGTTCCCCTGTTGTGTGTTATTTACCCCTTTTTTTGTTGTTTCACACATATTGTCTCTCCTTTGTGTTTTGAGTGCTGTGTGTACATGTTTCCATTCTCCCTTGTCCATGTTGTTCTGTGGGGTTTTGTCTTGGTGTTTTCCAGCCCATCCCGAGGGTGTGGGAGAGAGGGAATAAGATCAGGGCTCAGACAGGAGTTAGTCATGCTGGGGGCTCAGACCTGGCTACCATCAAGCCTACCTCCGAGAAAAGGGACAGCACAGGGACTCTAGTCTGAGGGCCAGCCTAGGGTCACCTGTACCATTATTACATACCTTGTTTCACCCCGTGACAATCTACCAACGTTAAACAGTCCTCAGACTCTCATACACATGCAATCGTTGGTACATCCTATCTATGGTTATGTATTTAGCCAATCTATTTCTTTAAAATACATACAACTTAAAAAGGACTTACTACTACAAATATCTAATCTGTAAATAATTTCCCCCATCCCTCACCCCAAAATTTTTTTTTAGATAATATAAAAAAAAAATTGTTCAAGTCACAAGACATGACTTACTACAAAAATTATCTTAGTACTTTCTGTAAGGAGATCCAGGTAGGCTAATGCGAGCGTCACACGGTACGATATATCGGGCGATATGTCGTCGGGGTCACGTCGGTAGTGACGCACATCCGGCATCGTCTGATATATCGTAGCATGTGACAGCTCCGTGCGACGGTGAATGAGCAGAAATACTCACTTTCTCGTTCATCGATGACATGTCCCTCAGTTTCAACAAAAATCGACCGTCCGGTTGTTCATCGTTCCCGTGGCAGCACACGTCGCTCTGTGTGACACCCCGGGAACGAGGAACACAGCTTACCTGCGTCCTGCCGGCAATGCGGAAGGAAGGAGGTGGGCGGGATGTTTATGTCTCGCTCATCTCCGCCCCTCCGCTTCTATTGGCTGGCTGCCGTGTGACGTCGCTGTCACGCCGAACGTCCCTCCCCCTTCAGGAAGAGGATGTTCGCCGCCCACAGCGACGTCGCCCGGGAGGTAAGTGCGTGTGATGGGGGTTAACGACTTTGTACGACACGGGCAACTAATTGCCCGTGACGCACAAACTAAGGGGGCGGGTACGATCGCTCGTGCAATCGCACAATAGATCGTCCCGTGTGACACCTGCATTAGACTCTTGTTACAACCCCAGTCCCACTATCAGGACACAAGATCTTCTTGGTAGAGATGAGAAAATTTCCCTAAAATTAATTTTGGGGTTGTTTCATCTGATTCAGACAAAAAAAATTGATTTGGACTGAACCACACAGCATTGAATCCAAAGAGCTTGGAGACTGCAAATGCCCTGCAAAGATGTGTATGACACTACGAAGCCTCCTAGAACTTTATTCAATATTGGGTGCGACATTATAAGAGCTTGTGCAATATATCATTATTTGGAATATGGCAAGCTGACTTACCTTTCGCAAGCTTCTCCTTGGTATCGTCTATATCTGTAATCTTCTTATAACATTGTCTTGCCTATGGAAAATAATTCACAGTGAACTGCATTACCTATAATTGCCACTAAATATTTGCATGGCTTTTATAGTTGAATTTTAAAAATGGCCATACACATATGATAGTTGACGGACAAGTGTGAACTTGGCCATTAGCAATCTTTCCCAATTGGCTTGGCAAAACCTTTATTTTTTTTTAATAGAAAAGCCACTGCCAGAACTATTTGAGGCAGCTTTCTCTCCCCTTTGAAAACACAAAGTTAAACTGTCGGATGCTTCTTAAAATGAGTCAAGAGGACCTAATACATATGTTAACGAACTGATGCTTCTCTTCCCCGATGTCTTATATCTTAAGGCCTCTATACACATCAGATGATCGATTCATTCCAAAGAAATCAGAGGGATGTGACAACTTTCATTGAATGTGTATGGAGGCACAGGATGTCAACCTGTTGTGTGCTGATTCATAGGCAGGCTAGCAAGAGTTGGTTGCTTGCTCCTTTGATCATATGTTGTAGTGAGGGTTATGACATCTGATCTCCTCCTATTTATGCTGGTTGAATCCTTCCACATATGCCAGCTATAGTTTTTCTTTGTAGGTCTGTGAAATGTGGTGTCCCAGATTCTCTGGTGAAAGTTCTGCTTATTGATTGGTGCGGTTGTGGAGTTTACCCCTGTTTTATAGCTTCCTTCCTGCTCTTATTTTTCCTCATGAATCTCTTATTGTCTTAATGTTTATGCATGTGTTGTGTGATAGAGTTTTGGCTTTTCCCCTATCTGTCGGTTTCATCACACTCCTGTCCCGTCCCTCCCTGGAGAGAGGGGGAATCAGATCAGGACTGGTTCGGAGCATGACCAAAGAGGAGACTCGGGCATCTCCACCATGTGGAGTATCTCTAAGGTTAGAGATAGCATATGGCCTACTAGCTTGAGGGACAGCCCTAGTTCCCCATTATTCCATAGTCATGATAATATATTTCAAGAATGAGGCTCCATCGCGTTGGCATCAGTGGAGGTTTGGCTGTGCATGTGCAGTTCTCTCCATTGATTTTTATTGAAGTCCCGAAAATATTTGGAACTGCAAATCCTAATCAAGTGAATTGGGAGAATCACCATTTGTGGCTATCTCTCCATTCTCGAGATAAATGAAGGTTCGACATCTATCTATAGATTTGCAATAAATGGTCAATACGAGGATGACCTGTTAACACTCATTATTCTTTAGTTTCACACTTTGGCACTCCCTTCTGGACTGTGTTACAGTTAAATATTTTTTTTGATGACAGGTCTAGATTTATATTTTGCATTGTTTAGTGCACTGTACGAGTATAATGGCCAGTCCCAGTTACTACTGTTTATCTCACATTCACATAAACTGTAGACGGTGGTAGAAAAGGTTAATGCCATGCTGCTGTAAAGAAATTACATGTAGAGTAATAATCGGATTGTCATTTTCATAGTCAATGTGTTTCAGAGATACTTTTCTCCATCTTCAGGACAAAAAAAATCACATAAACTGGAGATAATGTGCACTACTAAGAAAGGCCACTAAACAATGTGCATAGCCGCGTGGTTCTGACTCCATACATTGTTCATATCCAGCCACCAACAAAACAGATAACAGCTGGTCAGTGGGGATTCTAACTACTGGACTCCCTGATATTTCTGAACCCTTGAAGAAAGCTCAGATCCTTAAAATCATGAAAACATGTGCAACGTATGTAAAAAAAAATGCATCTTTTATTGACTAAAACTATAACGTTTCTATAATAACTAAGATTTTATTTTATTTTTCCTCTAAATCAGCTGTGTCCATGTTACGGTATGTAGGGCTTACCTCCTCATAGTGTTTCAGAGCCAGATGAGCTTTTCCCATATGCACATAAGCCTTCGCACACTTATCATCACACTAAAAGAAAGTAGTATGTCAGATAGGTTCTATGCACAAGCTGTGAACTACACAATATAAGGCAATAAATAGTGTAAACAAGTAAAGATTACTGAACCGGACTATTCCTTTAAATACACTTCTGATGTTGTCCCTAACTCACTGAAACCCCCTCTCTCAACTCATTCCACTGGCCAGAAGCCACTCCATGGATGCAACTCAGAAGTCCCCGCAACAAATGTCAATTTCATTTGGACCTATCAAGCAGATTGCCTTGCACCAAAACTGTCTATGGAAGCTTATCTTGAGTTCAAAGATTTAATACTATATAAAAGAGCTTAATTACTGTAGTTGATATATATTCTGTAGTATATCCATATTATCTAGATTCACTAGCTTATCAGAAGATCCAACAGTGTGCCCAGGCTCTTACACACAAGTGGGACCAAACATCCAGCAGAGAACAACTCTATTTTGAGCTGAATTCTGGAGCCAATCATTTGCCACTGGGCTCTTATATCAATTGTTTCTAGAGATGAGCAAATTGTTTCCAGGCAAATCAAATTTGCCTCCAATTTTACAAAAATTGACTAGCATGAAACCAGCAAAATGACAGCTGGAGGCAATTTTGCTGGATAGAAAATGGTCAAGAAAGAGTTACAAAAATCAAGATAATAATCTTCACTTGGCCTTTTCCTGTGTTGTTCGACTTAGTCACTGGACCATCTTTGGAGTCAGCACAGGAGATACTGGCTTCTGTAAGACGACTAAGTTGCTGAGCACTGGAAGACACCAATGATGGCTAGGGATGGCGATCTCAATGGCTAAACTGAAGAAGACTACTGGAAAACGACTAAGTTGCTGAGAACCAGAAGACTTCAAAAAATGTCCAATGAAGACGACCTTGGTGGCTGAACTGTAGAAGAATATGGGAAGACGACTAAGTTTCTGAACACTGGAAGGTGCCAAAGGTGGCCCAGTAAAGACAATCTCAGTGGCTGAGCTGAAGACGACTAGAAGACGTCAAAGTTGCTGAGCACTGGACGATGCTAAAGGTGGTCCAGTGAAAACAACCTCAGTGGCTGAATGCAAGAAGATGACTAAGTTTCTGAGCACCAGAAGATGCCAAAGATTTCCCAATGAAGACAACCTTGATGGCTGAACTGAAGATGATGACGGGAAGATGACTAAGTTGTTGAGCACTAGAAAATGCCAAAGGTGGTCTTTTAAAGATGATCTCAGTGGCTGAACTGAAGACGACCAGAAGATGACTAAGTTGCTGAGCACTGGACGATGCCAAAGTGGCCCAGTGAAAACAACCTTAGTGGCTGAATGGAAGAAGACAACTAAGTTGCTGAGCACCAGAGGATGACAAAGATGGCCCAGTGAAGACAACCTTGGTGGCTCAATTGAAGATGACCAAAAGTTGACTAAGTTGTTGAGCACTGGAAGATGCCAAAGGTGGCCCTTTAAAGATGATCTTAGTGGCTGAATTGTAGATGACCAGAAGACGACTAAGTTGCTGAGCACTGGACGATGCCAAAGGTGACCCAGTGAAAACAACCTCAGTGGCTGAATGGAAGAAGATGACTAAGTTGCTGAGCACCGGAAGACGACAAAGATGGCTCAGTGAAGACAAACTCGTTGGACACATGGAAGAAGACGACCAGAAGACAACTAAGTTGCTGAGCACTAAAAGACGACAAAGATGGCCCAGTGAAGACAACCTCAGTGGCTGACCTGAAGAAGATAAACCAAATAAAGCTCCACAGTGAGAGCTGGGTGAGTGTAATTTTATTTCCATGTAGGTTTATTATGTTGTTGGGTCTGGTGACAGCTCAGCACATAATAACGTATATTTGATTCCCATCAAATAAATTTGATGAGTAGCTGTGACGGGGTATGCGGCAGAGCAGTAAGGGACGCCAGGCCAAGGAACAATCCAAAGGGCTTTATTGGAACCACAAAGATAAAGCACCAAACATAAATATAGATCCTTAAAGTCTGCAAGGAGTCCACAACAAAACAAAAGATCCAGGGGCGTCTCCCGGTATTCCAACGCCATGAAAAATAGGGCAATGGTCCTTATATGAGTTCCTTGAGTCCAACAGGGTGAACAACAAAACGCAATCCCACGTGGCCACTGATCTCCAGTCTGTAACAGTCCATACACAGGCTCTAGGATCCAGCCTCAGCAATAGATCCTAGTCCTTCTCCAGCCAAGATCCAACTAACTGAACTAACATGGGTCTCATTGTTCTTCTCTCCTGGGTTCAGCCCTTTAGGGGGGCAGAAGAGTCCAACTCCGCCTGGACACTTGATACATGAATGGACTTTAGACTCCTGGCTCTGTCTTGTTTACCAAGTTGTAGATTGGAGAAATCCCATACTGAGAAGAACAAACAATCCCCCACCAGAAGTACATACAGAACAGTCAAGGAGAGACAGACTATTACAACATGAGCACCGGCGGGGGAGGGACATTCTGCTACAGTAGCGACTTTCTTGGCCAGATTTGACTTTCGGCAAATTTGCTCATGATTAGTTCATTCATAAGCAGCCTAGTAGACTTTAGTAAAAAGGTCCTTTGTGTCTGATTTCGTAAAAAAATAAAAGTGAAGTTGTTTCCTCTTGTGGACCGAGAAACCATAGTCTGACACTGACACCGATAATTACATTTCTACTGCTGAGCTGACCTTACATACCAGACAGCATCAATGCAATTTCTCATTCGTATACTTTTTTTTTCCATTTTGATCCCGGTAATGAGAAGATAAACTGCCAAAACAACAGGTAAAAGAACCATCAAAGTAGATTTTTTACCGCCCTTGTATCATTTTTGGCTTTTACGCATGCTTCATTGCATTTCTAATAAATTCTGTCAAGTGCTATGAATGTGGGTTTTACTAGAGCCATGGGAGCAAAAATAAATATGGTGAATTGCTGCAACTGTGGGTTTTTTATGCCTCAGGAGGACTGTAAACCGCTTTGGTGGTGATGAATTTAACTATACAAGTGGGAGCATTTATAAATATTGTATGCAGCAAACTACGGATGTGTAAACTTCTCCCAAGGCACGGAGGCTAGAGCCACTGTAATTCATTGATAAAGCCTTTATTTAAACGTCAATGGCTTTATATTCATCCATTATTTTTTAGGAAATGTACAAATAACAATAATATGTGCTAAATGCAAACATGGGGCAATGACTTTCTGCCAGACACCCAGGTCCCGTGGCTGCAAAACAAGTCCAAATCATCACCACATGACGTAGGTGTTTGTCATGATTTGTTGTGATTAATTTTTACCAAATGTGGCAAAAGGTAATATTGTCCAGATCTCCACTTTGGTCCTCTCTGTCCAAAGGACATTTTTCCAGAAGGCCTGTGGTTTGTTCTGATGAAACTTTACAAACTTTACCCATGCTGCCATGTTCTTTTTAGACAGAAGAGGTTTTCTCATGGCAACCCGTCCAAACAAGCCATACTTGTGCAAGTCTTTTTATAACTGTACATCCCAAGACCTTTAGAGTCTGAGCTATAGCTCTTGGGTTTTGTGAAGTTTTTCTGAGCAATGCAAAGTCTGATTGTCAAGCTGCCACCAGGGGGAGCCGGAGCTCTGCAGCAGAAGACACTATACTGAGCAACAAGAACCATGAAGTGGATGTGCAGTGTGTGCTCGTACACTGCCTAACAGCACATATGGGGACAAGAGCGTGTGAGGAATGGTCAGGCAGGCTGGGTCAAACACAGTACGAGCAGAAGTAGGACCGAAGGAACGAGCAGAAGCGGAGTCAAGGTCAGGCCGAGGTCAGTACCAGAGGAAGCAACCGAGTGGGGAGCTAGGAGAGGGAACTGAGGAATGGAGGGACGTCTAGAGGACGGAACACAGACGGGGCACGGGGGCACAGGAGCAGACGGATCAGGATAAAACTTACAGGACCAGCAATCACAGGCAAAGCAGCGCTAAGCTTATAGCCGGCGCTGGTTCACCGGAGATGTCAGTTTTTAAAGCATCCAAGCTCTGGAAGTGAGGCCCGGCAGAAGGCTCCGCCCCCCTAGCCATGTGGACGGGGAGGCAAAACCGTGACACTGATATTGGGGTACATTTCCTAGGACGTCTTCTCCTGGAAAGCTCAACTGTCTTCATTGTTTTCCAGTTGTGAATAATTTTTCCTCATTGTAGAACGTTGAACTTCAAATTGTTAGGAAATAGCTTTGGAAAATTTGACAGATTGTAGGAAAATTTGACAGATTGTAGGACCTCAACAACTGCTTCTCTAAGATGTATTTAATTCTTGGCTTTGTGGTTACACGTATTTAAATGCTCCCAACCAGCAAAGTATGTAAACTTCTGCTCTTAGAGGTGGTAAATCACACTGGCTGATAAACACTTAAGGCATTTGAATAACTTTAGCTGTACTGCCATGTTCTTTTTAGAAAGAAGAGGGTTTTCTCATGGCAACCCTTCCAAACAAGCCATACTTGTGCAAGTTTTTTTCTAATTGTATTGTCATGAACTCAAATATTTAACATCCTAAGGCCTTTAGAGTCTGAGCTATGGCTCTTGGGTTTTCTGACGTTTTGTCTGAGCAATGCAAAGTCCGATATTGGGATACATTTCCTAGGATGTCTTCTCCTGGAAAGATTATCAACTGTCTTCATTATTTTCCAGTTGTGAATAATTTTCTCTCATTGTAAAACATCAGACTTCAAATTGTTTGGAAATGGCTTTATAATCTTCGACACATTAAGTGATGTCAAAATTTGCTTCTATAAGATCAATGCTGATGTTCTTCCTTCTTGGCTTTGTGTTTACATGTAACTAAATCCTCCCGACCAGCAAAGTATCTAAACTTCTGCTTTTATAGAGGTGGTCAATCACACTGGCTGATAAACAATTAATTAAGGCAGTTGACTTGACATCACTGAACATCACAGGTCACTGCAGCCTAGGTCACAGCTTTTGCACTGATGTGGCCACTATGCTTTGTAGCGGACCACCTCTTTAATGATGAGATCAGAAGGCCAAGAGGTGGAGAGGTGGCTCATCAGTGAGGAAAGAATTATATTACTCTGATAAGACATATTACAGAATTGTTATACTCTCTTGTACTATTGATTTATGCAAAGTTTGCTGAAATAACAGGGACAATTCAAGATTTGACAATTTAAGATAAACAATTTCTGGTGTAATGGATATTTTTGCGTCTTAATACCTGGAATGTAGACGCTTGTGTGCTCTCACTTTATATATTGTCCTTTAAGAATTTTTTTTTTTATCTTAGTAACTCAAACATGAATTCCATATAAATGGAAAAGAACTAGCGCGGATGGTTTTCATGGCCATTGTGATATGGACTCCTCTGAAACTTTAATTACCTCAATTTAAATTACATAAGGTTTATCTAAGCTACCGGAGTTTCGGGAGTTAGGAAAAAAAAAAGTTTACATTTATTAGAGCAGCTTTAAAAATGACTTTTTTACATTTCCATTGACTGCGGAGAGAACTGAGATTTAATTGCAAAGTGCTTAAATGACTTTCCGTTGCCACCCTAGGCGCGCACAGAATATGGAATAAGAATTTCTCAGTGAACAGACGTTTTATGGTTCAATTTCTAAAGGTATTCTAATCCTTTAATTGTTAGATCCCAGCAGTTCAATCAGTCATTTTAATATGTTTTTTATGATATTGATTAAGTTTCGAACTTCTGAATACCCACCGGTCAGTTTACTTAATTATAAATATACTTTTATTAATAAACAGTCTGGGAAAAAGAGAATTTTGTTTACTTACCGTAAATTCTTTTTCTTATAGTTCCGTATTGGGAGACCCAGACCATGGGTGTTTAGCTTCTGCCTCCGGAGGACACACAAAGTACTACACTTAAAAGTGTAGCTGCTCCCTCTGAGCTTATACACCCCCTGGTGAGCAGACCCAGCCAGTTTAGTGCAAAAGCTGAAGGAGAATAGCTACCCACAAGTAGAACAGAGCAAGAGCCGGAACAACCGGAGACTCTGTCCACGACAACAGCCGGTGATAACACGCGGAACAAGAAATTGCCAACAGGCAACAGGGAGGGAGCTGGGTCTCCCAATACGGAACTATAAGAAAAAGAATTTACGGTAAGTAAACAAAATTCTCTTTTTCTTTATCGTTCCTTTGGGAGACCCAGACCATGGGACGTTCCAAAGCAGTCCCTGGGTGGGAATAAACAGAAAAACTAAGAAGTAGGCAGAACCTAACTTCACAAATGGGCGACAGCCGCCTGAAGGATGCGTCTGCCCAAGCTTGCATCTGCCGAAGCATGAGCATGCACTTGGTAGTGCTTCGAGAAGGTATGCAGGCTAGTCCAAGTGGCAGCCTGACAAACTTGTTGAGCCGTAGCCTGGTGCCTGAAAGCCCAAGAGGCATCGACAGCTCTGGTCGAATGTGCCTTGATCCCCGGCGGGGGAGGCACCTGAGTACTCTGGTAGGCGTCCGAAATGGTCGATCTAATCCAACAGGCTAAGGTCGGCTTAGAAGCAGGGAGGCCCTTGCGCCGACCTGTGGTTAGCACAAAAAGAGAGGTGCACCGCCTAAGCGCAGCGGTGAGAGACACATAGATCCGGAGAGCATGCACCAGATCCAGAGTATGCAGCGTTTTTTCAAAGCGATGAACAGGAGTCGGACAGAAGGAAGGTAGGGTAATGTCCTGGTTAAGGTGGAAGGGAGAGACCACCTTAGGAAGAAAGTCCGGAGTCGGACAGAGAACCACCTTGTCTTGATGAAAGACTAAAAAAGGTGACTCCGAGGAGAGCGCAGCCAAATCAGAGACTCTCCTGAGAAAAGTTATGGCCACCAGAAAGGTCACCTTCTGAGAAAGACGATACAAAGAAACCTCCCTAAGAGGCTCAAAAGAGGGTTTCTGCAAAACCATGAGAACCAAGTTAAGGTCCCAGGGATCCAAGGGCCGCCGGTAAGGTGGAATGATGTGAGACGCGCCTTGCATGAAGGTGTGGACCTGAGCCAGCCGAGCGAGACGCCGCTGGAACAGAACTGACAGAGCTGAGACTTGTCCCTTGAGAGAGTTGAGGGACAGTCCTAGCTGCAGACCGGACTGTAGAAAAGACAGAAGGGTCGGCAAGGAGAATGGCCAAGGAGGATGGTCGGTAGAGCCACACCAGGACAGGAAAATTTTCCAAGTCCTGTGATAGATCTTAGCGGAGGAAGACTTGCGGGCCCGAGTCATAGTGGAGATGACTTCAGGAGGGATACCAGAAGCCGTCAAAATCCAGGACTCGAGCCACGCCGTCAATTTGAGAGCCGCAGAATTCGGACGGAAAAACGGACCTTGCGAGAGTAGGTCTGGACGGTCCGGGAGATGCCACGGCATCTCTACGGACAGATGGAGCAGGTCTGGATACCAAGCTCGCCTGGGCCAGTCCGGTGCAATGAGGATGACTCGACGGCCCTCCATTCTGATCTTGCGCAGGACTTTGGGCAAGAGAGCTAGAGGGGGAAAAACGTAGGACAGACGAAACTGGGACCAGTCTTGAAGCAGAGCGTCCGCGGCAAAGGCCTGAGGATCGTGGGAGCGTGCCACATAAACAGGAACTTTGTTGTTGTGACGGGATGCCATTAGGTCCATGTCCGGAGTGCCCCATTTGCGGCAGATTGACTGAAACACTGCCGGGTGCAGGGACCACTCGCCACCGTCCACGGTTTGACGGCTGAGATAATCTGCCTCCCAGTTTTCCACGCCTGGGATGTGGACGGCGGATATGGTGGACTTGGAGTCCTCCGCCCATTGAAGGATGCGTTGTACCTCCATCATTGCCAGACGGCTGTGTGTCCCGCCTTGGTGATTGATGTAGGCAACCGCTGTCGCGTTGTCTGACTGGTCTCGAATGTGCCTGCCCGCCAACAGGTGGTGAAAATCTAGGAGAGCTAGAAGCACGGCTCTGGTTTCCAGCACATTGATTGAAAGGGCTGACTCGGACGGAGTCCAAGTGCCCTGCGCTCTGTGGTGGAGACATACCGCTCCCCAGCCGGATAGACTGGCATCCGTGGTGAGAATCACCCAGGACGGGGCCAGGAAGGAGCGCCCTTGGGACAGAGAGAGGGGCCGAAGCCACCACTGAAGAGAGCTCCTGGTCCGTGGCGACAGAGCCACTAACCTGTGTAAGGAGGAAGGCCGCTTGTCCCAACAGTGGAGAATGTCCAGCTGCAGGGGCGCAGATGGAACTGGGCAAAGGGAACAGCCTCCATGGACGCCACCATTTGACCCAGCACCTGCATCAGACGCCTGAGGGTATAACGGCGGGGCCTCAGCAGGGAGCGCACCGCTAGCTGGAGTGACTGCTGTTTGACGAAGGGCAACTTCACAAGTGCCGGCAAAGTCTCAAACTGCATCCCTAGGTACGTGAGACTCTGGGTCGGAGTCAGAGTGGATTTGGGAAGATTGACAAGCCACCCAAATTGGGCTAGAGTGGCGAGAGTGAGCGAGACACTCCGCTGACAGTCTGCGCTGGATGAAGCCTTGACTAGAAGGTCGTCCAGGTAAGGAATCACTGCCAACCCCTGGAGGTGCAGAACTGCAATCACTGCTGCCATGACCTTGGTGAATACCCGAGGGGCCGTGGCTAACCCGAAGGGGAGAGCCACGAATTGGAAATGATCTACTCCTATTGCAAAAGGTAGCCAACGCTGGTGCGAAACTGCAATTGGCACATGCAGATAGGCATCTCTGATGTCGATGGATGCCAGGAAATCCCCTTGGGTCATTGAGGCAATGACTGATCGTAGAGACTCCATGCGAAAATGCCGCACCTGAACATGCTTGTTGAGAAGCTTGAGATCCAGGATGGGCCGGAAGGTACCGTCCTTTTTGGGAACTAGGAAGAGATTTGAGTAGAAACCTCTGAACCGTTCCTGGGCGGGAACTGGTACAAATACTCCGTTGGCCTGCAAGGCTGCCACGGCCTGTGAGAAGGCGGCGGCCTTGGAGCAAGGGGGAGTTGAGAGAAAAAATCTGTTTGGCGGGCTGGAAGAGAATTCTATCCTGTAGCCGTGGGAGATGACATCTCTCACCCACTGATCGGAGACGTGTTGAAACCAAGCGTCGCCAAAGTGGGAGAGCCTGCCACCGACTAAGGACGTCGCCGGAGCGGGCAGAGAGTCACGAGGAGGCTGCCTTAGTGGCAGCACCTCCTGCGGTCTTCTGTGGACACGCTTTTGGGCGCCAGTTGGATTTCTGATCCTTGGCTGAGTTAGCGGACGAGGCCGAGGGCTTAGAGGACGACCAGTTGGAGGAACGAAAGGAGCGAAACCTCGACTGATTCCTACCCTGGGCAGGTTTCCTGGTTTTGGTTTGTGGCATGGAAGTACTCTTCCCGCCAGTAGCTTCCTTAATAATTTCATCCAGCTGTTCTCCGAACAGCCGGGACCCAGCAAAAGGGAGCCCAGCAAGGTACTTCTTAGAAGAAGCATCTGCCTTCCACTCTGGAAGCCACAAGATCCTGCGGATAACGAGGGAATTAGCCGAAGCCACCGCAGTGCGGTGAGAAGCCTCCAGCATGTCAGACATGGCATAAGATGAAAAAGCTGAAGCTTGAGAAGTTAAGGCAACCATTTCGGGCATAGATTCCCTGGTGAGGGAATGCATCTCCTCTAGAGAAGCAGAGATGGCTTTGAGAGCCCACACTGCTGCAAAAGTCGGGGAAAACGTGGCCCCCGCCGCTTCATACACAGATTTGGCCAGATGGTCAATCTGACGGTCAGTGGAATCCTTAAGGGAGGTGCCATCAGCCACCGACACAACGGTCTGGGCTGAGAGCCTAGACACCGGGGGGTCTACCTTTGGGGAGTGAGCCCACTCCTTGACCACCTCAGGTGGAAAGGGAAAACGGTCATCAGAACCACGCTTTGGGAAGCGTTTGTCAGGACAGGCCCTGGGCTTGGTCACAGCGGCCTGAAAACTGGAGTGGTTAAAGAACACACTCTTTGCTCTCTTAGGCGAGGTAAACTGGTGCTTTTCTGCCAGAGAGGGTTGCTCCTCTGATACTGGCGGGTTGAGATCCAGTACAGAATTAATGGAAGCAATCAAGTCACTAAGGTCTGAGTGACCCTCGGACAGATCAATAAGGTACATGGAGTTAGCCTCCGAGCCCCCTGTAAAGGCATCCTCCTCATCCTGCGAGTCAGCTCTTGAATCAGAGCCGCGGGAGGAGGAGGGGGAGGAAACCCTGCGTCTCCTCTTAGGAGGGCGGGGTCTGGGCCCTGATGATGAATCCTCTGTGAGCTCCGGTCCTGAGGGACCCCTAGCAGTAGAGGCACCCTGCGAAGGGGGCTGATGCATATTCATCAAAGTCCTGGACAGAAGTCCCATGTACTCAGCAAAAGACTGGGAGATAGACCTAGAAAAGGATTCTACCCAAGCCGGGGGTTCAGCCACAGGTGCAGGAGCAGCCTGAGAGACCACTGGGGGTGAGACTCCAGGCTGTGGCACCGCCAAGTTAGAGCAGACATCACAATGTGGATAGGTGCTCGGTTCAGGCAGCAGGAGCTTACATGCAGCGCATATAGTATAAAGCTTTGGAGCCTTGCTCCTCGTGTGAGACATGCTGCTGGAGTGGGGGCTCTGCAAGAGAATGAACCCCAGAGAGTATATACAGAGGTCCACAACTAGAGACCGGTTGTGGCTTACTAGACCGCTGGAGCGGTGTTGTGTGCCCTCCAGATCCCGAAGCCCGGACCCCCAAGCACAGCACCTCAGCAGGGATGCAGAGTGCAGACCAGCGCCGAGTGAACTCTGTCTGAGAAAATGGCCACCGGAATGAAGCGAGGGGGCGGGACTTGGCTTGGAGAGCGGGATCTGGAGGGCCATAGAGACCTACAGGGGAGGAGACACGCACAGCAGTGGGGAGTGTCCGTCCCCTGTGCAGAACGGCCGCCGGGAGGAGCCGAGCCTGTCCCTCTGCATGAGTGACATGCGAGGGCAGTGAACAGAAACTAGGCCTCCGGCAAAGCCGGGGCCTAAATTTGAGCGGCGAGGCCGACGCGCAGGCACCATCGGCGCGGTTCTCGGGCGACAGCTAGAGAACCCGCCGGAAATGCCAATAAATACAGTAAGCACACTCTCCCCAAACAATAAAGCACAGGGACCCCCAATATATAAACGTCTCAGGTACTTAGCTGCTGAGACGCAGGGCCAGGTCCCTGGCGATGAGTGCTCTGGTCCAGCAGGTTCCTGAAGGGCTGCGGATGGAGACCGGTCTCCTGCCAGGCATGGAGACCGTGCTGGCTCCCACTTCAAGCCAGAGGCCAGGAGGGATGGTGAAGGAGCACGGCATGTAAGGCTCCAGCCTCTGAAATCAACCTTACAACACCACCGACACAGTGGGGTGAGAAGGGACATGCCGGGGGTCCAGACGTGGACCCGCACTTCTTCAATCTCAATCCAAAAGGAAAAAATCATATGAGAATGCATGTGTGGATGTATGCCTCCTGAACACAAAGCGATAAACTGGCTGGGTCTGCTCACCAGGGGGTGTATAAGCTCAGAGGGAGGAGCTACACTTTTAAGTGTAGTACTTTGTGTGTCCTCCGGAGGCAGAAGCTAAACACCCATGGTCTGGGTCTCCCAAAGGAACGATAAAGAAATATAATTTCATAAAGTTTGGATATTAACTCGAGTCAAAATGTAAACGTCTCCTTGAGAAGTAAGTCGTTGCCTATGTTTATATTGTTAAATTCTAAAGTTTTGGAGTATTCCCATCTTGCACATTTTGGTATACATGCCATAAATGTACAGTAGATGTAGTTCCCACAAATTTCGTCAACACATCTATCTCATGAATAGGGCTCTGGGGCACGTCACTGTCATTGGAAAAGTGGTCGGAATTCTTACTGATTTGCCGTTAGGTTTGACGGTTTGGATGTTGGTTGGCGTTATCACAGTTGTCCGGTGGTCTTGGGTGTAATCCTTCTCATACTTCTGCAACTGAGTGAGTCCCATGCACTTGTGGGCATACTCCGGCTCTCTGTCAGGTCACTCATCACCCCTCACTGGTCATGAGGGGTGGGGTGTCATCTCCAGGTGGCGGATCTAGTGCAGGTGCTCTCTCAGGCTGTGTTTTGCACTCTAAGACACTCTTCAGGTTGTGGCACTGCTAGATGGTGGGATGCCATCGCTCCCAATGATGAGGATCCCGAGACGCCGGTTCCCCTAGTGTCAACTGATGCCAGGCGATATTGGACACTACAACTCCTGGCTTAGCAATGTGGTTTGTGGTTTCTTCCACTCCACTCTCCTCGCCCCTTTCCTTTGCCTTTCTGTGTTGATTCATGGTCGGGACATTTAATCCCATCTTATGCTTTTGGGTTAGTGCTGATTATTTTCAGTTGTGCTTGTTGGGGGGTAAGGTTAGTAGTTTTGGTGTGTTTCTTCTGCTTTGCTCTCTAGCTCTGGTTCTTCGGTCTTGTCTTTGTCCCTCGTCTTTCCTTATACGTTGTATGGCTCTGCATTGCTTTTTTTTATTGTACTGGTGTGTTTGATCTGACTAAGGCCAGGCTGCTATTGTGCTATTGTTGCCTGGAAGGACTCTGCCCACGTCCCTCCTTCCAAGACCAGAAGACGGGTGAAAAGTAGCCCCACCTTTAAGGATGTGAATTAGCGTGAGGGCTTGTTCAAAGTGAGTCTGGCATACTGCGTTTGCTGACCAGCAGTCCAGTCACTCCATCACATTTCTAGCATTTCATTTGCATGGAAATTCTGAAAACTCAAGCGCCGAGGTCCCATTAATGAGACAGATGTGGTTCTCATTGGTGGGATCTGTCTCAACTATTCATTTATGACAGATCTTAGGACTTTAACTTTCTTTATCTATCCATCTAAAGGGGATAGCATCCCTGTAAGTCAGTGTCCGAGCCTTGCCAAACATCCATCTAGCTGCTTCAGATCACCTCGAACCTTGGGGTGTAGAGTGGAGCGTTATTACTACACAACATTATTTGGCTGGTTGAATGAGATGCCATTGATGCTGCTCTATGGCGGGATGGTCTTTCATAGAGGATACCAGCTGAGCATGAAGTCCCGCTCCATGAGAAAAACATGCAAAATAACTTTCTCTTGGTAGAAAAGAAAATGGTCTGTCTCATTAATCCCATCTAGAGCAGCTATCTGACTCGTAAATCAATGTCTGACCCTTTCATAGCCTGGAAACATGCTTGTGTATATAATCCAAGCCAAACACCTGTCTCCAGACAGCTCTGAAATTAAGTGCCACCAGCTAGATGGTTTGTTTTCCATTAAAGGAGAGAGCAAATTTGCATTTCTCTCCCATGGAGCATGAGATCACAGTCTTTTCTATCTCTGCACTGATCTGAAACCTGAAAGAGGTGACTAAATTAGTATACATCATGCATTTTTTTTGTCCTAGATGACGGGAGATGCTCACATTACCCTCTGTACTTCCCAAGGTCATATTACCCTCTTCCAAACCCCCAGAGACGCTCACGTTACCCTCTACTAAACCACCATGGATCCTCACATTAACCTCTTCTAAATAACCATGGATGCTCACATTAACCTATTCTAAACCACCATGGATGCTCACATTAACCTCTTCTAAACCCCCATGGATGGTCACGTTACCTACTTCTAAACCACCATGGATGCTCACATTATGCTCTTCTAAACCACCATGGATGCTCATGTTACCCTCTTCTAAACCACAATGAATACTCACATTACCCTCTTCTAAATCTCCATGGATGCTCATGTTATCCTCTTCTAAACCACCATGGATGCTCACATTTCCCTTTTCTAAACCATCATGGACACTCACATTACCCTCTTCTAAACCACCATGGCTGCTCACATTACCCTCTTCTAAACCACCATGGCTGCTCACATTATCCTCTTCTAAACCACCATGGCTGCTCACATTATCCTTTTCTAAACCACCATGGATGCTCACATTGTCCTCTTCTAAACCACCATGGATGCTCACATTTTGCTCTTCTAAACCACCATGGATGCTTATGTTACCCTCTTCTAAACCACAATGGATACTCACATTACCCTCTTCTAAATCTCCATGGACGCTCACGTTACCCTCTACTAAACCACCATGGATCCTCACATTAACCTCTTCTAAATAACCATGGATGCTCACATTAACCTATTCTAAACCACCATGGATGCTCACATTTCCCTCTTCTAAACCACCATGGATGCTCACGGTACCCTCTTCTAAACGACTATGGATGCTCACGTTACCCTCTTCTAAACCACCATGTGTGCGCACATTAACCTCTTCTAAACCACCATGGATGGTCACATTGCCCTATTCTAAACCACCATGGATGCTCACGTTGCCCTTTTCTAAACCACCATAGATGCTCACGTTACCCTCTTCGACAAACCACCATGAATGCTCACATTACCCTCTTCTAAATCACCATTGTTGATCACATTAACCTCTTCTAAACCACCATGGATGCTCACGTTACCCTCTTCTAAACCACCATGGTTGCTCACGTTACCCTTTTCTAAACCACCATGGATGCTCACATTTACCTCTTCTAAACCACCATGGATCCTCACATTACCCTCTTCTAAACCGCCATTAATGCTCAATACCACTCTATTGACCACACTAAATCAACATAGATGCCCACATTATCTAGATTTTGATGTCGACCAGTCTTATATTGAAAGGTTTGACGGCATGTCTAGTAATCAATGGTATGTTACACCAAAAGTGGCATCAAATATTTATGTAACCCGGACCACTAGAGATGTTTTTAAACCACCAGAGTTATTACCACTGCTCCATAACTTATCCAAAGCCAACAAATAAATTACCATTATGCCTACACCTCCGAATTAGTTAGCTGTTGGATGATAAATACTATACCAATTCTAGATACTCAAAGTAGACATTTTGCCAAAACCAGATTCTTACTACTTTTGTATAAAATCATATAATTTTATTATCAAATTCACGTACATAACACACAATTAAAAGGCAGGATGAAAAATAGAGGAAGGAAGGATAATCTTTCCCTCTCACTATTCCTTCCTGACTACGGGGGTCGGCGTCCTAATGTGAAGACGCCCCCGTTCAACGACGGCTGACCCTAGATATGGCCCTCCCTAATAATAACCGTGATCCCTCTCAGATAGAAACAACCCCTACAGTAGTACCACCACAGTGAGGAAGAGGTGCTCAGTCCACGGTGGCTAGCTTGTCTTTATCACCACTCGGATGAGTAGAGATACGGGGCATAGGGAAGTCGTCAGATGTTCCAAATATCTATGTGCTCAACTACGGTATAGATGAGTCAAACTTATACATAAGTCAATGTGCTCAGTTAGAGATAGACAGATGAGTCACACTATATAAGAAACCAAGAAATGCCCAAAAGAGGTAAGTAACATTTCTTATAGAACTCAATTCAAGAAATGCCCGACGCGTTTCGCCCTTGTCAATATCAGGGGCTCATCAGGGGCTTTTCAACAATTTCTTGAGAGAATTTTCAATATTCCGTCTTTGGACAGATCTGTGACAAATACAATAAAATAAAACCCACATTAATTATAAGTCCAAGGATCCAAATAGATAGCAGATCTAGGTGTGCACCTACACACCAATACTAACCAATAATCGCTGATTGCCACTTCTAAAGAGTATAGGGGAACGACCGTGCTGTCTGTTCAGCTGATTTATCAGAACATGTGTCAAGGTGACTCTTTTACCTATATGGGTAGACACACTATAAATTAATTCAGATAACAACCCTGTGTCTAGGTTTAGGAGCCAGAAAGACCAATACCTTTTCGATTGTTAATTCCTAAGTTGATCACAACCCACTTGAGTTAGGGTCCTAATGAATACTGTCAATAGAAAAATAGACACCAAATTGCTCCACAGTTATAGTATTGAGGGACACACAATGCGGCCAGGTTTAATTATTTTCTACTCCTATTCCATGTGATATTACCTACATGGGTTATAAATGTCCGCACTAGACCATGCAATATATCACATGAATCTATAGATATAGCCTCCCAAACAGTAAGATAATTCCCATCGAGGGGACCTATTAGGAGAAAAGTGAGGAGACAATATTCAGCCCCAAAGAAAATCAAAACAGCATGACTATAGTTATCAAATCACCATAGGGAAATACCTCAGGTTTATCCACAGGACTGAGAGCGTATTACACTATTCCATCACGTATACTTGGCACTATACCCAGATATACAGCCTCCAATGGTACAGGAGGGGGTACATGCACTCCAAGTCCTATATATACCGAAACGAATACATTTGTAGTCATACATGGTTTGGAGCTTGCCCTTCTCACTTATCCCATCAAGTAGTTGCAGTAAGGAGACCACATACCTGGTTGCTATCCCACAATGGGGCAAGGGGTAACCACAAGGATCCACAGCAACCAGTATCTACAGTGCAAAACATACATAGAACTAGTGAGACCGCTTAAGTCTAACATTGTTCACCAGGGGGTTTGTAAGGAGGTCCTACCTTAAGGAGGTCTGTATGGGAGATGACGGGTATGGCGTCCGGCGGTCGCTAACTTCATCACATACACTGGGCTATTTAAAGCCGACTTTTGGCGCCAGCATGAGATAAACCGGAAATGACGTTACGCATACACGCGTCATCATCATAATGTGTTTTCCAGCCGTTCTCGTCATTTCCGGTCACATGATCGGAAAATGTGCATCTCTAAATGAGAACCCCGGAACCAACAAGCTAGGTTCCTAGTTGTTAAATTGCGCACGAAGTGTTTGCGCATGCGCAATAAGGCTATTATTATGTTAATATAGTTAAATGCCAGCGTTTAATGGTGGATAGCTATAGAACCGCCGGATCTGCACCAAACCGGTACATGGTTTAATTAATCAGTATATATGTGCTAGGACACCAGCAGTGTACAACTAAAGTGGAATTACACAGTCATATTTTCCATGATTGTGCAATGTTACCAGATCACATTTTTGTCATGATATTAGGACACTTTGGTTCTGACCAGAGGGAGCTAAGTATAATTTAACCTCAGTATATCTATAATTGGATCATTGGGCATAGTCAATATAAGGTATAGGAAAAGGGGGAAAGGGGAAGGAAGTTCTTCTAAGAGAACACATAGAAAATTATGTATGTAATTACGATATAGTAAAGAGAAACAGCAATATATGATACTGTAACTCAGGACCCGTCTCCAATACTGAGGGTCTATTCACTTAAAGGGGAGGTCCACTACAGACATAATTTTCCCAAAATATGATTGCTGGATCCAATTGTTATTGGATGAAGGGTGTGAAACTGATTGTTTCATTAAGGCCATCAGGATGCACAGAGGCCATCCAGAAAATCCACCTTGCCTCTCTTTGTAATAGGAGGACATCCCAGTCTCCTTTCCTCTCAGGTTCTGGTACTGTTTCGATGGATTTGAAACATGCACCTTCCATTTTGCCTGCATGTTGGTGATTCATATGGCGTGCTATTGGCGTATCACGTAGATTGCGAACATCTCCAAGGTGTTCACCAATGCGTACCCTGAGCTGCCTTTTAGTTTTGCCAATATAATTTTTTGGACAACTACAACTAAATAGATAAATGACTCCTTGGGTCCGACAGTTGGCAAAATTTCTATTTTGGTACGTTCTTCCTGTTGTGATGCTCTGAAATGTGTTTGATGGGGAAATATATTTGCAAAACTTGCAAGCTCCGCATCGAAATGTACCATTCTGACGTGTCCTGAGCCACGCACTCCCGGATGTCTCGGGGGCCACATAGTGGCTTCTTACCACATGATCCTTCAAGTTACGGCCTCTGCGGAAAGTCACCGATGGATAAGGGAGAATACTGTCTTTTATGTCTGGATCCTGTTTAAGAATACCCCAATACTTCCTGAGGATTTTCATCACTTCTCTGTTTTTATCGTCATAGGTGCCTACTAACCTCGTTGTCCCTTTGTTTGCTTCCCTAGTCTTACAGTTTAGTAATTCATGTCTATCTTTCGCCACTGCAGCATTGAACGCCTTGTGAATAACTTTTTTGGGATATCCCCTATCGAGGAACCTTTTTGTCAGTTGATCAGCCTGTCTCCCAAATTCCTGATCGTCAGAGCAATTCCTACGGATACGTAGGAATTGCCCCTTAGGTATACCCCTTTTTAGACTAACAGGGTGATGACTGTCCCATTGGAGAAAGTTGTTAGTGGCATTAGGTTTCCTATACAAGGTTGTCTGCAGTGTACCGTCCACATCCTTTTTGATGAAGATGTCCAAAAACGCGATCCTGTCAATTCCAATTTCGTAAGTGAATTTTAATCCAATTTGATTAATATTGAGTTCTTCTACAAATTCTTTAAAGGATTGAGCCGTTCCATCCCAGATAACCAGTATATCATCAATATACCTACCCCAGAAATAAATCTGAGAGCAGTGGTTATCCCCATCGTCCTTAAAAACGACGGTGTTCTCCCACCAGCCCAGGAGCAAGTTAGCATATGTGGGGGCACATGGGCTCCCCATTGCTGTGCCCCTGAGCTGATGGTAGAACTTGGAATTGAACAGAAACGCGTTTCTAGTGAGGATAAAATACAAAAGCTCTCCAATGAACCTATTATGGGCCTCCATTTGATTCCCACGCATACTCAAGAAATAGTTGACTGCTTCTATTCCTTTATCATGAGGAATACTTGTGTACAGGGACTCCACATCTATGGAGGTGAGTATCATATTTTCCTCTAAGGTGATGTCTTCTATTTTGGCCAACAAGTCCAGAGTATCGCGTATGTAGGACGGTAGGGTGGTAACGAAAGATCTGAGTATCTGATCCACATAAGTACTGCTGTTCTGAGTTAAAGAATCAATCCCAGATACTATGGGCCTGCCTTTGATGGGATTAGTACCTTTGTGTATTTTGGGAATAGCATAGAAAGTTGCTAACTTAGGGTAACGCGGAAGTAGAAAGTCATATTCATGAGATGAAATGAGTTTCTGTTGCTTTGCCACATCAAGTATTTGTTTTAGCTGCTGATAATACTGGGGGGTAGGGTCTCCAGTTAGTCGTTCGTATGATTTTTGGTCCTTTAACAGTTGAGCACACATAAGTACATAGGTATCTTGGTCCAAGATCACAATGTTCCCCCCTTTATCAGAAGGTTTTATTATTATACTACTATTGTTCTCCAGACTGCATATGGCTTCCCTCTCTTCTTGCGTGACATTAGAGACCGTTGAGTTCTTTCTAGGATGAATCATTTTTATCTCATCTGTAACAATACTACAGAACAGATCGAGGTTGATATAGTCCCCCAAGGGAGGTGCCTTTTTGCTTTTCTTTTTAAGGGCGGAGAAAGGACCTTCTCCTACTCTATGTGTGCCTTCATTCTCAAGTTCCATAAGGATGTCAATATCCTCTAACATATCTACCGATACCCCCAACTGTTGACTACGCTTTTTGTTTTCCAGCGCAAAATGTTTCCTCCATTTTAACTTTCTTATAAATAAATGGACATCTTTCACCCAGTTGAAGGCATCAAAGCGTGTAGTTGGTACAAAAGTTAACCCAGCTCTGAGTACTTTGTCTTCAATGGGTGACAGTGTGTATTTTGACAAATTGATTATTTGCATCTCGATGTCTCTATTCATACTTGATGTGGTCACTTTGGTCTCATATCTCCCCCACTTCTGAGATTGTAGTGGTTGACTCTGCCTTGTTCTAAAAAAGAGAGTGGTCCAGAGGAGGATGAAGAGGGAGAGGGTACTGATGGTGCAAATGACCTTGATATATTTCCATCGTTTTGGTATCTCGTATTCTGATAGCTCTGCCCTCTGCCTCGTCTCCAGTTTCCTTGGCCTCTCCATCGTCTCCTCTGTTGGTATCTATAATCACCGGGATAGTTTGTCCTTGAGTCTGTGTCTGATGTTTCACCATCAGTGGACGATATGTCCCCTGGTGGTGATGTTTTATTCAAGAAACTATACGCTTGTCTGTCTTTAAAATCTGCCAGATCTCTTACAAACCTCTTATGTTTCCTATCTTTCAATGTAGAGCGGTATTTCTCTACCGATGACTTCAAGGATAGTTCCCTCGTTTTAAAATCACTCTCTGTTTTAGACTTGAGTGTCTCATTAATAAGTTCTTGTAGTTTAAGGGATGTACGTTCTAATGTAAGTTTCTCCTCATCCCTTAATAAGGTCAGAAAACGAAGTGAGGAAGCAATGGACTCCTCTTCCCACTTTTTGAGGAGCTCAGGAGACTTGCACCTATTGGCTGGGACCAGTTGAATTCTGAGTCCTCTAGGGACCACTTTTTGTTGGATATAATTATCCAAGGACTGTACCTCCCACCACGACTTGATGTTCTCTTTATATGCTTGGTATAGTTGTTCAAATTTAGTTTTGAGTGATGTGACTTTATTCACAGACTCATCGGCAGAGATCTCAGAGAAGGCCTCTTTAACATCATCTAGCCACGATTGATCACTGATAGGCCCAGACAAAAATCCAGCCATCACAAATTTCCATAAATACTATACCAATTCTAGATACTCAAAGTAGACATTTTGCCAAAACCAGATTCTTACTACTTTTGTATAAAATCATATAATTTTATTATCAAATTCACGTACATAACACACAATTAAAAGGCAGGATGAAAAATAGAGGAAGGAAGGATAATCTTTCCCTCTCACTATTCCTTCCTGACTACGGGGGTCGGCGTCCTAATGTGAAGACGCCCCCGTTCAACGACGGCTGACCCTAGATATGGCCCTCCCTAATAATAACCGTGATCCCTCTCAGATAGAAACAACCCCTACAGTAGTACCACCACAGTGAGGAAGATGTGCTCAGTCCACGGTGGCTAGCTTGTCTTTATCACCACTCGGATGAGTAGAGATACGGGGCATAGGGAAGTCGTCAGATGTTCCAAATATCTATGTGCTCAACTACGGTATAGATGAGTCAAACTTATACATAAGTCAATGTGCTCAGTTAGAGATAGACAGATGAGTCACACTATATAAGAAACCAAGAAATGCCCAAAAGAGGTAAGTAACATTTCTTATAGAACTCAATTCAAGAAATGCCCGACGCGTTTCGCCCTTGTCAATATCAGGGGCTCATCAGGGGCTTTTCAACAATTTCTTGAGAGAATTTTCAATATTCCGTCTTTGGACAGATCTGTGACAAATACAATAAAATAAAACCCACATTAATTATAAGTCCAAGGATCCAAATAGATAGCAGATCTAGGTGTGCACCTACACACCAATACTAACCAATAATCGCTGATTGCCACTTCTAAAGAGTATAGGGGAACGACCGTGCTGTCTGTTCAGCTGATTTATCAGAACATGTGTCAAGGTGACTCTTTTACCTATATGGGTAGACACACTATAAATTAATTCAGATAACAACCCTGTGTCTAGGTTTAGGAGCCAGAAAGACCAATACCTTTTCGATTGTTAATTCCTAAGTTGATCACAACCCACTTGAGTTAGGGTCCTAATGAATACTGTCAATAGAAAAATAGACACCAAATTGCTCCACAGTTATAGTATTGAGGGACACACAATGCGGCCAGGTTTAATTATTTTATACTCCTATTCCATGGGATATTACCTACATGGGTTATAAATGTCCGCACTAGACCATGCAATATATCACATGAATCTATAGATATAGCCTCCCAAACAGTAAGATAATTCCCATCGAGGGGACCTATTAGGAGAAAAGTGACAATATTCAGGCCCAAAGAAAATCAAAACAGCATGACTATAGTTATCAAATCACCATAGGGAAATACCTCAGGTTTATCCACAGGACTGAGAGCGTATTACACTATTCCATCACGTATACTTGGCACTATACCCAGATATACAGCCTCCAATGGTACAGGAGGGGGTACATGCACTCCAAGTCCTATATATACCGAAACGAATACATTTGTAGTCATACATGGTTTGGAGCTTGCCCTTCTCACTTATCCCATCAAGTAGTTGCAGTAAGGAGACCACATACCTGGTTGCTATCCCACAATGGGGCAAGGGGTAACCACAAGGATCCACAGCAACCAGTATCTACAGTGCAAAACATACATAGAACTAGTGAGACCGCTTAAGTCTAACATTGTTCACCAGGGGGTTTGTAAGGAGGTCCTACCTTAAGGAGGTCTGTATGGGAGATGACGGGTATGGCGTCCGGCGGTCGCTAACTTCATCACATACACTGGGCAATTTAAAGCCGACTTTTGGCGCCAGCATGAGATAAACCGGAAATGACGTTACGCATACACGCGTCATCATCATAATGTGTTTTCCAGCCGTTCTCGTCATTTCCGGTCACATGATCGGAAAATGTGCATCTCTAAATGAGAACCCCGGAACCAACAAGCTAGGTTCCTAGTTGTTAAATTGCGCACGAAGTGTTTGCGCATGCGCAATAAGGCTATTATTATGTTAATATAGTTAAATGCCAGCGTTTAATGGTGGATAGCTATAGAACCGCCGGATCTGCACCAAACCGGTACATGGTTTAATTAATCAGTATATATGTGCTAGGACACCAGCAGTGTACAACTAAAGTGGAATTACACAGTCATATTTTCCATGATTGTGCAATGTTACCAGATCACATTTTTGTCATGATATTAGGACACTTTGGTTCTGACCAGAGGGAGCTAAGTATAATTTAACCTCAGTATATCTATAATTGGATCATTGGGCATAGTCAATATAAGGTATAGGAAAAGGGGGAAAGGGGAAGGAAGTTCTTCTAAGAGAACACATAGAAAATTATGTATGTAATTACGATATAGTAAAGAGAAACAGCAATATATGATACTGTAACTCAGGACCCGTCTCCAATACTGAGGGTCTATTCACTTAAAGGGGAGGTCCACTACAGACATAATTTTCCCAAAATATGATTAGTTTGCGCTGGAAAACAAAAAGCGGAGTCAACAGTTGGGGGTATCGGTAGATATGTTAGAGGATATTGACATCCTTATGGAACTTGAGAATGAAGGCACACAGAGTAGGAGAAGGTCCTTTCTCCGCCCTTAAAAAGAAAAGCAAAAAGGCACCTCCCTTGGGGGACTATATCAACCTCGATCTGTTCTGTAGTATTGTTACAGATGAGATAAAAATGATTCATCCTAGAAAGAACTCAACGGTCTCTAATGTCACGCAAGAAGAGAGGGAAGCCATATGCAGTCTGGAGAACAATAGTAGTATAATAATAAAACCTTCTGATAAAGGGGGGAACATTGTGATCTTGGACCAAGATACCTATGTACTTATGTGTGCTCAACTGTTAAAGGACCAAAAATCATACGAACGACTAACTGGAGACCCTACCCCCCAGTATTATCAGCAGCTAAAACAAATACTTGATGTGGCAAAGCAACAGAAACTCATTTCATCTCATGAATATGACTTTCTACTTCCGCGTTACCCTAAGTTAGCAACTTTCTATGCTATTCCCAAAATACACAAAGGTACTAATCCCATCAAAGGCAGGCCCATAGTATCTGGGATTGATTCTTTAACTCAGAACAGCAGTACTTATGTGGATCAGATACTCAGATCTTTCGTTACCACCCTACCGTCCTACATACGCGATACTCTGGACTTGTTGGCCAAAATAGAAGACATCACCTTAGAGGAAAATATGATACTCACCTCCATAGATGTGGAGTCCCTGTACACAAGTATTCCTCATGATAAAGGAATAGAAGCAGTCAACTATTTCTTGAGTATGCGTGGGAATCAAATGGAGGCCCATAATAGGTTCATTGGAGAGCTTTTGTATTTTATCCTCACTAGAAACGCGTTTCTGTTCAATTCCAAGTTCTACCATCAGCTCAGGGGCACAGCAATGGGGAGCCCATGTGCCCCCACATATGCTAACTTGCTCCTGGGCTGGTGGGAGAACACCGTCGTTTTTAAGGACGATGGGGATAACCACTGCTCTCAGATTTATTTCTGGGGTAGGTATATTGATGATATACTGGTTATCTGGGATGGACCGGCTCAATCCTTTAAAGAATTTGTAGAAGAACTCAATATTAATCAAATTGGATTAAAATTCACTTACGAAATTGGAATTGACAGGATCGCGTTTTTGGACATCTTCATCAAAAAGGATGTGGACGGTACACTGCAGACAACCTTGTATAGGAAACCTAATGCCACTAACAACTTTCTCCAATGGGACAGTCATCACCCTGTTAGTCTAAAAAGGGGTATACCTAAGGGGCAATTCCTACGTATCCGTAGGAATTGCTCTGACGATCAGGAATTTGGGAGACAGGCTGATCAACTGACAAAAAGGTTCCTCGATAGGGGATATCCCAAAAAAGTTATTCACAAGGCGTTCAATGCTGCAGTGGCGAAAGATAGACATGAATTACTAAACTGTAAGACTAGGGAAGCAAACAAAGGGACAACGAGGTTAGTAGGCACCTATGACGATAAAAACAGAGAAGTGATGAAAATCCTCAGGAAGTATTGGGGTATTCTTAAACAGGATCCAGACATAAAAGACAGTATTCTCCCTTATCCATCGGTGACTTTCCGCAGAGGCCGTAACTTGAAGGATCATGTGGTAAGAAGCCACTATGTGGCCCCCGAGACATCCGGGAGTGCGTGGCTCAGGACACGTCAGAATGGTACATTTCGATGCGGAGCTTGCAAGTTTTGCAAATATATTTCCCCATCAAACACATTTCAGAGCATCACAACAGGAAGAACGTACCAAAATAGAAATTTTGCCAACTGTCGGACCCAAGGAGTCATTTATCTATTTAGTTGTAGTTGTCCAAAAAATTATATTGGCAAAACTAAAAGGCAGCTCAGGGTACGCATTGGTGAACACCTTGGAGATGTTCGCAATCTACGTGATACGCCAATAGCACGCCATATGAATCACCAACATGCAGGCAAAATGGAAGGTGCATGTTTCAAATCCATCGAAACAGTACCAGAACCTGAGAGGAAAGGAGACTGGGATGTCCTCCTATTACAAAGAGAGGCAAGGTGGATTTTCTGGATGGCCTCTGTGCATCCTGATGGCCTTAATGAAACAATCAGTTTCACACCCTTCATCCAATAACAATTGGATCCAGCAATCATATTTTGGGAAAATTATGTCTGTAGTGGACCTCCCCTTTAAGTGAATAAACCCTCAGTATTGGAGACGGGTCCTGAGTTACAGTATCATATATTGCTGTTTCTCTTTACTATATCGTAATTACATACATAATTTTCTATGTGTTCTCTTAGAAGAACTTCCTTCCCCTTTCCCCCTTTTCCTATACCTTATATTGACTATGCCCAATGATCCAATTATAGATATACTGAGGTTAAATTATACTTAGCTCCCTCTGGTCAGAACCAAAGTGTCCTAATATCATGACAAAAATGTGATCTGGTAACATTGCACAATCATGGAAAATATGACTGTGTAATTCCACTTTAGTTGTACACTGCTGGTGTCCTAGCACATATATACTGATTAATTAAACCATGTACCGGTTTGGTGCAGATCCGGCGGTTCTATAGCTATCCACCATTAAACGCTGGCATTTAACTATATTAACATAATAATAGCCTTATTGCGCATGCGCAAACACTTCGTGCGCAATTTAACAACTAGGAACCTAGCTTGTTGGTTCCGGGGTTCTCATTTAGAGATGCACATTTTCCGATCATGTGACCGGAAATGACGAGAACGGCTGGAAAACACATTATGATGATGACGCGTGTATGCGTAACGTCATTTCCGGTTTATCTCATGCTGGCGCCAAAAGTCGGCTTTAAATTGCCCAGTGTATGTGATGAAGTTAGCGACCGCCGGACGCCATACCCGTCATCTCCCATACAGACCTCCTTAAGGTAGGACCTCCTTACAAACCCCCTGGTGAACAATGTTAGACTTAAGCGGTCTCACTAGTTCTATGTATGTTTTGCACTGTAGATACTGGTTGCTGTGGATCCTTGTGGTTACCCCTTGCCCCATTGTGGGATAGCAACCAGGTATGTGGTCTCCTTACTGCAACTACTTGATGGGATAAGTGAGAAGGGCAAGCTCCAAACCATGTATGACTACAAATGTATTTGTTTCGGTATATATAGGACTTGGAGTGCATGTACCCCCTCCTGTACCATTGGAGGCTGTATATCTGGGTATAGTGCCAAGTATACGTGATGGAATAGTGTAATACGCTCTCAGTCCTGTGGATAAACCTGAGGTATTTCCCTATGGTGATTTGATAACTATAGTCATGCTGTTTTGATTTTCTTTGGGCCTGAATATTGTCACTTTTCTCCTAATAGGTCCCCTCGATGGGAATTATCTTACTGTTTGGGAGGCTATATCTATAGATTCATGTGATATATTGCATGGTCTAGTGCGGACATTTATAACCCATGTAGGTAATATCCCATGGAATAGGAGTATAAAATAATTAAACCTGGCCGCATTGTGTGTCCCTCAATACTATAACTGTGGAGCAATTTGGTGTCTATTTTTCTATTGACAGTATTCATTAGGACCCTAACTCAAGTGGGTTGTGATCAACTTAGGAATTAACAATCGAAAAGGTATTGGTCTTTCTGGCTCCTAAACCTAGACACAGGGTTGTTATCTGAATTAATTTATAGTGTGTCTACCCATATAGGTAAAAGAGTCACCTTGACACATGTTCTGATAAATCAGCTGAACAGACAGCACGGTCGTTCCCCTATACTCTTTAGAAGTGGCAATCAGCGATTATTGGTTAGTATTGGTGTGTAGGTGCACACCTAGATCTGCTATCTATTTGGATCCTTGGACTTATAATTAATGTGGGTTTTATTTTATTGTATTTGTCACAGATCTGTCCAAAGACGGAATATTGAAAATTCTCTCAAGAAATTGTTGAAAAGCCCCTGATGAGCCCCTGATATTGACAAGGGCGAAACGCGTCGGGCATTTCTTGAATTGAGTTCTATAAGAAATGTTACTTACCTCTTTTGGGCATTTCTTGGTTTCTTATATAGTGTGACTCATCTGTCTATCTCTAACTGAGCACATTGACTTATGTATAAGTTTGACTCATCTATACCGTAGTTGAGCACATAGATATTTGGAACATCTGACGACTTCCCTATGCCCCGTATCTCTACTCATCCGAGTGGTGATAAAGACAAGCTAGCCACCGTGGACTGAGCACATCTTCCTCACTGTGGTGGTACTACTGTAGGGGTTGTTTCTATCTGAGAGGGATCACGGTTATTATTAGGGAGGGCCATATCTAGGGTCAGCCGTCGTTGAACGGGGGCGTCTTCACATTAGGACGCCGACCCCCGTAGTCAGGAAGGAATAGTGAGAGGGAAAGATTATCCTTCCTTCCTCTATTTTTCATCCTGCCTTTTAATTGTGTGTTATGTACGTGAATTTGATAATAAAATTATATGATTTTATACAAAAGTAGTAAGAATCTGGTTTTGGCAAAATGTCTACTTTGAGTATCTAGAATTGGTATAGTATTTATGGAAATTTGTGATGGCTGGATTTTTGTCTGGGCCTATCAGTGATCAATCGTGGCTAGATGATGTTAAAGAGGCCTTCTCTGAGATCTCTGCCGATGAGTCTGTGAATAAAGTCACATCACTCAAAACTAAATTTGAACAACTATACCAAGCATATAAAGAGAACATCAAGTCGTGGTGGGAGGTACAGTCCTTGGATAATTATATCCAACAAAAAGTGGTCCCTAGAGGACTCAGAATTCAACTGGTCCCAGCCAATAGGTGCAAGTCTCCTGAGCTCCTCAAAAAGTGGGAAGAGGAGTCCATTGCTTCCTCACTTCGTTTTCTGACCTTATTAAGGGATGAGGAGAAACTTACATTAGAACGTACATCCCTTAAACTACAAGAACTTATTAATGAGACACTCAAGTCTAAAACAGAGAGTGATTTTAAAACGAGGGAACTATCCTTGAAGTCATCGGTAGAGAAATACCGCTCTACATTGAAAGATAGGAAACATAAGAGGTTTGTAAGAGATCTGGCAGATTTTAAAGACAGACAAGCGTATAGTTTCTTGAATAAAACATCACCACCAGGGGACATATCGTCCACTGATGGTGAAACATCAGACACAGACTCAAGGACAAACTATCCCGGTGATTATAGATACCAACAGAGGAGACGATGGAGAGGCCAAGGAAACTGGAGACGAGGCAGAGGGCAGAGCTATCAGAATACGAGATACCAAAACGATGGAAATATATCAAGGTCATTTGCACCATCAGTACCCTCTCCCTCTTCATCCTCCTCTGGACCACTCTCTTTTTTAGAACAAGGCAGAGTCAACCACTACAATCTCAGAAGTGGGGGAGATATGAGACCAAAGTGACCACATCAAGTATGAATAGAGACATCGAGATGCAAATAATCAATTTGTCAAAATACACACTGTCACCCATTGAAGACAAAGTACTCAGAGCTGGGTTAACTTTTGTACCAACTACACGCTTTGATGCCTTCAACTGGGTGAAAGATGTCCATTTATTTATAAGAAAGTTAAAATGGAGGAAACATTTTGCGCTGGAAAACAAAAAGCGTAGTCAACAGTTGGGGGTATCGGTAGATATGTTAGAGGATATTGACATCCTTATGGAACTTGAGAATGAAGGCACACATAGAGTAGGAGAAGGTCCTTTCTCCGCCCTTAAAAAGAAAAGCAAAAAGGCACCTCCCTTGGGGGACTATATCAACCTCGATCTGTTCTGTAGTATTGTTACAGATGAGATAAAAATGATTCATCCTAGAAAGAACTCAACGGTCTCTAATGTCACGCAAGAAGAGAGGGAAGCCATATGCAGTCTGGAGAACAATAGTAGTATAATAATAAAACCTTCTGATAAAGGGGGGAACATTGTGATCTTGGACCAAGATACCTATGTACTTATGTGTGCTCAACTGTTAAAGGACCAAAAATCATACGAACGACTAACTGGAGACCCTACCCCCCAGTATTATCAGCAGCTAAAACAAATACTTGATGTGGCAAAGCAACAGAAACTCATTTCATCTCATGAATATGACTTTCTACTTCCGCGTTACCCTAAGTTAGCAACTTTCTATGCTATTCCCAAAATACACAAAGGTACTAATCCCATCAAAGGCAGGCCCATAGTATCTGGGATTGATTCTTTAACTCAGAACAGCAGTACTTATGTGGATCAGATACTCAGATCTTTCGTTACCACCCTACCGTCCTACATACGCGATACTCTGGACTTGTTGGCCAAAATAGAAGACATCACCTTAGAGGAAAATATGATACTCACCTCCATAGATGTGGAGTCCCTGTACACAAGTATTCCTCATGATAAAGGAATAGAAGCAGTCAACTATTTCTTGAGTATGCGTGGGAATCAAATGGAGGCCCATAATAGGTTCATTGGAGAGCTTTTGTATTTTATCCTCACTAGAAACGCGTTTCTGTTCAATTCCAAGTTCTACCATCAGCTCAGGGGCACAGCAATGGGGAGCCCATGTGCCCCCACATATGCTAACTTGCTCCTGGGCTGGTGGGAGAACACCGTCGTTTTTAAGGACGATGGGGATAACCACTGCTCTCAGATTTATTTCTGGGGTAGGTATATTGATGATATACTGGTTATCTGGGATGGAACGGCTCAATCCTTTAAAGAATTTGTAGAAGAACTCAATATTAATCAAATTGGATTAAAATTCACTTACGAAATTGGAATTGACAGGATCGCGTTTTTGGACATCTTCATCAAAAAGGATGTGGACGGTACACTGCAGACAACCTTGTATAGGAAACCTAATGCCACTAACAACTTTCTCCAATGGGACAGTCATCACCCTGTTAGTCTAAAAAGGGGTATACCTAAGGGGCAATTCCTACGTATCCGTAGGAATTGCTCTGACGATCAGGAATTTGGGAGACAGGCTGATCAACTGACAAAAAGGTTCCTCGATAGGGGATATCCCAAAAAAGTTATTCACAAGGCGTTCAATGCTGCAGTGGCGAAAGATAGACATGAATTACTAAACTGTAAGACTAGGGAAGCAAACAAAGGGACAACGAGGTTAGTAGGCACCTATGACGATAAAAACAGAGAAGTGATGAAAATCCTCAGGAAGTATTGGAGTATTCTTAAACAGGATCCAGACATAAAAGACAGTATTCTCCCTTATCCATCAGTGACTTTCCGCAGAGGCCGTAACTTGAAGGATCATGTGGTAAGAAGCCACTATGTGGCCCCCGAGACATCCGGGAGTGCGTGGCTCAGGACACGTCAGAATGGTACATTTCGATGCGGAGCTTGCAAGTTTTGCAAATATATTTCCCCATCAAACACATTTCAGAGCATCACAACAGGAAGAACGTACCAAAATAGAAATTTTGCCAACTGTCGGACCCAAGGAGTCATTTATCTATTTAGTTGTAGTTGTCCAAAAAATTATATTGGCAAAACTAAAAGGCAGCTCAGGGTACGCATTGGTGAACACCTTGGAGATGTTCGCAATCTACGTGATACGCCAATAGCACGCCATATGAATCACCAACATGCAGGCAAAATGGAAGGTGCATGTTTCAAATCCATCGAAACAGTACCAGAACCTGAGAGGAAAGGAGACTGGGATGTCCTCCTATTACAAAGAGAGGCAAGGTGGATTTTCTGGATGGCCTCTGTGCATCCTGATGGCCTTAATGAAACAATCAGTTTCACACCCTTCATCCAATAACAATTGGATCCAGCAATCATATTTTGGGAAAATTATGTCTGTAGTGGACCTCCCCTTTAAGTGAATAGACCCTCAGTATTGGAGACGGGTCCTGAGTTACAGTATCATATATTGCTGTTTCTCTTTACTATATCGTAATTACATACATAATTTTCTATGTGTTCTCTTAGAAGAACTTCCTTCCCCTTTCCCCCTTTTCCTATACCTTATATTGACTATGCCCAATGATCCAATTATAGATATACTGAGGTTAAATTATACTTAGCTCCCTCTGGTCAGAACCAAAGTGTCCTAATATCATGACAAAAATGTGATCTGGTAACATTGCACAATCATGGAAAATATGACTGTGTAATTCCACTTTAGTTGTACACTGCTGGTGTCCTAGCACATATATACTGATTAATTAAACCATGTACCGGTTTGGTGCAGATCCGGCGGTTCTATAGCTATCCACCATTAAACGCTGGCATTTAACTATATTAACATAATAATAGCCTTATTGCGCATGCGCAAACACTTCGTGCGCAATTTAACAACTAGGAACCTAGCTTGTTGGTTCCGGGGTTCTCATTTAGAGATGCACATTTTCCGATCATGTGACCGGAAATGACGAGAACGGCTGGAAAACACATTATGATGATGACGCGTGTATGCGTAACGTCATTTCCGGTTTATCTCATGCTGGCGCCAAAAGTCGGCTTTAAATAGCCCAGTGTATGTGATGAAGTTAGCGACCGCCGGACGCCATACCCATCATCTCCCATACAGACCTCCTTAAGGTAGGACCTCCTTACAAACCCCCTGGTGAACAATGTTAGACTTAAGCGGTCTCACTAGTTCTATGTATGTTTTGCACTGTAGATACTGGTTGCTGTGGATCCTTGTGGTTACCCCTTGCCCCATTGTGGGATAGCAACCAGGTATGTGGTCTCCTTACTGCAACTACTTGATGGGATAAGTGAGAAGGGCAAGCTCCAAACCATGTATGACTACAAATGTATTCGTTTCGGTATATATAGGACTTGGAGTGCATGTACCCCCTCCTGTACCATTGGAGGCTGTATATCTGGGTATAGTGCCAAGTATACGTGATGGAATAGTGTAATACGCTCTCAGTCCTGTGGATAAACCTGAGGTATTTCCCTATGGTGATTTGATAACTATAGTCATGCTGTTTTGATTTTCTTTGGGGCTGAATATTGTCACTTTTCTCCTAATAGGTCCCCTCGATGGGAATTATCTTACTGTTTGGGAGGCTATATCTATAGATTCATGTGATATATTGCATGGTCTAGTGCGGACATTTATAACCCATGTAGGTAATATCACATGGAATAGGAGTATAAAATAATTAAACCTGGCCGCATTGTGTGTCCCTCAATACTATAACTGTGGAGCAATTTGGTGTCTATTTTTCTATTGACAGTATTCATTAGGACCCTAACTCAAGTGGGTTGTGATCAACTTAGGAATTAACAATCGAAAAGGTATTGGTCTTTCTGGCTCCTAAACCTAGACACAGGGTTGTTATCTGAATTAATTTATAGTGTGTCTACCCATATAGGTAAAAGAGTCACCTTGACACATGTTCTGATAAATCAGCTGAACAGACAGCACGGTCGTTCCCCTATACTCTTTAGAAGTGGCAATCAGCGATTATTGGTTAGTATTGGTGTGTAGGTGCACACCTAGATCTGCTATCTATTTGGATCCTTGGACTTATAATTAATGTGGGTTTTATTTTATTGTATTTGTCACAGATCTGTCCAAAGACGGAATATTGAAAATTCTCTCAAGAAATTGTTGAAAAGCCCCTGATGAGCCCCTGATATTGACAAGGGCGAAACGCGTCGGGCATTTCTTGAATTGAGTTCTATAAGAAATGTTACTTACCTCTTTTGGGCATTTCTTGGTTTCTTATATAGTGTGACTCATCTGTCTATCTCTAACTGAGCACATTGACTTATGTATAAGTTTGACTCATCTATACCGTAGTTGAGCACATAGATATTTGGAACATCTGACGACTTCCCTATGCCCCGTATCTCTACTCATCCGAGTGGTGATAAAGACAAGCTAGCCACCGTGGACTGAGCACCTCTTCCTCACTGTGGTGGTACTACTGTAGGGGTTGTTTCTATCTGAGAGGGATCACGGTTATTATTAGGGAGGGCCATATCTAGGGTCAGCCGTCGTTGAACGGGGGCGTCTTCACATTAGGACGCCGACCCCCGTAGTCAGGAAGGAATAGTGAGAGGGAAAGATTATCCTTCCTTCCTCTATTTTTCATCCTGCCTTTTAATTGTGTGTTATGTACGTGAATTTGATAATAAAATTATATGATTTTATACAAAAGTAGTAAGAATCTGGTTTTGGCTTAGCTGTTGGATGAACAATCATTTGGCATACAGCTTTCTTCGCTGACTTTCCCATACACTGGAATGATCAGCTTGGCTTATTCCTCTTGTGTTTTCTATGTGAGAGTCGTTGACAGACTCCCTTCTGTGTCTGCTTATCTGATCAGTAATGGAAATCCCCCATGCTGAACGCTTCTCTTCATGAACATCATCTTTCGGGGAAGAGTTGAGAAGCTTCCATAAACAGTAGACTGTTGGCCAATCCCACCGATCTTGATGGCTTCAGCTAACTTTAGTCTAATGTACAAGAGATCTTTAATGGAAAGATAGAAGACCAGAGCTGCAGTTTTGGAAAGGGACTCGTGAGCATTATCTACTCCTCCGACCATATCAACATTTTTGAAAAATGGTCAAACCAAAAAGGTGTTACTAAAACATAAAAAGATTATGACGCCATTGGAGGGGGTAAATTTATTTTCCTTGGGTATTGACTTTTCACACTACATCCCTTACATAAGAATGATTGCATAAGCTTTGGAGATAACACATAGTATCACGACACAATGATCCACAACTTCCCTCCTGCCCTTCGTAAAAACAATTTCTAACAAAACGAACTATTGTGTTGTTTTGCGGAACTGTATGAAAGCTACAAAAATGCCCCAACAAGATTAAAATAATATTATTGACAAAAGGAACATATATTAAACCATCATGCATTTGGCTAAATTGGACAGCGAGAATACAGGAATGCAATTATGAATTCCATCATAAGCAGGTTAAGAGAAAGACCATTGTACGCAGAGCAGATGATTGAGCATTGAAGACAACATATTAAGGCCATGACAGCTGTAGTGTCATACAAAGGGAGAATGAATTCTTTACATATATAATTGTAGGTTGCTGATCTAATGTCTCTTGTTGTCTGCGTCATTTCCTCCCCCACATAAATATATTCATCCCCCAGTCACGTATTATTTAAAGCTGATAAAAACACGTCTTCACCTGCTCATATGCTGTAGTAAACATTATAACCTACAAGTGTCTCATCATTGGATTGAGCCTATGAAGATCTGTCAAACAATTAGCAAACTGTAACTTGTCCTAGGGGGCATCTAGGTCTGGCTGCTATGTACAATGACAAGCAAAAGGGTAACAATGTTTTGCACTTTTGACTTTCAGACTCCATATCTTACCATCCTCTACAGCTTTGAATATGAGATGGCATTCATTTTATGGACACCCATCTTGGCTATCTCATATATAAATTTGTCTTGCAGCTATTTAGGATATGATTAGGTATACAGATTCTAGTCAGATCACTGCATTGTTACTGTTTTGCTCCTAAAAATCTAAATTTTAATTTTGATTATTTTGTTAGTATTTTGTAAATCCACCTTTAACTTTCAGCACTACCTGAGTCCTTCTGGACAAGCTGTCCATCAGCTTCAAGCATGTCTCGACTGAAATCTGATCCCAGGTCTCTTCTCCACATTTCCAATCTTGGTGCATACTGATCGTCTCTCTTGGGAATGTATACAACTTTTTCTTCAACTCTTCCCACAAGTGTTGGATTGGGTTGAGATCTGGGGACTGTGGAGACAATCCAGCTCCTCTACATCATTGCCATTGAACCACTTCTTCTCCAATCTCGCTGTATGCTTCGGGTCGTTGTCCTGCTGGAACACTATCTCATCATTTTCATTCCCATAGTACTCAAGTGTATGAAGTAACTAGTCTTGTAGGATACTCACATATACGAGCTCAGCATTGAGACCACCATTGGCTTTCAGTACTGCCCGAGTCCTTCTGGACAAGCTGTCCATCAGCTTCAAGCATGTCTCGACTGAAATCTGATCTCAGATCTCTTCTTTACGTTAACAATGTTGGTGCATACTAGTCGGCTCACTTGGCAATGTATACAACTTTTTCTTCAACTCTACCCACAAGTGTTGGATTGGGTTGAGATCTGTTGACTGGGGACAATCCAGCTCCTCTACATCATTGCCATTGAACCACTTCTTCTCCAATCTCGCCGTATGCTTCGGGTCGTTGTCCAGCTGGAACACTATCTCGTCATTTTCATTCCCATAGTACTTGAGTGTATGAAGTAACTCATCTTGTAGGATACTCACATATACGAGCTCAGCATTGAGACCATTATTGGCTATCAGCACTGTCTGAGTCCTTCTGGACAAGCTTTCCATCAGCTTCAAGCATGTCTCGACTGAAATCTGATCCCAGACCTCTTTTCCACATTCCCAATATTGGTGTATACTGGTCGGCTTCCTTGGCAATGTATATATTTTTTTCTTCAACTCTACCCACAGTGTTTGATTGGGTTGAGATCTGTTGACTGTGTAGACAATCCAGCTCCTCTACATCATCATCATTAAACCACTTCCTCTCCAATCTCGCCGTATGTTTCGGGTCGTTGTCCTGCTGGAACACTATGTTGTCCTTTTCATTCCCATAGTACTCGAGACTATGAAGTAGCTCATCTTGTAGGATACTCACATATACGAGCTCAGCATTGATCTAATTTAGCTAGATGCACGATCAGTGTCCTGCAAATGTATTTGGTTAACTCATTCTGCAGGCGGCTATGTACAGTGATACATAGAGGCTGTGGAATCCAAGAATTTCAATGAAAAATTCTTATTAGTTAAAATATATATTTTTTAATTTTAAATGCCACCAAAGTAGTGCATATCCTTTAATGAGAAACTGTGAATTACACAAAGGTAAATTATACATGTAAGATACTAACAATGTAATAGTCTGCATTATCTACACATCTATAATGTTACCTTACCTTTAATGCCCACTCGCAATCACTTATAGCGTTATCATACTTTTCTAGTTTTATGTAAGCCTGTGGCAAAAGAAAAAGTGTATGACATAAAACATAAAAAAAACAAAAAATAAAACCGTAAAGGCAAATATTTGGTACTGATATTTTCTGGTTATGTTAAAGACGAACCATAGTAATCAGAAATCAACAGTACACATGGAAATAAATAAGCCACTTGGTAATATATCTTATCAAAATATGTTGAAACCACATTGTCCTGAATTCATAATGTGGGACATTAATGTGAACCTCTTTACATATAGATATGAAAAACTAGCAAGGTACGGACCTGTGGGAACTTTCCACTGTGGATCTTCCAAAGTGAAAAATCTGCAGTGAAATCCACACAACAAAAACTACAGCAGCTTTTATGTTGCAAGAGCTGAAATCCTCAGTAAAGGGTGCTTTACAGGCAACGACATCGCTAACGAGATGTCGCTGGGATCACGGAATTTGTGACGCACATCCGGCCTCGTTAGCGACGTCGCTGCGTGTGATACCTACGAGCGACCGCTAACGATGCAAAATACTCACCACATCGTTGATCGTTGACACGTCGTCCATTTCCCAAATGTCGTTCCTTGTCCTGGACGCAGGTTGTTGGTCGTTCCTGACACAGAACACATCGCTACGTGTGACACCCCAGGGACGACGAACAACACCGCACCTGCGTCCTCCAGCAACGAGGTGTGTTCCATGCAGCTGCTCTCCGCCCCTACGCTTCTATTGGACGCCTGCTGTGTGACGTCGTTGTGACGCCGCACGAACCGCCCCCTTAGAAAAGAGGTTGTTTGTCGGCCACAGCGACGTCGCTACGCAGGTATGTGTGCTAGCGATGTTGTGCGCCACGGGCAGCGATTTGCCCGTGACGCACAAACGACGGGGGCTTTCACAAGCGACATCGCTAGTGATGTCGCTGCGTATAAAGCAGCCTTTATAACTGTAGCGCAAGTTCACACCCTGCAGATTTCACCTGTGTGGCTAACATTCTGATCCACAAAGCTCGTACTGCGTAAGGCTATGTGCGCACGTGGCGTCCTGTCCATTGCAGAAATAAATGCATCCTCTGGCAGAATTGGATTTTGTCATTTTTGTTTTTGGAAAAAAAAAAATGCAAGAAATACGCATGCGTTTTGTGCACGTTTTTCATGCGTTTTAAGCGCTTTTTCCATGCATTTTCCATGCTTAAATTTTGATGCGTTTTCAAAACTTTGTCAATGGAAAATAAAGTTTCTTCACTCACTCAACATGAAAAAAAAAAACCTACTGATGTCATTTCCTGTTTCTACTCATTCACTATAATGTGAATATTCAGAAAAAGTATATTAAATAATAATATTTATTGATTAAAATTAATATGAAATATAGTACGACTCTAATATTATTGAGGGCTGGCTGTGAGGTCAACAGTAAACCTCTTGACCGAACTTAGAGGCCAAAACGCATGCTTTTTTGATGTAAAAAAAAGCATGCGCATTGCAACATAAATGCAGAGAAAATGCAATATTTTTGGTTTTGGATGCGTTTTCTAAAATCTCATTGACTTCAATGATACCAAAATGCTACCAAAACGGACAAAAGAATTGACATGATACTTCTTTAAATGCAAAGATTTTGGCAAATTTTTGACACTAAAAATGCTGCGTTTAAAAAAGCATTGTGCGCACGAATTTTGTCAAAAACGTATTGGCTTGAAAACCAAAACGCATGCATTTTGACAATGAGACGCTGCTGCTTAAAACGCTGCGGAAACGCAAGGAAAAACGCAACATGCGCACAAGCCCTATGGCAGCAACAGAATGTTCCTCATGCAGGTGTGCGGGGCAACAGTAACATGTCACCATTTTGAAATAAGAAAAAATCCAGCACTCAAAACAAAGGATTCCTTTGAATCCTTTGTTTAGAGTGCCAGATTTTTTCTTATTGCTATGTTAGGATGTGGACCCTATCCAGGCACCATCCTATAAAGCAGAGTGCCATACTTTTTTTGTTATAATGTCACCATTTTGACCTATTTTTACAGCGTTTTGCCCAATGTGTTTTTTTAAGTCATATCTATTGACTAGAAGGGCTCAAAAAGAATTGACATGCTGCATCTTCAAAAATGCAGCCGAGATGTAGCCAAGAAAAGATGCATTGTGTGGACAGCAAAGTCGAAATTTAATAGACTTTGCTGGGAGAAGGAAATGCATGCATTTTGGTGTATCTTTGTGAGCTCAAAAACACACCAAAAATGCAGCAAAAGATGCCCTGTGTGAATATAGCCTTACTGCGAGGCTTCGCATGACACTCGGCTCACGCTCACAACAGGAGCTGAGTGTCATGCGAGTGTCATGCGACTGTGGTCCAATTATGCGATCAGACCACAGCTGCGGAGGGAGGGCCAGCTCTGTGGAGGGGAGGGCGGGATTTATCTCCCCACCTCCTTCATTGTCAGCTGATGCAAGAAACGCACTGCACTCGCGTTACACTGGTGTAATGCGAGTGCAATGCGATGTTTCTCTCGCCCCATAGACTTGAATGGGTTTGAGTGAAACAGGATCGCATTCCACCTGCAGCATGCTGCGACTGTTTACTCGGTCCGATTTAGGTCTGAGAAACAAATTGCTCATGGAAGCTGACACATAGGCTAATATTGGTCCGAGTGGAATGCAATGTGTTATGACATTCCACTCGCTCCGATTTTCATGCCGTGTGTCTTAGGCCTTACAGACAGGATTGCAATATCAGGTAACACCTCTATATATACTGTTGATAATATTGTATCCACCATAGCATCATTCACAATAAATGTCACAGCTCACCTTCACCACCTTCTGTAAAATGACTGATAACATCTCTATATACAGTACATAACACAGGATCCACCATTCACCATGGACGATGTTACAGCTCACTTCCTCCTCCTCCTCCTGTACAATGACTGATAACATCTCTATATACAGTAGATAACACTGGATCCACCATTCACAATAGGTGATATCACAGCTCACCCCTCCTCCTGTACAATGATTGATAACTCTATATACAGTACATAACACAGGATCCACCATTCACAATAGGTGATGTTACAGCTCACCTCTTCTGTACAATGACTGATAACATTTCTATAAACAGTAGATAACACAGGATTCATCATTCACAATAGGTGATATCACAGCTCACCTCCTCCTCCGGTAGAATGACTGATAATGATAATATCTCTAAATACAGTAGATTACATAGGATCCACCATTCACGATAGGTGATGTCACAGCTCACCTCCTCCTCCTGTACAATGACTGATAACACCTCTATATACAGTAGATAACACAGGATCCACCATTTACATTAAGTGATAGTCACAGCTCACCTCCCTCCCTCCCTGCACAATGACTTTTGCCCTGATAGGATCTTGCTCCAATTAGAAGCTCAAAATGTTTCCATACAAAGGACTTCTGATTGAGTTGGGGTTTATTGATGTAAATGTCAAGGTGCTCATCAAGAAGGAGTCTTAAAATGTGTCTGTTAACCAGTGTGGAAATTATTTAATTTTTAATTTATTTTTTTTTTTTTATAGACAGTAATATGAAAAATAAAATACAAAAAGTATTGAAAAAGAAATGGAAAAAAAGATAAAAAAAAATATAAATTTAACATATATAAAACCTGATTTAGGAATAGATTGTTTTTCTGTTGACACATTCCTTTAACAATATAAGATGTTTTATTGCCTGCCGAATAGACATGAAAAACCGGGTAATGCAGCGTAGCTCCTGACACTGGCTGCACCGTGCTGGTGAAAGGATTGTACTGGGTAATAACAAACACCGGGAAGATAAATGTGTTATAAAGATTTTGCCAGCATTGATTTTCAGACTAATCCGATATCAGAAAATGCATTATTTTATACCATTAGGTCTCAGTGTGTTATATAGTGTGTAAGACACTGAGTGTCCTCAAGCTGCACCCTGTAACTGGGGAAACTTGTCCGGTGTCAGTCATAGAAATTTTACAAATGTGAAGTATGTGGTTTGGGTGAGTTACTATATACTCCTATTGACTATTTATACCCTAGGGCATTCACAGAATATTAAGAAACAGATTTTTTTGATGGTACGTACAGATGTATCCACCCTTAACCTTTCATGCATTTCGCTTAAATGTAGCTCACTTAAAAAATGGTACAGACAAGTCAGATAGTTTGATCGCTGGGGGTCTCGGTGCGGAGGTCTCCATCATCAATCGATAAAGTGAAGAAACAGAAATACTCAGCCGAAGTACATACGGTAGTAAACTATTTGAAAATGGGTCATCTTGGCTTTTATGGGGGTAGGGTGCCTTATAAAGATTGCCATTTTAGAAAGGCAAGACGACACACGGGTCACTAATCCTTCCAAGTTCAAACAAATTGATAAAAATATGCCTTAATAGTCAGGAATTTCGGCTTACAAATCCAATATGGAAAATTACAATTGCTTTTATTTTTATTTATATATGTTTTGATTTTTAAATAAGTCCCTTTTAGAGTAATTCAATTTTTGTAGTTGGCATGGATCAGGTGTAATGGATGACCAGAGAAGATAGGGTAACCTATGGAGACCCTAAGGCTGGGGTCCCTGAGGTCACCCTCACACCCGGAGGTACCCTTGAAGGTAGAGAGGTCCAGACCCCCGACCTGGCCCTGATTCCTGTCCTGACCCTGATGACAAGTCCCCACCACACTCACCACCCCGGGGACTGACCAGGACAGAGATACCCAAAACCTCTACAACAAACCACAGACAGAAGTAAAATAAAAACTCATACACTCCTAAAACCTACACCAGGGAACAACAAGGATATACGGTAAGGGATAACAAGGGAAAGGAGGTAGTACAAAAACAAAAGAACTTGCAACAAACCACAGTAGACAGGAACAGCAGCAACAGCCACGTCCTCTCTGCTCCCAGGCTAGCTCCTAACTGAGCTGTCCCTTATCCAGTAGACTTAATGGTAGTCAGGGTCAAGCTTCCAATGTGGCCCTGTCACCTATCCAGGCCCTAACAACTATGTCACCACTACCCAGGAGATTGACCCGGATGGAGCCCAACAACCCACAAACACAGAATAATAGACGAGGTAACAAAAAACTCATACACCAAAAAACCTGCACCAGGGGATAACGGAAGGTGTACAGGTAGGGGTACAAAGAAAAGGATCTAGTAGAACAACTTATAGCAAACAGCAGGTAGCAGCAGTAGTAACAAGACATCCTCTCTGCTCCCTGGCTAGCTCCTAACTGAATAGAATAACCAGCACCAAGTCCAGGAAGCAGAGGGCCTAAATCCTGGCTGGAAGCTGATTAACTGCTGTCAGCTAATCAAGTCTGCTGCTGCACCAGAGAAGGAATTAACCCTTAATGTGCCTAAAGGAAAAACTATGTTTAAAGTGCATGGTCCAGATGGTAAGGTAAGAGCTGGCCCTGAGTCTGTCCCTATACATGTGACAGTAGCCTCCAGGAAAGTAAATTGCCTAACCTGATCACTTGGTACTCAATGTTTTGAGCTGTTGGGGGTCACAACAGGAGCCATCATATGACCATTTTCTTGTAAGAGAACAAATTGAATTTGGGTAGAATTTATAAGAATATATGGTGGACCTGGCAAATTTGAACACTTTGTGATTCCATTAGCTTTGCACCCATTGCCTAAAATAATAGTACCCACCATTTTACACATTGAAGTAGAATGCATCAGCCATTGAAAGATTACATGACATTAAGCACAGACTGGCAGGATTCCCCTTAATGCTTTGTGGCTATTCGATCACATGCTAATGCACAGACAATAAGGAGAGACTATCAAAGCCAGTATGAAAGCCAAAGCAGGAAATGCAGCGGCTGATGAAATTTGAGTAAGATGGTAATTTAAATTTCTAAATATTTGCTCATCTCTAGTTATAACCATGCATTTCTTAGTGTCTTATCTTTACACTTCACACATCTTTATACTTACCAGAGCTCGGTTGGTATATAAGACCTGCATGTCTTTTAGTTGTTCGAGCCCATCACTGTAATGTTGAATTGCTGTTTCATAGTTCCCTTGTGCAAATGCCTGATTTCCCCGATCTTTCAGTGCTATAAAACAGACAGTATATCAGACTATAAGATATGGACAACTTTGGAGACATTTCTTACTTAAGTGCATGTATTTTTGGCTAATAATCATTTTTGGAATTGGATTTTATTACAAATTTGGGATTGTTAGTCTTATAATCTAATAATAATTATTAATAATAATAATAATAATCTCCATTGTCACACTTTATAATGGGTTGCTAGTGATTCAGTTTGATGGCTAGGTTTGTAACCCTTATCTCTCTTCTCCTGAGAGATCTTGTAATTTGATTTATGACCACTTCAAAGTTGAACGTTTCATAAACCAGCTTAAAAGATGGTTTAGAAGGAGAGAGATAAGGGTCATGGACCCTACCATTTTAACAAGCTCATTCATGGGTTTGACTATTAGGAGCCAATTTGATGGTCGGTCTGCACATCCCATGAAAGCTCTGATAAGATAAACTGATTTTGACCACATCAAAGTTGAACTTTCAACTGGTCATAAATCAGTTTAGAAGATGGTTTAGAAGAAGATAGATAAAAGTCATAAACTCTGCAATTGGAACAAGTTCACTCACAGATTTAACTGTTCGGATCCCTAGTTGAACTGCTAAGCTGATTTATGACCACATCAAAGTTAAAGGGAACCTGTCAGGTCCAATATGCACGCTCCTGTGGGTGTGCTATCATGCTAATGAATACGAAGCGTCACAGGATGAGCTCACTCACCTCTCCGCCGCCATCGCTGGATCTCGGCTCAGTGCGCATGACCTCGGACTTTTGGTCACACGCAGTACTTCAGTTTGAAACTGGGATGCTTACACTCGGCTTTATAGTGTGCATGACCCAAACTCTGGGATTATGCGCACTGAGCCAAAATCCAGTGTCGGGCAGAGAGGTGAGTGAGATCATCCTGTGACGCTGCATATTCATTACCATGATAGCACACCCACATGATAGCACGCTAATTAAGGGCGACTGGCCGGGGAACTAATGCCCAGGGGGCTAATGCCCTCGCTCATTAACAAACGGTAAAAGATCTTTAGAAATACTTTTTCTAAAGATCTTTTTATCTATGGTAGTGTATACAGGGATTGTTAGGCAGGGATTAGCAATATACACCAGAACTGATCATGGTTCTGAGTACATACAGTGCTGGCCAAAAGTATTGGCACCCCTGCAATTCTGTCAGATAATGCTCAGTTTCTTCTTGAAAATGATTGCAATCACAAATTCTTTAGTATTATTATCTTCATTTAATTTGTCTTCAATGAAAAAAAATAAAAAAAATTGTCATAAAGCCAAATTGGATATAATTCCACACCAAACATAAAAAGGGGTGGACAAAAGTATTGGCACTGTTTGAAAAAATCATGTGATCCTTCTCTAATTTGTGTAATTAACAGCCCCTGTAACTTACCTGTGGCACCTAACAGGTGTTGGCAATAACTAAATCACACTTGCAGCCAGTTGACATGGATTAAAGTTGCCTCAGCCTCTGTCCTGTGTCCTTGTGTGCACCACATTGAGCATGGAGAAAAGAAAGAAGACGAAAGAACTGTCTGAGGACTTGAGAATCCAAATTGTGAGGAAGCATGAGCAATCTCAAGGCTACAAGTCCATCTCCAAAGACCTGAAAGTTCCTGTGTTTACGGTGTGCAGTGTCATCAAGAAGTGTAAAGCCCATGGGACTGTGGCTAACCTCCCTAGATGTGGAAGGAAAAGAAAAATTGACGAGAGAGTTCAACGCAAGATTGTGCGGATGGCGGATAAAGAACCTCGACTAACATTCAAACAAGTTCAAGCTGCCCTGCAGTCCGAGGGTACAACAGTGTCAACCCGTACCATCCGTCGGCATCTGAATGAAAAGGGACTGTATGGTAGGATACCTAGAAAGACCCCACTTCTTACCCCGAGACATAAAAAAGCCAGGCTGGAGTTTGCCAAAACTTACCTGAGAAAGCCTAAAACGTTTTGGAAGAATGTTCTCTGGTAAGATGAGACAAAAGTTGATCTTTTTGGGAAAAGCCATCAACATAGAGTTTACAGGAAAAAAAGAGGCATTCAAAAAAAAGAACACGGTCCCTACAGTCAAACATGGTGGAGGTTCCCTGATGTTTTGTGGTGCTTTGCTGCCACTGGCACTGGACTGCTTGACCGTGGGCATGGCATTATGAAGTCTGAAGACTACCAACAAATGTTGCAGCATAATGTAGGGCCCAGTGTGAGAAAGCTGGGTCTCCCTCAGAGGTCATGGGTCTTCCAGCAGGACAATGACCCAAAACACACTTCAAAAAGCACTAGAAAATGGTTTGATAGAAAGCACTGGAGACTACTAAAGTGGCCAGCAATGAGTCCAGACCTGAACCCCATAGAACACCTGTGGAGAGATCTCACAATGGCAGTTTGGAGAAGGCCCCTTCACATCTCAGGGACCGGGAGCAGTTTGCCAAAGAAGAATGGTCTAAAATTCCTGCAGAGCATTGTAAGAAACTCAATGATCGTTACCGGAAGCGGTTGTTCGCAGTTATTTTGGCTAAAGGTTGTGCAACCAAGTATTAAGGGGTACTTTGCACGCTGTGACATCGCTAGCGATCTTGTTAGCAATGTGAAATTCTAGATCGCAAGTGCAATCTCGAGAGATCACACATGCGTAAAATGACCTATGTGCGATCTCGAAAGATAGCACTTGCGATCTAGAATTTCACATCGCTAATGAGATCGCTAGCGATGTCACAGCGTGCAAAGTACCCCTTAGTCTAAAGGTGCCAATACTTTTGTCTTGCCCATTTTTGGAATTTTGTGTGAAATGATCAATGATTTGATTTTTGTTTCATTCTCTTTTGTGTTTTTTCATTGCAAGCAAAATAAATGAAGATAATAATACCAAAGACTTTGTGATTGCAATCGTTTTCAAGAAGAGTATTATCTGACAGAATTGCAGGGGTGTCAATACTTTTGGCCAGCACTGTATTGGACCGGACAGGTTCCCTTTAAACTTTCAGTTAGTTGGAAATTAACTTAGAAGTCCATTCAACAGCTGAGAGATAAGAGTCAATGCCGTCATAACAAGCTCATTGACAGATTGTACTGTTCACTCTATCTGCAGTTTGCTATATACAGTGACACATAGAGGCGGTAGAAGATAATCAGTCCAACTTTTCCAAATAAAACCTGATTGCAAAAAATTCTTGTGCATAAAAAATTACCACCAAGACTACAAAAGAGTCATTGCCGCCAAGACTCAGAGATAAGTGCACCAAATTCTTTATCAATGGTGATTTTAAAAAATGTGCAAAGTTTTTGCCCAATTTTCATTGTAATCCATCGCAATTGGAGTATATTAATGTGGCCTGTCTGGGTTTCAGTAGAACCATAGAGCATTTGTTAAATTATATGTGAAGCTTCTAACCCTCATTGATTTGCCTTGAGCCTTAGGCCGGTTTCACACATCCGGCTTTTTGCCGGTTTGCCGGATCCGGCGCTCTCCCGTACAGTGACAGCGCTGTAACTTCCGGGTCACATGCGCCGGTCATATGACAGCACGTGACCGGCGCTTGTTGCGCTATCACTGTACTGTAGTCACTGTATGGGAGAGCGCCGGATCCGGCAAACCGGCAAAAAGCCGGATGTGTGAAACCGGCCTTATCACACTGAACATGGACACTGGTCCCACTTCAGTTTGGTTTTAATATTATCTATTATTTTATTTGCGCTTTCCAATTTGTAGCTCAAAACAATTATCAGGTTTCAAATTTGTTGATATAACTTAATTTGTGATAAGATGTATTATGTTTGTTATTCAAAGGCAAATAATCATTAAAAAGCGTTTACATCGCGTGTATCTTCCTCTTTTAAAGAGGATGTCATGTCTAATTGGCTTTCTCAATGACTTGTGTTTTGCGCGATCTTAAGGTGGTGTCTAAATTCCACTTCTCATCTGTTTTGAAAATGTCATTGAATATTAAAAAGACAAAAAAAAATGAAACTTTAATGAAATTTACTTTCTACAATTTTAATTACTAAATTTAAATAGAAAAAATGTTTTATGTTTGATTTTAAGAATCCCTTAGGTTTTATTTCCTAATATTCCTGACTTCCTAGAGAATAAAATTTGGCTATAGGGGGCTTTACACGCAGCGATATTGCTAGCGATTTCGCTGGTGAAAGCACCCGCCCCCGTCGTTTGTGCGTCACGGGCAAATCGCTGCCCGTAGCGCACAATATCGTTAGGAGCCATCACATGGACTTACCTGCCTAACGACGTCACTGTGGCCAGCAATCCGCCTCCTTTCTAAGGGGGCGGTTCGTGCGGCATCACAGCGGCATCACTAAGCGGCCGCCCAATAGAAGCGGAGGGGCGGAGATGAGCGGCCGTATCATTCCGCTCACCTTCTTCCTTCCTCATTGCCAATGGCCGCAGGTAAGCTGTAGTTAATCGTTCCCGAGGTGTCACACAGCGATGTGTGCTGCCTCGGGAACAATGAACAACTTGCGTCCTGCAACAGCAACGATTTTTTTAAAATGAACGACGTGTCAACAATGGAAGATTTGGTGAGTATTTTCCATCGTTAGCGGTCGCTCGTTGGTGTCACACGCAACGACGTCGCTAACGATGCCGGATGTGCGTCACAGAATCCGTGACCCCGGCGATATATCGTTAGATACGTCGTTGCATGTAACGGGGCCTTAAGATTTGACTTTGTTGAAGATTTTTTTTTTTCATTCATTAAGAGATGTACAATACATCTCTAAAGGCCCATTTACATACAACAATATCGCTAATGAGATATCGTCGGGGTCACGGTGTTGTTGACGCACATCCGGCTTCGTTAGCGATGTCATTGTGTGTGACACCCTTTTGCGATCAGTAACGATCAAAAAGAGGTGTCAAATCGTTCGTCGTGTACACATCGTTCATTTTTAAAAAATCGTTCCTCGTTTGGAACGCAGGTTGTTTGTCGTTCCTGCGGCAGCACACATCGCTATGTGTGACACCGCAGGAATGAGAAACAACATCGTACCTGCGGCTGCCGGCAATGAGGAAGGAAGGAGGTGGGCGGGATGTTCCGACCGCTCATCTCCACCCTTCCGCTTTTATTAGGCGGCCGCTTAGTGACGCCGCTGTGATGCCGAACGAACCTCCCCCTTAAAGGAGAGATTGTTTGGCGGCCACAGTGACGTCGATGAACAGGTAATTGCGTGTGACACTGCTGTAGCGATATTGTTCGCTATGGCAGCGATCACCCCATGACGCGCCAGCGACGTGGGTGTGTGCTATCTCTCGTGACATTGCTAGCGATGTCGCAGCATGTAAAGCCCGCTTAAGACTGCTTTCACGCTGCGATCCTCTCCCTGTTCAGTGGTCTCATCAAGGCTTCCATCTGAATCCCCTCAAAACAGGTTTTGGACGTATGCGCTGACGGGGCCATTGACTATAATGGTGCAGATGGAGTCACTGTGTGCTGTCGTGCACCATTTTCAGGAGTTTTCGTCTAATGGAGGCGGACACCCAGACATAGTAGACTGCATCTGGGTGTCCGCTTTTAGTAAATGTATACTCCTAAAAATGGTTCACGACAGAGCACACGGTGACTCCATCTGCCCCATTATAGTCAGTGGCCCTGTTGGTACATACGTCCAAAATCTATTTTGCGGGGGGGTTCAGACAGAAGCTTTGACGAGACCACTGAACGGGGACAGGAACGCAGTGTGAAAGAGGTCTTAGAGATGTAAACCTCTTAATGAGTTAGCGCATCCTGTTACAGTGCACTCCTCATCAAGTCTGGTGTATAAAGCTCCCATCTTGATGAATTGGGGCCAATATTTAGTTTAAGCTATAACCGTTTTTTCCACCCAATTAACTAATTATGTGAATGCCCCATTTATCCATGGATGATGAACCCGCTCATGAAACTACAGTCTCTATTTTTTTCTAATTACCATTTGCAAGTGCCTTATTCTGGTTTATTTTTTCAGCACGTTCACTGGCATCTTTTTCCAAAAGGGCAATAAAGCTATCTAGAGGAAAAAAAAAATTAAAAAAATTCATAAGAGTTAACAACGAAGTGGTTGTTCATGCGCATGGGTATAGACAGCAATTTCCTTATATAATCTAATATGGGGCGGCACGGTGGCTCAGTGGTTAGCACTGCAGCCTTGCAGCGCTGGGGTCCTGGGTTCAAATCCCACCAAGGACACCATCTGCAAGGAGTTTGTATGTTCTCCCCGTGTTTGCGTGGGTTTCCTCCGGGTACTCCGGTTTCCTCCCACACTCCAAAGACATACAGATAGGGACTCTAGATTGTGAGCCCCAATGGGGACAGTGTTGCAAATGTATGTAAAGCGCTGTGGAATTAATAGCGCTATATAAATGAATAAAATTATTATTATTATTATTATTACTGTGCCTCCACACTACTTTAGCTTTGTGCAGAGGTATACAGATGGCTTTTTAGAAGCAAAACAAGAAAGCCTGCGGAGACACCATCACATGTTTCTCAACGCTGGCAGGAAACTAGCCAGGTCTTTCACCGGGAAGGAACAACCACAGGAAGGGCAGTCTCCAGTCAAGGAGACCACCTATGCCAAACATGGTATCCATCCACAGACAGCTGTTTCGGGGTATTTGCCCCTCATCAGTGTTGAGTAGGAAACTGGCTAGTGGGAGAAATGCCTAGTAGAAGACTACTTAAGCAAGCCAGCGTTGAGAAACATGTGATGGTGTCTCCGCAGGCTTTCTTGTTTTGAATATTTCCCAGGGGGCATTGCTCTAGATTCACTGCGTTGAGAAACACGTGATGGTGTCTCCGCGGTGTTGGATGTTGATCTCTCTAAGGTCAACCATCCTTGTTTATGTAGTCTTCTACTAGACATTTCTCCCACTAGCCAGTTTCCTACTCCACACTGATGAGGGGCAAATACCCCGAAACAGCTGTCTGTGGATGGATACCATGTTTGGCATAGGTGGTCTCCTTGACTGGAGACTGCCCTTCCTGTGGTTGTTCCTTCCCGGTACAAGACCTGGCTAGTTTCCTGCCAGCGTTGAGAAACATGTGATGGTGTCTCCGCAGGCTTTCTTGTTTTGAATATTTCCCAGGGGGCATTGCTCTAGAATCACTGCGTTGAGAAACACGTGATGGTGTCTCCGCAGTGTTGGATGTTGATCTCTGTAAGGTTAACCATCCTTGCTTATGTGCTTTTTAGGAGCAACAATTTTCAGAGCTCAGAGTAACTCTGAGCTCAAAACAATAAAAAAAAAAAATCTTACAGGGACTCTGTGCCATCTGTGCATTCGACAATGCTGTTTGCAATGCAGGGGAATCCTGAAACTGCTCACTTCCGCATGAGGAGGTAAGCAGAGACATCGTATCTACTCATTCTCATCAGGATGAGTTTACAATTGGCGAGTATTGTGTATCTGTCCTATTGTAAAGAAAAAAAATAGGACAAGTGCCCGATGCCTGACTTTCATAAGAAATACCTACCAATGTAAACATGCCAGTGATTACCAGACGACTGAACAAAATTTGTCATTGTCACGCTTGGCCCAAGAGGAGGGGGGGGTGTGACTGGATGGGGAGTCCTACAATGGCCTCAAACAAAATGTACCCTGAGCTTTCCCTCAACCTAGAGATACACTTGAAGATAGTGAGGTCTGGACCCCCAGCATGTCCCTGACTCCATTCTAGGCTCTGGTGTAACTCCACACCCACTACCTAGGGGATGGGCTGGGACAGTAGTCACAAAACCCCATCAACAAACAATATAGACAGGGTGAACAACAAAACTCAAGCACACCAAAAACAAAAACTAGGGAGACTACAAGAACGTGCACAGGAGGTAAATAAGATAAGGAGAAGGTAATTAAACAACAGGGTACCTTCCACACCAAACAATAGAAGACAGCAGCACTGGCGGCAGCAGCAAACACCTACTCCAAGCTCCAGAATGAATTCTGAATAACCGGAGCCCTCTGTTGGGAGCAGAGGGTATTTATCCAGGTTGGGAGTGGTCATCAGTCAAACACCTGAGCAGGGGTAATGAGCTTGCTGATGGCAAGAAAACTGACATTAACCCCATGTATGCCAAAAGTAAAAACACATTTAATGTGTATAGTCTCAGATGATATAGCAGAGACTCCGAACCTGAGCCTGTCCCTAATTTCCAAGAGAGACGACCTTGATAGTCGTGTAGTTTATCATAGGTCATAGTGATGCATAGACAGACCGACTTCAACATGCCTAAATTTAGCATAAGGATCTGTTCATATGTTGCAAATTTGATGCGAAAACTATCTTTAGCAAATATGCAAATATCCACAGAGAAGTCTGCACCAAATCTGCTGTGCCATTTACAATTCGGACATCAGCAGCACCATTGAAGGGTCCTTTCCCACATTTCCAAGCTAATCCCATGCGGTAGGCCCCAGCGTCAACAACATAACTCCATCTTCAATGTAGTGGACATGTGCATACTTAACCTTCATCCATTGTCAATGGGAAATAGCCGAGCGTTGTGCTGTACTTTCCCTTTCAGTCCCATCAACAATAAATAGAACAAGTGGAGGTCTAACAATTCAGGGTTCTAGATCCCCAGCAATCATCAAGTTATCCTATGAATACGAGAACTTGCGATTTTTGGAAAATCGGAAGATTGTTTTTATTTATTCTGTAGGTAATCCTCCAAAACTAATCTGCAATAAGATGGTTTTACAGCAAAGGTGTCGCAATAAAACTGCAACAGATAAAATATATCTGCGACAGAAATAGACGTGTTACAGATGGGACATCGATTCTGCGCTCATGATTGGTAAAGGACCCAGCAGTGGGACCACCAGCAATTCAATGGGCAGATGATTATAAGTTGTAATTATAGTGACACTCCTTTAAGTATCTGGGTGTATCTCCCATGCATTATCGCATTTTTCTGAAGAATAAAAAAAAAAATGCATTACTGAAACTGATGGACATGGTTTCATAATGTGACTACAGGATAGTGAGGGACAGGGGGCTCCAATACTGACCCTCATGCTATGAGTCCCTAGGCTACCTCAGACCTCCGGAATACCCTTCAAGGTGGAGACACTGGAGTCGCGTGCCTTACTATTCTCCTGATCAGATATAATCTCTTACACCCTCAGTGAATGAAGGGGCAGGAGTGTGATGGAAACACAGAATAAGACAGACAGGGGAAAACCAAAACTCAGTCACACTTCAAACTCACAGAAATAAACAATAAAAAACAAAGGAGAAAAGTAAGAGCAGAAAGGCAGCAACAAAGGGACAACAAGGGTTAACAACCCAACCACTCACAGCAATAATGCACAACAACCACTAGTAAGTGTGGAACACAACACCTCACCAAACCAGTATAAGTAAGCTATAGCTGGCATTAATGGAATAGTCCAGTCAGCATGTACAGAAGGGGAGTGAACATGACTGGCTACCCCGCCGCGTGTGATCAAAGAGACTAACAAACAGCCCAGCAGAGATTAACTCTTGCTAGCCTGCCTAAGGGGTACTTTGCACGCTGTGACATCGCTAGCCGATGCTAGCGATGCTGAGCGCGATAGTCCCCGCCCCGTCGCACATGTGATATCTTGTGATAGCTGCCGTAGCGAACATTATCACTACGGTGGCTTCACACGCACTTACCTGCCCTGCGACGTCGCTCTGGCCGGCGAACCGCCTCCTTCCTAAGGGGGCGGGTCGTGGGGCGTCATAGCGACGTCACACGGCAGGTGGCCAATAGAAGCGGAGGGGCGGAGATGAGTGGAATGTAAACATCCCGCCCACCTTCTTCCTTCCGCATAGCCGGTGGAGGCAGGTAAGGAGATGTTCCTCGCTCCTACGACTTCACATACAGCGATGTGTGCTGCCACAGGAACGAGGAACAACATCGTAACAGCGGTCGACCCGACATTATGGAAATGACCAACGCTACACAGAGTAATGATTTACGAAGCTTTTGCGATCGTTTATCGGCGCATCTAGGCTTTACACGTTGCGACATCGTTACTGGCGCCGGATGTGCGTAACTTTCGATTTGACCCCAACGATATCGCAGTAGCGATGTCGCAGAGTGCAAAGTACCCCTAAGTCTGTCGGTCAATGCTAATGTCTCCCTGCGTTGATCACAGATATCAGAGATGTTGGCAAACAGAGTGCCAGGATCTGTAGTTTCCACAGATCCTGATGCCGCCATGACAGTTGGTGAGGCCTGCAAAAATCTCCTTGTGACACATGGATGGATTAGTTTCTGTATAATAAAATATGGAGAGCTTTTTCCTAGTCCCAGATGTTCACACTTGCTGTGACACTTACTATCAGCCAAATGTTCTTACCTTGACTCATCTCTGACTTCTTGATTGCAAGGGGAAGGGACAGAGAAAAAAAAAGAAAATTCCAGTGAATACACAAATCATTGGAGGTAGTTGCAAGAATATGTTTGATATAGTAGATCATTTCCACCTATTTCTTTACTATCTTTTCGCTGTATCTTGCTCTGACGCATTTCAGCTCTGATAATGATCATACAGTAATCAGCCCATTATTCATGACGATTGCAGCCTGAGGCACCATACACTAATTCACCTTACACAGGCAATTATAAGCTACATATTCTTATAATGATACATCACCTAACGCCATTACAGTCACGACATTATTACTTTCCATGGGATAAACTATCGGTAGTTATCATAGATTAAGATGAGTGACGTAGTATAACATTTATCATGGAACGATAGCACCGTTTTACATAAAAATATAAGGATGTAAGGACCCAACAAGTGCAATGTGGGGCCCCTAGTGTCAACTCTAATGCGGGCTCTGCACGAGACGAGCTATCGTGCGATGCATAGTCGGGGGTCACGGTTTTCGTGACGCACATCCGGCATCGTTCATGACGTCGTCTTGTGTGACACCTCCGAGCGACGCAGTATCGCTCACAAATTGAGAATCGTGTACTCGTTGCACGGTTTTAAAATATTGTTTATTTTACATGGCGTCGGTTGTTCATCGTACCCGGGATAGCACATATTGCTCTGTGTGACACCCCGGGAACGATGAACACAGCTTACCTGCGTCCCGCGGCACCCGCCGGCTATGCGGAAGGAAGGAGGTGGGTGGGATGTTTACGTCCCGCTCATCTCCGCCCCTCCGCTTCTATTGGCCGGTGGCTGTGTGACGTCACTGTGAAGCCAAACGTCCCTCCCACTTCAGGAAGTGGATGTTCGCCCAGGTTGCACAGCAGGTAAGTACGTGTGACGGCGCTTTAACGACTTTGTGCGACATGGGCAGCGATTTGCCCGTGACGCACAAACGACGGGGGCGGGTACGATCAATAGTGAATTTGCACGATCGGTCGACTCATGTAAAGCCCACATAAAAAAGGAACCTGAAGACCCACCTCTTCCAACAAGCCTACAACCTGCCGTAACCCTCAGTCTAATATAGCGTCGCACAACCAGTTCTACCCTAACCTACTGTATCCTCACCTATCCCTTGTAGACTGTGAGCCCTCGCGGGCAGGGACCTCTATCCTCCTGTACCAGTCTGTGCCTTGTATTGTTTATGATTATTGTACCTGTCCCTATTATGTATACCCCTTTCACATGTAAAGCGCAATGGAATTGATGGCGCTATAATAATAAAAAATAATAATAAATAATAAACTCTACAAGTCGGCTCTAGCAATGGAGACTCCTGTCTCGAGAAAAACTGACATGATACAGTTCTTACACCAGTTTATCTTTACCCTTCTTCGAGACTTGATCACTTAAATGTTGAAAACAATATTTACAGTCTCTGGTGTCAACCAACGTTTTGTCGAAATGTCAAAGGTTTCAACCCTCTTGTAAGAAAGTATTATAAACAGGGATTTCAAATGGTTTACCCTAAGTTTCCACCATCAAGAAAAGGTCACCATGAACAGTAGTCTCTGGTAGATCAGTACATACTAGCCAACTCTCCCAAACAAGAGACTTCCCATACCTGGCCCACGGATTCCTCCCAAAACCTTTTGGTTTTGTCTACGGATAAGGCATGGAAGTGACGTGAAGGGGATGGAAAAGAGTTGTGGAGCCTGAAAAAATGGAATATGACTATATGGAAACCATCTGCAATTCCATGATACATAAGCAGAACACCGTCTGATTATTCCTCAAGAAATCACTTTGATGAAATTATAGACTGTCTTTCACCCATGGCAGTGCAGCTTTCATCCCTATCTATTCAACAATCATCTTTTACTCCATGTGGGGCCGCAGCAGTCGTGCCATACAACGCACTACAGTTAGTTGTGACTCACACAACTATACAAGTTAAGCTCCTCTAATTGGTCACCCCCCCCCAGATACCATCTGATAAGACCCTATCTTTGCACTTCTTGTCTTTCACCTTTTCTACTGCAGTCCACGAAAAAGAGGAGATCTCCCATATCTGGCCCACTTATTCCTCTCAAAACCTTTTGGTTTTCTCTATGGGTAGGGCATGGACATGGCATGACGGGTATGTAAAAGAGTGGTGGAGCCTGAAAAAATGCAATATGGCTATATGGAAACCATCTGCAATCCATACATCAACAGCATTCCTGCCGTGTCCTCCCGGAAAGGCTTTATAATATATCTAATAGAAAAAAGACCATTATTTTCTCAAAATCGTTACGAATGGAAGAGTATGTGACCACACCTATCCTACTGCCTCCTCCAATCAAAACACACTGTACATGATAAACCTGTTTCTTAATTGACGGAGGCTGATGGAAAGGTCTGATCACATGCTCCTTCCTCATTGACCAATTTGAGGACAGGAGAGCTGTGTGGGAGGTATAATTCCTACAGGTTAGTAAGTATTACAAAATCATGTCTCCAAAACATCTTCCCCTTAAAACTTCTTTAGCACTGGACATAGACTAGACTAGAAACTATTAAGAAACAGAAGAGACTTTAAGAATAAGCAGAAAGTATGAAGAACTTACGGACGAAGTACTAGATCCATTAATGAGCGTTCTGTTCATCTTGGTTCTGGTTCCATCTTGATCATCTTTCTTTTTCGTTAAAAAAGCACATTTTTGATCTGCCCTTAAGATGGCCCTTTCTTGAGTAGACGTGTCTTCAGAGTTCAGACATTGTAAAATATCAGCTTTAAAGGATAAGGGTTTGCAATGGAGATGTGAAGTTAGGTCATTGACATGCACAATACAATACATTGTCCTTTGTTAACTAATATTAAGAAAAAATCCCCAAAACTATGATGATTTTGTTCATGGAGTTGACCCAAAATTTACCCCAAGTGCCCAACTGCTCCTTTTTAATAACATCTATACAAAATATATTATCACTTTCTGTCTAATAGGTATGTTACTTTTAAGGAAGCTCTTAGTGGAGGGTAGTGTAGACTTAGCCACGGTGATGGTCATGTATGAAGACTCTCGGAATGAGACCACTCAATCAGGAGACCACTAAAGCCATCCCCGAAAGATGAGGGACAATATTGGAAGGTTTCAACTGATTATTTCTAACAATTGAAGTTATTTTCTATACAAAGGATGAGCAATAACTTGTAGATTGATGGAGGCCACTTGCACATGAGGATCACCCACTTCACTCCAAATTGGATTTCAGACCCTGCCCTCAAATATCTTTGATAGCTGATCATTTTTGCACTTAATTCGTTCTTCCCAACATCCAAAGACATCATAGAATCATAAAATGTTAGAGTTGGAAGGGATCTCTAAGGTCATCTGGTCCAACCCTGTGCAAACCATCAGGGGAGAATTAAAGAGGTTTTCTGGTTTCGGAAACCCCATGTCAAATATTTTTCTTAGCTGAAAGTTAGTTTAAAAGAAAACAAACAAACTGTGCTTTACTGACCTTAACTTGGTCCAGTGCTGAGTCTCTGCTGCTGCTATTGGTGTCTGTTATTGTTAGCAGCACTGACATCACGTAGACAACGCTGCAGCCAATCAATGAGCTTGGCAGCTCGGAACGGCTTGTGCTGATCAGCTCATTCATTGGCTGCAGCGCTGTCAACGTAACGAACATTAACAGACGCTGAGACTTGGAGCTGGACCCATGGAGGATTGGTAAAGCGCAGTTTTAAAACAGAGGTTTTCCAAAACTGGGAAACCCTTTTAAATAAATTAATTTCTGAATTTTGTGGATAAAAAAGGAAAGTGAGATATGATGGAAATTGTAAAAATGTTAAATGAGTCAATAAGGATCAGGAGGATTTTTAAATAACAAACAAAAGGACAATTTATCTATAATATGGTGATAATTAAGGTTGTGAAGAAGAAGAAACCCCACACAAATTATCTATGATGAAGCCAAAGTCTATAAAGTCATAAAATGTCTCAATAGAGAAATATTTATAAAAAAAAACCCCTAAAGACAAAGGCTTAAAAACTCATAATGAAAAATCCTTGTAGTGTTACATGATTAATGTCCAGCACTTACAAATCTCATCCACGTCCATCAAGAACTTCTCTAGATTTTGGTCTTCTGACATTTTCTTGAATCTTCAAAAGAACAAATAGTAATTTATTGCTGGAACTATTCACACGTGAAGAAAAATGTGGAGTTTTCAATTTGAATCCAAATAATTTTTTAAGACTTATTGAACTCAATCCAATTGATGTAAATCAGAAAAGGATCCATCTTTATTCAACCATAGTCATATTTCTACCTAGGCCTGAAAAGTTTAGTTGCATCTCACATCATGATGGAGCAGACTAAGTCACTTTGGACTCTACTCCTGGGGCCATATTTTTTAGGTGGACACAATGGCGTGGTAGTCTACATTTTTGTGTGCTCCAAAAAAGATGGTCACCACCAGAACCAAAGAAAAATGTAGTCCAAAGTGACTCTGTTTGCCTCATTATGCTGAATGGTTCCTTTGGGGTTTCTCTCAATCCCGTTTTGGGGGGATAACCTTAACACAGGGCTCAGCATCGTGTTTCCACCAGACGCCTCACAATTGATTCCCGTGACTGGATTTTCAAATTGCCAGTCAAGGGATGGAAGAAAACTTGCCTTTGTCAAGGGTGTGTCACATCCTGATGTGACCTCTGGGAGATCTGAGATCAGAAGGTGACAACGCATAATTGATCACAGATCCTCATCGCTGTCCGCTTGACTATATATATACATATATATATATATATATATATATATAGTGTGTGTATGTGTGTATATATATATATATATATATATGTATGTACAGTGTGTGTGTGTGTGTGTGTGCATGTATATATATATATATATATATATATATATATATATAGTATATATATATATAAATATAGTAGGGTGTTTTTTCTTTCCTCTAACACTGAAAAGGTTGAGGACTCCTTCCCCTCCGACATCTTGTAGTCTTTATCTTAGGAGCACCAGCACTTTTGAGCACTCTTCAGCTATATATACGCACTCCTGGATGACTTCCAGTGCCAGTTAGATTCTATATACTGACCACTTTGAAGGAGCGCCTGTTTCTGTAGAAGCTTAGGAGTTTCCTGCTGTTGCTGCAGTGAAGTTCCTGCTCATACATCTGAATATTGTTGTTTGTTATGTAGTTTTCCATCCGTCTGTCTTACCAACCTCATGTTGTCTTATTGTACTAGCAAGACTAGTGTCTCGCTGGCCTGCACAGGGTGAGGGAGCTTCCAGGGCTCGCAAGGGCCTATGCACGTGTTGACGACAGGGGGGGAAGGATCCGTATAGGGACAGTAGGGAAACACAGGGCTCAGCCGCTTCCTCTCCCTAACACCATGGCTTTCCGTTATCATCTTCCCTGGTACTCCCATCTGTGTTGCACCACATGATGGGTGTTCATTTGCCCAAGTGTGAAAACCTCATACAATATGCTACTAAGCATTAAAAAATGTTATCCAGGACTATCATATGGATGACCTATTCTTGAGATCGGTGATCAAAATGACATGGGTAGGGGTCTAACCCCTGGCATCCCCATTAGTCAACTGTTAAGCGGGCTTTACACACTGCGACATCGCTAGCAATTGCTAGCAATGTCGAGCGCGATAGCACCCGCCCCGTCGTACATGCGATATCTAGTGATAGCTGCTGTAGCGAAAATTATCGCTACGGCAGCTTCACATGCACATACCTGGTCAGTGACCGCCGAACAATCCCTCCCTCAAGGGGGAGGTGCGTTCAGCGTCACAGCGACGTCACCGCGACGTCACTAAACGGTCGGCCAATAGAAACGGAGGGGCGGAGATGAGCGGGACATAACATCCCGCCCACCTCCTTCCTTCCGCATTGCCAGTGGACGCAGGTAAGGAGATGTTTGTCGTTCCTGCGGTGTCACACATAGCGATGTGTGCTGCTGCAGGAACGACAAACAACATCGTACCTGCAGCAGTAACGATATTATGGAAAGGATCAACGATTTTTGACGTTTTTGCGATTGGTGATCGTCGCTCCTAGGGTTTACACGCTGCGATGTCGGTAATGTCGCCGGATGTGCGTCACTAACGACGTGACCCCCGACGATATATCGTTACCAATGTCGCAACGTGTAAAGCCCCCTTTAGTCAATCCACTAGCCACCAGATGTACACCACATTTCTAAACACTACTTATATGTAGTAGAAATTTTCAGATTCTGCGACTGAAACACAGTATAGAGAGCATTGCTGCTCCTCCGTAAACCGCGTACATGTCAATAGCTGACAGTCAGCGCAAATGTCCACTCCTCTCCCATCTGAAATTGATGACCTATCCTAAGTATTAGTCATCATTATCATAGTCTTGGACATCTTATTTACAGAAGTGAATAAGTTTTCTTTTTTGCTTACATATGTTACATATGTTGCTTACTTTTATGTTACTTTTATATATGTTGTAAATAATCCAATTTAGGCCTAAAATCAAACGTCAAATAGTAGATTTCATGAAGTTTACTTTGCTTACATAAAGAAGTAGAGAAATATAAAAGGTTTTCCAAAAAAGCGCATATATCTTTATCAGAAAGCAATAATGTATATTTAGTTGTTTCTTCACGCTTGTCTCGGATGATATAAAAGGCACTCTACATATAAACCTCTAACACTCGTAACATCGCGAACGGCTAGAACCGGTAAATGATTTACAGCTGCGATACAGTATGTGATAATGGATTGGCAAAGAGAACCCTGGAACTGCAAAAAACTCCCGATTGTTTTGGTTTTATTCTGATTTGTTACTGAATTTCCAGAATGGCAATATAATGTTTTAGATGTTAAAGTCAATATGAGACGTAGAAGAAGTATGAAAGGATCCACACGTAGAGGGGAAAACAATCAACACCCTTGGCACGTTAGTCCTAAGAAATCCATTTGTTTGTCTGTTTGCTGTTGTTAGACGTATAGCAGAAAAATGTATCAATGAGTTTTTCATCTGTTCTTATTGTTAAATCACATGTCAAATGTGTTGCATTGCATGTGTTGCAAAGCTAGACGTAGAGAGAGAGAGAGCGAAATGTAAGGAAAAGCTAGATAAAGAAAGAGAGAAAAAAAGAAAGAAAAAGCTAGAAAGAGAGAGAAAGAAAGAGAGAGCGAAAAAAAGAGAAGGAAAGAGAGAGAAAGTAAGAAAAAGCTAGAAATAGAGAGAAAGAGAGAGCAAATGTAAGGAAAAGCTAGATAAAGAGAGGAAAAAAAGAAAGATGGAGAAAATAAGAAAGTAAGGAAAAGCCAGATAGAGAAAGAGGGAAATAAAGTAAGAGAAAGCTAGAAAGAGAGAGAAAGAAAGAGAGAGTGAAAAAAAAGAGAAGGAAAGAAAGAAAGTAAGAAAAAGCTAGAAGTAGAGAGAAAGAGAGAGCGAATGTAAGGAAAAGCTAGATAGAGAAAGAGAGAAATAAAGTAAGAAAAAGCTAGAAAGAGAGAAAGAGAGAGCGAAAAAAAGAGAAGGAAAGAAACACAGAGAGAAAGTAAGAAAAAGCTAGAAGTAGAGAGAAAGAGAGAGAGAATGTAAGGAAAAGCTAGATAGAGAAAGAGAGAAAAAAGAAAGATGGAGAAAGTAAGAAAGTAAGGAAAAGCAAGATAGAGAAAGAGAGAAATAACGTAAGAAAAAGCTAGAAAAGAGAAAGAAAGAGAGTGAAAAAGAGAGAAGGAAAGAAAGAGAGAGAAAGTTAGAAAAAGCTAGAAGTAGAGAGAAAGAGAGAGAGAATGTAAGCTAGATAAAGAGAGAAAAAAAGAAAGATGGAGAAAGTAAGAAAGTAAGGAAAAGCCAGATAGAGAAAGAGAGAAATAAAGTAAGAAAAAGCTAGAAAGAGAGAGAAAGAAAGCAAAAAAGAGAACGAAAGAAAAAGTAAGAAAGCTAGAATGAAAGCGAGAAACAAGAAAAAGAGAGAAAGTAAGAAAAGGTTAGATGGAGAGAGAAAGAAAGAGAGAGAATGTAAGGAAAAGCTAGATAGAGAAAAAGAGAGAAAAAGAAAGATGGAGAAAGTAAGAAAGTAAGGAAAATCCAGAGAGAGAAAGAGAGAAAAAAAGAGAAAGTAAGAAAAAGCTAGATAGAGAGAGAGTGAAAGAAAGAGAAAGAAAGTAAGAAAAAGCTAGATAGAGAAAAAGTGAAAGAAAGAAAGAAAGAGAGAAAAAAAGCTAGGTGAGAGACAGAGAGGAAGAGAAAGAATGACAGAAAGAAAAAGAGATGGAAAGTAAGAAAAAGCTAAGAGAGAGAAAGAAAGTAAGGAAAAGCTAGATAGATAGAAAGAAAGAAAGAAAGATGTGTGAAGGAGGACGAAAGTTTTTTGTGTATGAGAAACAGAAAAATAAAAGATAGGTTAAACTTGAACATCTTAATGACCCCCTAAAGGTATTTATCACATGGCCTTAAAGATATCTACAACAATCGGGCCGCTCACCAGGCTACTGAACCAAACTTAGGTCACAAAAAGTTCTAAATCTGCCTCAAAAATTCTCAATTTGGTTAAAAAAAGTTCTAAATTTGCCAAAAAAAATCTCTAAACGTGCCTCAAAAAGTTCTAAATCTGTGTCAAATAGTTGTAAACATGCTTCACAACACTGTAAACCTGCCCCCACTAAAAGATGTTAATCTATAGCCATTGTTTAAAATACAATTTCTGCGAAATGTTCAAAAAAAGGTGAATAAAACCCCCTAGAAACATACATTAGTATTTGGAGCAGTAATGTTATTTACCAGACGCAGCAGAGGAGTGTGCAACCGTCCTGCTCTCATGCACGGCCGTCGCTCACTGGGCTCTGCTGTGCGACGAGTTCTGTCGCCTAGCAACATGTAAACCAAGCTGAGGCCTAGCTCTGAGTGACACGGCTCTCTCCTCCCTTTTGTATTGTTTTCCATGTCCACACACCAGCTTTCTATGTAAACCTCCCCCTTTGCTTTTCACATAAAGATGACATGTTTATCTCTTTAGTTTCCTGCACTCGGGGTTGAATTTGGGATTTATTGCGGTGATTTCAGTTGATGACATATCCAGTCAGAGGCCTCATTCAGGCGGCCATTTTTTTTGTTTATGTTGTGTATTTTTTCACAAGTGCCTATTACAGTTTAACAATGTTTAGAGGCCTTTCATTTTCCACCAAAAAAAACAAAACAAAAAAAAACAAAACACATGACTGTTCTTGACAAAACTCTCAGATACAACTTGGCCCATCCAAATAAGTAAAAAAAAAGATAGTAGACGGAAACCGTCCATGTGTCTTCCTTCTGCCTAATGCTGTGTGGGGTTTTTAACCGTTCAGACAGCCATATAAAAAAATATGTCCTCCATAGCTCGCTGGCAGACACAGACATTAAGGGGCCCCTGGCAAGAACAATATATGGGCCCTTTTCAGTCCAATATCTCATGTTACACAATCCAACCTGCTTTGGAGGTGGGAATGGCCCCTCTTAACTATTGGGCCCCTGAGCGGTTGCATATATTGCACCAATAATGTGTCCACCCCTGCCATAGCTCCACGTGCTTTTTCCCATAGCGAACGGGTGCAGGCGCTGCCTACTATTTACATACCTAGTTAGCACATGCTCTTTTTTTTTTTTTTACACGGACCACCACTGCCATACTGGTTCTTATTGGAGCAGTTAAAGGTGTATTCCCAACTCCAACATCCTATCCTAATATATATAGTAGGTGTAGCAATAACAATATTAGCAAATACCTCCAATTAGAAATGTAGTATAGTTCTCCTGATAAGCTATGTCGCGCCTCATGTGCAGGGCATTGCAGGAGCTGGGGAATCCATGGTTACGACCACGCATATAGTCACAGTTCGTTGCTAGTGGTCATAACCATGGTTATCTAAAGTCCTGGAGTGCCATGAACATGAGGTAAACAACATAGCTAATCAGGAGAACAATACTACATTTCTAATTGGAAGTATTTGTTGATATTATTATTACATCTACTATAGGATGGGATAGGATTTTGGAAATGGGAATACCCCTTTAAGCACATGGCCCCACACTGGCCAGAAATACTGTCTGAACTGTACCTTACGGGCAGGAGAACTTTGGATTTATTTTTTTTTGTAGCTGAAGCTGTGGGATGGCTCACCCTGGTTCTTAATGGACTTTGTCTACAATTTTTCCTTTAAAAATATTAACAAAAAATGTTTTGGCTTCCTTTTTGCAAACTGCATCTTTTGTCTGGCCTGTAAAAAATGTCCTACTATAGTTAAGCTTTCTCTGTGGCTTTTTTTTATCCAGGTATGCTTTTTTCCCATACATTTTTTCCTAAAGGAAAATTCATGAAAGAAAATGCCATATCTTAAGGAAGAAAAACCTAATGCCGCAAATCCACGATCAGGACCTGCTGCATCCTTGGCGAGGCGGTTCCTGACCTGCGGGGCCGCGAGTGTCCTCCGCAGGAGACCGCAGATGCTTGTACCCATGATCCTGGCTCTGGCAGTTGCGGTCTCTCTCTTCTATTCTCATAGAATGGTAGAGTTGGAAAGAACCTCAAAGGCCATCAGGTCCAACCCCCTGCGAGCGCAGGCTTTCCTAAATCATCCCAGCTAATACGTTTATCCAGTTTCCGCTTGAAGATTTCCATTGATGGAGAGCTCACCACCTCCCGTAGTAGCCTGTTCCACTCGCTGACTGCCCTCACTACCTCCTGTGGTCGCCTGTTCCACTCCCTGACTGCCTGCACTGTCAGAAAGTTTTTCCTAATGTCTAATCTGAATCTCCTTCCTTTAATTTTCATCCCGTTGCTTCTTGTACTCCCTTGTGCTAATGAAAATAGGGTGGTTCCCTCTGCACTGTGACTACCTTTCAGATATTTGTAGACCGCTATTAAGTCTCCTCTCAGCCTTCTCTTTTTCAAACTAAACATCCCGAGTTCTTTTAGCCGTTCTTCAAATGACATGGTCTCCCGACCTTCTACCATTTTGGTGGCTCATCTCTGGACTTGCTCCAATATATTGATGTCTTTCTTGAATTGGGGCACCCAAAACTGTACACAGTATTCCAAGTGGTGTCTGACCAGGGCAGAGTATAGGGGAATAATTACCTTTCTTGATGTAGATTCAATGCTTGTCTTGATACATCCCAGAATTTTGCTGGCCTTTTTGCTGTAGCTCCGCATTCTTGGCTCATGTTGGATCTGGGGTCCACTAATATGCCCAAGTCCTTTTCCCCTGCAACTCCGCAGCAAAGAATTGACATGTTTTCTGCTCTGGTCAGTTTACACTGGGGTCAATACATATACAGTGGGCATGGGATTTTTAGAAATCCCATCCACTGAGCTTGTACTGTACAACCATGAAGCATGCTGCATCCAAAACGCTGTGAACACTGATCATGGGTACGTACCCATAGAGTGGTTTCATACAGAATTTCAATGTTATTTTTTTGGGGTTGTGGGGGAGGTTATACAGACAGTGGTACGGCCGTTTTTTCCAAAGTGCCCCAGGAGCCATTTTTGAGAATTACTCAAGCCTGCTTGAAGCTCATGCTACTGTATGCATAGTAATATACCTAATCTCAGGAGGGGGCAGGCTTGGGAATCCCTGCCATTTATAACCAGACTTCATTTCTAGAAAATCCTTGAATTATTTCACCGACATTTCATCTACTCAGGGGAAATGCATACAAATTCATAAGGTTCTCGACAGTTCATAAAATAATAGATTATTCTGTCCTTAAGACGTGCAGTGATTGATGGAGTCATATGCGCACCATTCTCTAGAGGAGTCACATTGATTTAAAAGTCAGTTTTTAGACCCCTCCATCTGAATATCTACCCTGGAGCCAGGTGCTTTCTTAGTATGTCAAGTTCTTGCCTTAGTGACCGAGTAATGAGCCTAATTGTAAAGTAGTCACTCTCGACAGGGTTACAATTGAAAGAAGTGCAGACATCACAACATGTTCTGGTTAATGGCTATGCAATATGATATTAAATTACCATCATCTTCCTCAATCAGAGCTAAAAGTTGAAGAGCTTGTGTATTACAGAAAGCAGTTACATATGGGGCATCAAGCCCTTCTTAACTATTTCTTACATGGGGGCTCTAGCCTGGCCAAGGAAAAGTAGTTTGCTGATGTAAGTTGGCAACCACATGGAGTATTTTAAAGATGACAAACAAAGGTTATAATATCAATGCACTGTCAGGATGCAGCAGTCCGCCCATGAATAGTAGGTTTGTGAATGAGCCGCGATCAGAGGTGACATCACTCAGGTAAGTTGCAGTCATAGCTGGAGGTTCCCACAGTCCTCCGCCTGTGACCTCAGGTAAACTGACCTCAGGGTACTTCATTAAACTCGGTGACCCCACCTGAGCTGGAGGACGTTGTCCCCTATCCCTTAGTGAACCTATAGGAGATGGAAGATTAAGAATGTCGAGAAGGTCCTCCCATGTCCCCTGTCCCTTAGTGAATCAAAAGGAGATGGAAGATGAAGAATGGAAAGAAGGCCCTCCCATGTTCCCTATCCCTTAGTAAACCAAAGGAGATGGAAGATGAAGAATGAAGAGAAGGCCCTCCCATGTCCCCTATCCCTTAGTGAACCAATAGGAGATGAAAGATGAAGAATGGAGAGAAGGCCTTCCCATGTCCCCTATCCCTTAGTGAACCAAAAGGAGATGGAAGATTAAGAATGGAGAGAAGGCCCTCCCATGTCCCTTATCCCTTATTGAACCAATAGGAGATGGAAGATGAAGAATGGAGAGAAGGTCCTCCTATGTCCCCTATCCCTTAGTGAACCAATACGAGATGGAAGAGGAAGAATGGTGAGAAGGTCCTCCTATGTCCACTATCCCTTAGTGAACCAATAGGAGATGGAAGATGAAGAATGGTGAGAAGATCCTCCTATGTCCACTATCCCTTAGGGAACCAATAGGAGATGGAAAATGAAGAATGGTGAGAAGGTCCTCCTATGTCCCCTATCCCTTAGGGAACCAATAGGAGATGGAAGATGAAGAATGGCGAGAAGGTCCTCCTATGTCCCCTATCCCTTAGTGAACCAATACGAGATGGAAGAGGAAGAATGGTGAGAAGGTCCTCCTATGTCCACTATCCCTTAGTGAACCAATAGGAGATGGAAGATGAAGAATGGCGAGAAGGTCCTCCTATGTCCACTATCCCTTAGGGAACCAATAGGAGATAGAAAATGAAGAATGGTGAGAAGGTCCTCCTATGTCCCCTATCCCTTAGGGAACCAATAGGAGATGGAAGATGAAGAATGGCGAGAAGGTCCTCCTATGTCCCCTATCCCTTAGGGAACCAATAGGAGATGGAAGATGAAGAATGGTGAGAAGGTCCTCCTATGTCCACTATCCCTTAGGGAACCAATAGGAGATGGAAGATAAAGAATGGCGAGAAGGTCCTCCTTTGTCTCCTATCCCTTAAGTGAACCAAAAGGAGCTGGAAGATAAAGAATGGAGAGAAGGTACTCCCATGTCCCCTATCCATTAGTGAACTAATAGAAGATGGAAAATGAAGAATGGTGAGAAGGTCCTTCATACAAGGTCATCAATTCTGTTCAGGAGAGAAGTAAAAAAAACAAGTCAGTGCTCACACTTTAGCCTCCAAACACAGAAATCCCCTTTAAGAAATACTTATAATGACCTTTTTTATCTCATACGCCAGAACATCACCCCCCCAAAAAAAACAAAAACATTAGTAACCTGTAAAAGCAAGGCATTTATCTCCCGCAGCCGCAGTAAGGCAAATAATGTTCTGCAGCCAAACTGCACGTTCCCCAATAATGTTTGCAAATATCATTACCTGCAAAATGCTACAGAACATTAAATGTGAATTAGAGCCGATGAACGTCTGTTGTGTCCATTCTCCGGAGCGATCAGGGGCGCTTCAAAGTTAATCACATCCGAAATGGAAATAGGAGCACTCGGTACAAGCCGCCGGTGGGAGGATAGGAAGACCGGAATAATAAAAAAGTGCTGTCACCTATTAAATAAGTCACTTGTCACTGGAATGCTAATCACGCAGCTCGAAGTGACGGCACTGCTCATCCAGCTAATGGTAAATACGCTCAGTCATTAGGAGTCTTATTAAATTACGCAGATTAATGACTTACACGTCGCGGACCAGTATTATAATGCATCGGGGAAGCGCTAACATCATCTGCTCTGGTGAATGCTCCCATAACACATGCCAGAAACCCTGCAATTACCATAATGATGCAGATTATGATTATTTGTTATAATTTTGCTCAGATGGGACCCTGATGAGCTAAAATACATCTTATTAGAGACCTATACATATTGCAATTACCAGCTTCTCCTTTTTGTGCTACATATATGTCCCACAGGATGCTTAGTTTATACACGTGCGAGGCCAACATCACCTTTAAGCATCCATAACATTTTGCTTAACCATGTTAAGATGGAAGAACGTGCTCAGGAGGGAGCTGGATTCAATGCAGGCGCTGGCTGTATTCCACAGCCGACATCCAAGTCTAACAGCAGCAATCAGAGCTAGCTCTGTATGAGAGCAGCATCTAAAGGGCTTCAAAATAGCAGCCGCCCATTCTGATGGCCTTCTGTCCCTTCCACCGCCCAGCCTCCAATGGGTTGCCAATGCAGACAGGGGCTTCCTAAATGACCCTTCAAGTCTGCTATGTTAAGAGTCCTAGAAGATCTGCCTGTGGCTGGACTTCTTAGGAGATCAATAAATTCACAATATAGTACAATATTATGGGGATTAACTGAAATGTTTTTTGTTTTGTTTGGTTTTTTTTTGTTTGTTTTTTAAATTACATAAGTATTTTTTTTTTTTTAAATATAAAATTTTAATTCAAGTAAGAAACAAAATATTTAATACAATTCAAATTAATTAAAATTAATTATTTAAAAATCATACAACGTGATTTTAAGGATTTTTTTTATCGGGGGGGGGGATTCTGTCTGTCACAGGTGAAGTACACCTAAAAATGACAGACCTCTCCCTTATTTGTAGGTGGGAAAACTTGTAAAACCTGCAGTGCATAAAATATGCATTTTCTCCATTCTGTGTTGCGCCCCTGAGGCTCTAGTCGCCTCAGGGTAGTACACCTCAATTAACGTGCGGTATCTATCTTAGGTAAGGGGGGATTAATCACCGGTGTTCCACATTCACACTCTACATACAGCTCAGGAGCCTTCTCACAGGGTGGGATGGCTCAGGGTAGGCAGGGGGGTGGCCATCATGATTCATGGGACTTCCCCGGTCACTGAAGCCAGCCACCTGGGGGGCGGGTTCCACTGAGGGTAGAAGGAGGCGCAACACAATCAAACACTCAGATCTGTTGGGGCCATAGTCCTGACAAGACACCTCTGGAACTCTTGAACTTTTACTAGGCCCGTAGCTTGGAGCGGAGCTCAGCCAGGGTACCTAACTGCGGATGGGGACATCCTAGGGATAGGACATTCTCTCTCTCTTCCTTTCTCCAAACACCATTGGAGGCCCCTTTACTTGCCTGGGATTGACCGGAGCCCATGACAGCAGAGACCAGCACCTGGGTGCAGCTTTTAACCTGTGAGTAAAAGAACCTGGAATTGCAGTTGCCGACTCAGACTCTGATTAGCGACGCCGTCGTCTTGCGCTCCGGCGCCTCCAAGGGACTGCCAACCCCGCGCCATCCACCTGGGGCCCGCACAATGCCGAACCGTACACCACCAAGCACAATGCTGAGCTGTACATCACCAAGCACAATGCTGAGCCGTACATCACCAAGCACAATGCCGAGCCATACATCACCAAGCACAATGCCGAGCCATATATCACCAAGCACAATGCTGAGCCATATATCACCAAGCACAATGCCGAGCCGTACATCACCAAGAACAATGCTGAGCCATACATCACCAAGCACAATGCCGAGCCATATATCACCAAGCACAATGCTGAGCCGTACATCACCAAGAACAATGCCGAGCCATACATCACCAAGCACAATGCTGAGCCATACATCACCAAGCACAATGCCGAGCCGTACATGACCAAGCACAATGCTGAGCTGTACATCACCAAGCACAATGCCGAGCATTGGATGGAGTTGTGTAAAGCCACCACCACTGGACTCTGAAGGAGATGTGTTCTGTACAGTGTCAGATCACACTGCTCTATCTGCGTCTGATGGACGACTCTGGGTTTGCTGATTTCAGGAGAACGTTACCGGCTTTACTGCATTGTGCCCACTGTACAGTTTGGAGGATAATGTACTGGACTAGTATCAGGGGTCAGCCTAACTCCAGTGAATGGAAATCTTAATGCATCAACTCAAGACATTGTGGACAATTGTCGCTTCCAGCTTTGTGTGAACAGTTTGATGAAGGCCCTTTTCTGTTCCCCGTGACAATACCCAGTACACAAGGGCTATAAATACACGATTAGGGAATTTTGGTGTATGAACATGACCGGCTGCACAATCCCAGACCTCATCCCGATCCAAAACCTTTGGGATTAACTAGAATGGAGATTACAGGCCAAGCCCTGTTGCCTAACATCAGTGTCTGACCTCACAAATGCTCTTCGGGATGATTGTGCAAAATTTCCCCTCAATTTTGTAGAAATTCTTCCCAGAAGACTGGCAGCTGTTATAGCTGTAAATTGAGATGAATTATATATTAATGCCTATGGATACAGAAAGGGAGGTCATTGAAGCGCCTGTAGGTGTAATGCAGGGGCGGACATATCATTGAGGCAACCCATGCAGCCGCACAAGGGCCCAAGAAGTAAGGGGGCCATTTCAACCTCAAAACCAGGTAGAATTGTATAAATTCTGAGTTATTGGACTGTAAAAAGCCCATACATTGTTCCTTCACAGGCAAGGGCCTCCTCTGTGTCTGCCAGTGGTGTAATGTGTAGGTGTTCCAACACTTTTGTTCATATAGTGTGTACAGGATGGAAGACTTATGGGATTCCAAGAATGAGGAGGCCACATCTTCTTTCTCATTTCTTTACGCAGATCTTCATTCTTCCAGTCGCTGTGCGGAAAACGTTAACTGCAACTATTGTAACCTGGACAGAACATAACAATTCAATAATGAATCGACAGGAGAAAAGAATTGAAAAGCCCATTGTTCTTGGTTTTACATCGCTTTAGCCCTTGATCTTTGTTCTAGACATCATAAAAGTCTCAATAGTATTTTTCTAATTGTGATACAAACTATTTAACTACATGAACCTTTCTCTTCCTCTGTTCTAAAGACAGAGACATAGCTAGCCTTTAATTTACCCAAGGTAATTGTTCAGTTTGCTGCTTTAGCCCTGTGTCTAAATTGCCTGGTGTGATCTCAGGAGGATCTGGGATCAGAAGGTCACATCGTATTGTGGATCACAGATCCGCATTAGTGCCTGCTCATTATTTACTTATCCCTGCTTTACACCAGTCGATCTATCGTGCGATAGCACGATCGATCGTACCCGCCCCCGTCGTTATTGCGTCACGGGCAAATCACTGCCCGTGGCACACAAACTCGTTTAACCCCCGTCACATGCATTTACCTTCCGGACGACCTCGCTGTGGGCGATGAACATCCACTTCCTGAAGTAGGAGGGACGTTCGGCGTCACAGCGACGTCACACGGCAGCCGGCCAATAGAAGCGGAGGGGCGGAGATGAGCGGGATGTAAACATCCCGCCCACCTCCTTCCTTCCACATAGCCAGCGGGGGCCGCGGGGCACAGGTAAGCTGTGTTCATCGTTCCCGTGGTGTCACATGGAGCAACGTGTGCTGCCAGGGAAACGATGAACAACCGGCGCCATTTTAAATAAACAATATTTTGAAACTGAGCGATGAGTACACGACTCACGATTTGTGAGCGATACTGCGTCGTTCGTAGGTGTCACACGAGACGACGTTGTGAACGATGCCAGATGTGCGGCACGAAAACCGTGACCCCGACGATGCATTGCACGATAGCTCGTCTCGTGTAAAGCACCCTTTAGAGTTGAAGTGTATTTTACTCCATCTAGTATTAAAGGGGTTAAGGTTCCTTTCTATCCTGCAGTGATCTAACAGGTAGTTTTAATCTCAGATGCAGCCACTCCCTTTTGCTACAAATATCTGCTACTCTCTATGTCGGCTAGAGCTCATACCTATGCTGTCCATGTTGAAGGAGTTTGGCTCTGCAGAGCTGTGCTGTTGTTACTGTTGCAGCTGCAAAGTTCCTGCTTAAGAAACTTGGCGTGGTCTTTATTGTATATTTCCCCTTGTGTGTGTTTTACCTACCTCTTGTTGTCTTATTTGCAGTGGTGACACTAACATCTCTCTAGCCTTCACTAGTCAGGATGAGTTCAGGGCCAGTAAGGGCCTTGGCACGTGATCGGTGCAGAGGGGAAGGACCCGTCTAGGAATGTTAGGGAGTGCAAGGATCAGCCTCAGGTGTGTGTTAGGGGTGTAGACGCTCCTCTTTCCCTAGTGCCAGGTTCCACCATTGTATCCCCAGTGTACTCTTGTATGTTGTGGTGCACGCTGAGAGTCCACTTACACCTGGCGGGACACCGATAGTCTCTGCATGACAGCTGTGGAAATTAATGTTGCTATATAAGCAATAAAAGTCAATAAAATATTGCAAATGGTGTATAAACATTATTGACAGGCAAACTCTACTTAATGCATACAAATACCAACTTTGTAAAATAACTTAGGAAGGACTATTAGGAGAACTATCATAAAATTCAACCCTATACATAGGCTTGGATGTCATCACCTAAACACAACACAAAAAAAGAGTGACAATTCACTGACTTCCCATTGCCCAAAGACTCCAGTTCAAAACATTAACCATGACCTACAAAGCCATCCACAACCTGTCTCCTCCTTACATCTGTGACCTAGTCTCCCGGTACCTACCTACACGCAACCTCAGATCCTCACAAGATCTCCTTCTCTACTCCTCTCTTATCTCCTCTTCCCACAATCGCGTACAAGATTTCTTCCGTGCCTCCCCCATACTCTGGAACGCTCTACCCCAGCATATCAGACTCTCGCCTACCGTGAAAAGCTTCAAGAGGAACCTGAAGACCCACCTCTTCCGACAAGCCTACAACCTACAATAGCCCTCAGCCCAGTACACCACTGTGCTACACCACTGTGTCCTCTCTCCTCCTGTAGACTGTGAGCCCTCGCGGGCAGGGTCCTCTCTCCTCCTGTAAACTGTGAGCCCTCGCGGGCAGGGTCCTCTCTCCTCCTGTAGACTGTGAGCCCTCGTGGGCAGGGTCCTCTCTCCTCCTGTAGACTGTGAGCCCTCGCGGGCAGGGTCCTCTCTCCTCCTGTAGACTGTGAGCCCTCGTGGGCAGGGTCCTCTCTCCTCCTGTACCAGTCTGTTTTGTACTGTTAATGATTGTGTTGTACTAGTTTTTATGTATACCCTTTTTCACTTGTAAAGCGCCATGGAATTAATAGCGCTATAATAATAATAATAATAATAATAATAATAATAAATAATTATAATAAACTGCAGTACCCAGACAGCTGCACAGAAAACACCTGAAAACCCATTACTACATTTGTGCGTTTCGCCCGAAATGCTTCATCCACGGAATCGGTACCTAATTTTCTTACATTTGCACAATTTCATATTACATGTTTTGCATATACTGCTACTGAAAAAGTAACACTAAAATTAATTTAAAAAAATGAATATTATTATATCAGTAACAACTACAGTAACATTGCTTCATTGCTGTTTTATAATACTGAAAATGATGCACCAAAGGGAAAAAAAAAATAATGGAAAAGAGAAGAAATGAAACAATCTTTCTGTATCCAATTTTCTTATTCTACATTTTTTCAATATAATTTACCGACCTGTATAACTAAATTTCCATCTAACCTGATGATGAACAGTTCCCTCCACAGCTGAAAAATAATAAGATGCACAGAATTATTTTCCTTTCTGGTGGTTTGTGATATTATTCGATTTTATTAAAAAAAAAAAGTTGTTTCCTGGATAAATTTCTATCAAAAAGATTGTGACTGTTCCTCCTGATGTATAAATCTCAATGTTCTCATGTTTCTTTAGTCACTTGGACTTTAGAGAACAAGGACGAATTATTTCAAACTGATGGCTACAACTTTTTTTCAGCCTTTGTTGTCAAAGTTCCGAGACATTTTATACATTTGTTGTTATATACCAATTGGAACTTCAGTTTTATATTAAAGCGCAGCCTTTGAGCCATTGGGAATGAGACATTGAGTTAAAACGGTTTTCTCAACATCAAAAATGAGTAAAGTTGCAAAGTCCTTGTAAAAACAAATAACTTTTCAATCGACCTCTTATTAAAATCCTGTGTTCTCAATAGCAGTGGGATTTCTATAGTTTACTGATTGTTGCCACCAGCCAGAACTATCAATCATCAGTATCCCACCGGCAAGCAGATATCTAGGAGGTAGGGTTTTGGTGGGCTCCTGAAGACAGATTGTGAGAAAACCCCTTTATAGGTTATATTATACCATTTGTATATTCCATCACTTTATTGGCTATTGTATGAGGATTAAGGGGTTCAATCACTGGTTTAGCACAGCATCTCCTAATTTTAATGTGACTAGTAGGGTAATTAAGCAGAGAAGCTACAGCCTACTCCATTCATCTACACTAACCTGGATAGTATTAGCTGATAACCACCCTAGATTTACCTAGACTTAGGGGCATATGGAAAGAAAGAGCGTTTATGGGGGTAAAACCTCCACCATCACTCCTACATGCTACATCCTACAATCAGCAATACTGATTGCTCAAAATATCCACCATCACTCCTACATGCTCAAAACCTCGGCCATGACTCCAATGTGCTGAAAACTTCCACAATCACTCCAACGTGCTGAAAACCTCCACCATAACTCCTACTTTCTGAAAACCTTCACCATCACTCCTACTTGCTGAAAAACTCCACCATGACTCCTACTTGCTCAAAACCTCGACGAACATGCCTACTTGCTCTAAATCTCCATAATCACTCCTCCTTGCTGAAAACCTCACCAATCCCTTCTACTTGCTGAAAACCTCCACCATCACTCCTACTTTCTGAAAACCTTCACCATCACTCCTACTTGCTGCAAACCTCCACCACCACTCCAACTTGCTGCAAACCTCCACCACCACTCCAACTTGTGCAAAACCTCCACCATCATTTCAACTTCCTGAAAATCTTGACCATCACTCCTACTTCCTGAAAACCTCGCCATCACTCCAACTTGCTCTGTATCTCCAATGTGCTGAAAACCTCCACCATCACTCCTACTTGCTGAAAACCTTCACCATCACTCCTACTTGCTGAAAACCTCCACCATCACTACAACTTGCTGAAAGCTTCCCCCATCATTCCAACTTGCTGAAAAACTCCACCACCACTCCAACTTGCTGAAAGCCTCCACCATCACTCCAACTTGTGCAAAACCTCCACCATCACTCCAACTTGCTGAAAACCTCCACCATCACTCCAACTTGCTGAAAACCTCCACCATCACTACAACTTGTGCAAAACCTCCACCATCGCTTCAAGTTGTTGAAAACCTCCACCATCACTCCAACTTGCTGAAAGCTTCCACCATCACTCCAACTTGCTGAAAACCTCCACCACCACTCCAACTTGCTGAAAACCTCCACCACCACTCCAACTTGCTGAAAACCTCCACCACCACTCCAACTTGCTGAAAACCTCCACCACCACTCCAACTTGCTGAAAACCTCCACCACCACTCCAACTTGCTGAAAACCTCCACCATCACTCCAACTTGCTGAAAACCTCCACCATCACTCCAACTTGTGCAAAACCTCCACCGTCACTTCAAGTTGTTGAAAACCTCCACCATCACTCCAACTTCCTGAAAACCTCCACCATCACTCAAAGTTGTTGAAAACCTTCACAATCACTCCTACTTGCTGAAAACCTCCACCATCACTCCAACTTCCTGAAAACCTCCACCATCACTCAAAGTTGTTGAAAACCTTCACAATCACTCCTACTTGCTGAAAACCTCCACCATCACTCCAACTTGCTGAAAGCTTCCACCATCACTCCAACTTGCTGAAAACCTCCACCACCACTCCAACTTGCTGAAAACCTCCACCACCACTCCAACTTGTGCAAAACCTCCACCATCACTTAAAGTTGTTGAAAACCTCCACCATCACTCCAACTTTCTGAAAATTTCGACCATTACTCCTACTTCCTGAAAACCTCGCCATCACACCAACTTGCTCTGTATCTTCACCATCACTCCAATGTGCTCTGTATCCTCACCATCACTCCAATGTGCTGAAAACCTCCACCATCACTCCAACGTGCTGAAAACCTCCACCATCACTCCAACGTGCTGAAAACCTCCACCATCACTCCAACGTGCTGAAAACCTCCACCATCACTCCACCTTGCTCTATAGCTCCACCATCACTCCAACTTGTGCAAAACCTCCACCACCACTCCAAGTTGTTGAAAACCTTCATCACTCCAACTTGCTGAAAATCTCAACCATCACTCCTACTTGCTGAAAGCTTCCACCATCACTTCCCCTTGCTGAAAACTTCCACCATCTCTCCAACTTGCTGAAATCTGCTACCATCGCTCCTTCCTCTTGAAAATCTCCACCATCACTCCAGCTTGTGAAAAACCTCCACCACCACTCTTACTTGCTGAAAACCTCACCCATCCCGCCTACTTGCTGAAAGCCTCCACCATCACTTCTCCTTGCTGAAATTTTCTACCATCGCTCCTACTTGCTACTAGTTACTGAAAACTCCACCATCATTCATCGAAGAAAAACAAAACATTCCTATGGTCGATATCTTTTAATATATTCCCATCATTACACTATTCTAGTTATGTACAGTAAGAACATTTTCTCCGATAGCCAATATTAAAATTCCATCTTTGTCTGACTTACGACATAGAAATATCATTGTAAAGTGTCTGTACTCCGTGTACCGAGATACTTTATATCCTATTGAAGTAGCCCAATTAAAATTTGATAGCTCTTATTGCACAGTTTTTAATTATTTACGACACTACAAGTACATTTTTTTCTTTTTCTCCGTGGAATTGAGTTGCAACTTGCAAATATAAACTGCCAAATTATTTATTTGAACTTCCTATGGAGCTATATCCACCAAGGCTCCGTGTACGAGGATGCACCATGTTTCATGTTCGACTTTCTTTTTATATAAAGTCCTACGAGAGAATAAGGAAAGCTTTTAAAATCACTTTGTTTGAATGTCGCTTGTTAATTCTCAGGATGGAGCAGGACCGGGGTGTAGATTGTCAGTCCGGATTAATATATCATGAGTTCCGAATGAAAAAAATCAAAGTCGGATGTTTTTTCGGCTTTCTATGTTCTTTGTGCTATAGTTTCTGGAGTGGAAAGAAGTTCAGATGAAAAAAAGTTGGATCACTGATGGAATTAGGGACTGGAGGGGGTCAGAGACAGTATGTGCTAGGAGTTCTCTAGAGCGTTCTCACTTGTTACATCTCACCTGGTGAGGTGGATCCTTCACGCTTATGGACTGACTAAGCAGTTGTTATGCAGCGCAGGCAGATGAACTGGGTGAAGCAGGGACAACCAAATAGACGAGAACAAACTGTAGTTGAAACCGTTAAATTGACTCACCAAATACAGCAGAGCTTTGACTTGTCATAGAGTCCAACATCAGAGTTGACAATGTCAGAACTTAGTTTGTCAGAGAGTCCAATTCAGAGCTGGCTGCAGTTGATTTTTCACAAGACCAAAAGCTGAATTAGAGCCACCCATGGTAGTATCGTGAATACCAGCTACCTCAATACTCAGGAGCAGTCCATCCACCTGAGACGGCCTATAACGCCTGAGAGTATGATGTTAGCGGTGCGCATGGTAACCCGATTTGCTGAGAAGCAGTGAGAGTTCACAGAAGGAGAAGGAAGCAGTTCCCAGTGCTGGATCCAGAAGAAGTGACAAACAATACAGTTATCACAAGGAGGTTTTTGCAAGAATCGCCAACTGTCATGTCTGCATCAGGGCCTGTGGAATCTTAAGATTCTTGATCCCTTTCTTCTAACTTCTCTGATGTCTGTGATTAGGGCAAGGAAACTCATAGACTTGTAACTGTTAGACAGGCTAGCAAGAGTTAATCTCTGCTACACTGGTTAATAATCTCATTTAGTCACATGCTATGGGAGACCTAGACATATCTACTCTCCTCCTATATATGCTGGTTGGACTGTTCTTGTAGTGCCAGCTATAGCATTTCTATTCTGGTTTGGAGAAGTGGATTTACCCAGGCTTACTGATGGTTGTGTTTTATACTGTTACAAACGTTTATGGCGTAAACCTTTTTTCCTTTTGGTGTCTTTGTGTTGCTGCTTTGCTTCACTACCTCTTCATTTTAGTTTTTTAGTGTTAATTCCTGAGAGTATGCAAAGTAACTGTGCTTCTGTTATTCCTGTTTGTCTTGTCTGTGATTTCCCTTACACTCCTGCCCCTTCTTTTCCTGAGGGGAGGTGGAAATAGATGAGCTTTATTTAGGAGTATAGCAAGGTCTGAGACCCAGGCATCCCCACCATCAGGGGTAATCCTGGGGACAGTGATAGCCTAGTGTGAGGGGCAGAATATGAGCCTTTTTGTCCCTTGCTATCGTACAGTCACATCATGACCACAGTGTCCTTGGCAGATGGCTCGTCTATGCTTTGCACAGCAGGCTTTTTTATATTAAGTAGTAGCATTATCAAAGGGGATTAAAACTCATCACCTGATCAGGTTCATGTAACTCATGACTCAGGGTGTGTACACTTTTGAAAGATTTTTTTTTCTTGTTCCAAATTATCTACAATTTTAAAAAAATAATAATATCTTCCTAGTTTTGTCTACACCTCCTATGCTCACCAATGTGTTTCTGTAGTACCAGATTTCAAGAAAAACCTGTGTAGTCTGACCCTGCAGGTATACTCTTCCATCTGTCCTAAACCCCAAACTTCTCACTAATTCACTGAACATAAGGTATCAAGAATCATGAGACAAGCAGAAGGGACTAGGACAGCCAGAGTCTGTGTAACAATATAACAGAGCTCTTAAATCAGTCAGCAGGCTTTTGCTACCTCATCTGAGAGCAGCACAAGGTAGGAAAAGTGATCCTGATTCCAGTGATGTATCACTTAGTTTACTGGGTGCAGCAGTCGTGACACAATCAGAGTTCTTAGATGTAGGATGTAGCAAAGCTCATAAAAGCAACCCCGCCCACACCACAACTTTCTATGTACATTGTCTATAGACAGTGAGCTGCTTATTGGAGATGAGCAGTTTCGTCGAGGCTCGGTTCGACAGCGGCAAATGAGCCTAGCTTCACAGGCTCTAGCTTGATCCGAACCCCGGATCAAGTCACTTATTGGCAGTTTCCACCCACATACAGCCAGCCATAAGCAGAATACTTCCATGGGAGGGTGGGCAGGCTTTTTCAAACTTTTTGTCTTTTTTGTTGCACACTACATCCGAGCCCGCTGTTGTTACCCCCAGTGTGCACTGCTCAAACACTGCAACCGGCTCGCAGAAAGCTGAGCACCGGGCATACCTGAGCACAGCGTTGCTCTCACGACTTTTGTTCACACGTACAACATCTGATTCACGACCTCAGGTTTGCTCATCTCTACTGCTTATCAGGGAAGGGATCTAGTTGGACTAGGGCTCTCATGCACTGTAGTCATGGCAGTGATTATCCCCTGATGATAAAACACTCATTATGTGGAAACCCGCATACAACCTAAAACGTGACATATCGCTGAATTCAGTGTTTTAACCCTTACATCAAGTTGTCCTCAGATTACATAACAAAAACATGCTGACAGATTCCCTTTAAAAAAGAGAGACAAAGGAGAACGAAGCCCTTAATTCCCATCTTTGCATTGTGGTAGGCACACAGTCGGTAGGTAGCCATCTACATTAGGTTGTCGTGATGTGTGAGATGTAATCATACAGTTGGATTTGCAGTAAAATTCGGCATTCGATACAATATATTAAAACATCTCAATTAAATATTAAAAAATAAGTTATAACAAATAGAAAACTGCTACGACTATGATCCTGCAGCTCTTCTATTACAAGCATACGCCATTCACAGCGCCGCGCTTTATTTTACTCACAGGTAGTTTTTCTAACAATATTCTTTTATGAGCTCGTATAAAACATTTTGAATAGAACAATAATCTCGCTTTATGCATTTTATTATAATTATTCATTTCCATTTCTTTTCTTTTAAATGACGTCTTTGAACTAAAAAGAAATATATCCAACTTCTTAGCATTAAATCTGAAATCTGGCTTAGCTTTAGATTTACATAATCTAAACCCAGTAAAATATATATCAAAAGGTTGTAAAAAAAATAAATATATATCTTAAGAATTAATATTATGAGACTCTCCTCCACGCTGAGTTACTGCGTGACGAGTGAAGACGGGGATATATTTCAAGGAAACTGGGTACAATGCAAACCCAAGATGCCAGGAGATGTGATTATGGACAGAGCTCATGGAAGAAGACCTGACGTAAGAGCTGGAGAAGTCAAGGTTAGCGTCAACATCAATGCATCTATAAGGTCTTACATGGAATTAACAGAATTAATAGTGATTAACTGTAGGAAGACGTATTTACACAGCAGAGAGGGGTGAAAATCCATGGTTTGCAATAAGAATGTGACACTTCTTAATCCAGTCCTGCAGATAAAATCCTAGGATTGTAAATACAAGGACAAGGAAAAGAAGGCGCAATAATCTCAAAGTGAAGAAGATCACAATATAGAAAGAAGTGACAGCACTCGCCATGTTAAAAAATAAACCCCATTGACGTAGAGGACATACATTTCAAGGTGTATAAGGTCTTTATCGAGGTTTACAGTGGATTTATAAAGGTTCTCATATTACAATGTACTAATCACACCCTTTGTACCTGCCCCAGTAGATATCTCGGGGGCAGAGATGTCAACCTGCTCATATGGTGAAGAGTGTGGCACCCCAGTGGTCTGGTTGCCACAGTAGTGTTGCCCCACAAGGGTTAATATTAAACCTGGAAGCAAGAGGGGCAGTCCCTTGGCCAGTAGTACCTACATTCAACACAGTTCCTACTCCGGGCCAGCAGAGGGAGCTCTAAACCTGGTGTTCTCAGGAGTTTCGGAGAAGCTCTGACCTGAGGAGGAGTTAGAGGAGTTACAGTTGGAAGCAGACCGTTGAAGAGAGAGGAGCTTGAGTGAGGAGCTGGAGTAGTGCGGACACGCAAGCTGGGGTCGGGGGCTGAGATAGCCGAGCCCAGAAAATCGAGGTCTGCAGAGAGGCACAGGAGGAAGATTCTGGGGAGAGCGGAGCTGAACTGGCTCACCTCAAAAGAAAACGCTAAATACCGGGCATCGGAGTCCATGGTAGCCCGGGTTACTCAAGTCCCGGTAACCAAATCCGAAGGGCAGGAGGACTGCAAGTCTCCAGGCCCCACAACAACCCAAAGGTACAGCCGCACATCAGGGACCCAGAGGCGCTGCCACCAGAGCGATACCTGAGAGGGCCCGCGCAGTCTATCATACAGGTAGTACCACAAGTCCCAGCAGAGAAGGCCTCTGTTTGACTAACGCAGCGGAGTCCTGTAGGAGAGAAGAAGAGCATAGTGAGAAGGCCTCAATACTCATCTGGTCAGGGAGATACCCCCCAACTGCTACCAGGCCAACCGGATCGCTACCATCACCTGTACCGGTATCCCAGGACTTCACCTGTTGTTGTAGAGTAAAAGGAAGGAGGTAAAGAAACTGCTGTCTTTGTCAGTTATTGTCCATAACCCGAACCTGCACCATGAAGTCCACTGGGTTCCCAAAATAGACTTTCCAACTGTGCCCCGGGGTCCCGCTCCACCTGTGGGGGTGCGCCATCACCACCTGCTATGGGCAACACGCCGCGCAGCGGCGGCCCACATAGCCTCAAAAACCACAGGTGGCATCACAAGCTTTATTTTATTGTAAATATAACTCCCATCATCATCCCCTTTATTGAAGAAATGACACCGCCAGGGTCATGGAGTCGGGTCCTGCCACCGCTGACATCCCCGAACTAGTCCGGCCCGGTTTTGAGTATCTCCTAAGGCCCTGGGGCTGGGCATATCAAGACCCATTCCCAATCAGTGCTACCTATAGTGTGCAGAGCGCAGCAGTCAAATGATTCTCGGATAGCTGACAGGTCCTCCTAATGGCATATGTAGTAATATGCTTGCAGCCCTGGTATCCATATTGTGATTTCTCGGCTGCTGCACTCTGTACTGACTACTTATTGAGCCAACTGCTGCTTCTGCAGAGGGCTTTGAGACAAGTTGACTTTGTCACTAGTAACTGTGCTCTGTACTTGGATGTTGAATGGGCAGAGAGCAGCAGTTGGTGACAAAGTCAGCTCATCTCTTGCGCTCTGCAGAGGCAACAGTTGAACCAACAAAACCAAGCTCAGGAAGTATTCAGCGTGCAGAGTGCAGCAGCCAAGAAGTCACAATATGGAGACCTCTGCTGCAAGCTCATTATTTCATAAGCCATCCTGGCATAACCTCCACACTTCTTTGCCAGAGAGAGACAGTGCTTGTAGACCGCTTTGGGTGGATTGTGCAACACTTACTGTACTCTTCAGGGCATTGTCCACCACATCGCAGTCGGTCGCCATCGTAGATGTAGTAGCCAGACACAGGACACTGGGGAGAACTCTTGGCAAAATACCTGTATATGGTTTATTACTTCTTCCACCTTCACGGCAGACATGGCCACACTTATATGATTCTGCTGCTGTTTCCCAGGGCACTCCATCTGGCCTAACTTGCTGACTTGGACCCAGTCCTCCAGCTGCCGGGCTATTGCCTCTGTTTCCCCCTGTTCTTCTCTCTATGGCTAGCTGTGGTCCTCTCACTGCTTCGGACGGCTTCTAGTCACTTGACTTCCTTAGGCCTTTCCAGAGAAACTCTCCCTCTGAATGTCAGTCTAGTTCCTGGATTCTTCTAAGCCCCTCCTGAGGTGAGCTGTAGGCTCCAGACACTTAGAGGATACCTACAGGTTCCCTGACGGACCAAAGTTACAAGTCACATCTTTACTCCAGGTACCCCACTGCAGAACTGACTCCCTAGAAACCCAGTAAACCCTCTGGCCATCTGTCACTCTTCTCACCATTGTTCCTAGGGAACCTAGCTTCACTGCTACACCTGTTCACTATCAAAGTCTATCTACATAACATCCTTATACTTTACATTACCATATACATAGTTATTATAACAATACACTTACAATTGACTTTACCAGGCCTCAGCGCTAGGCGGTGCTGGCCTTTTCACAGTCTCCGCTCTGCCACATCAGGGAACCGCATCCTCCTGCAGCAGCAGAGTCCATATAAAACACACTTGACATAATACACCTAAAATAGTATAAACTCTGTAGGAGTGGGGCAACATGACCACCTCCCACATTACGTTCTAATATATACTTACATTACCCTTTTTAGAATACTACATTGCGTCATTCCTCTGTAATTTACTCTCAAAATTTGGGAAAACAGTGATTGGAAATACTGTTAAGGCACTGTCGTAGGCGGGAAGACAGAACGGAGGTTGCCGGGTGAAGCCAGCTGCATGATAGGCACTGTCATGGGTGGGAAGACGGAAAAGAGGTTGCCGGGTGAAGCCAGCTGCATGATAGGCTCTGTCATGGGTGGGAATATGGAACGGAGGTTGCCGGGTGAAGCCAGCTGCATGATAGGCACTGTCATGGGTGGGAAGACGGAAAAGAGGTTGCCGGGTGAAGCCAGCTGCATGATAGGCACTGTCATGGGTGGGAAGACGGAAAAGAGGTTGCCGGGTGAAGCCAGCTGCATGATAGGCACTGTCGTAGGCGGGAAGACAGAACGGAGGTTGCCGGGTGAAGCCAGCTGCATGATAGGCACTGTCGTAGGCGGGAAGACAGAACGGAGGTTGCCGGGTGAAGCCAGCTGCATGATAGGCACTGTCATGGGCAGGAATATGGAACGGAGGTTGCTGGGTGAAACCAGCTCCATGATAGGCACTGTCATGGGTGGGAAGACGGAACAGAGGTTGCCGGGTGAAGCCAGCTGCATGATAGGCACTGTCATGGGTGGGAAGACGGAACAGAGGTTGCCGGGTGAAGCCAGCTGCATGATAGGCACTGTCATGGGCAGGAATATGGAACGGAGGTTGCTGGGTGAAACCAGCTCCATGATAGGCACTGTCATGGGTGGGAAGATGGAACAGAGGTTGCCGGGTGGAGCCAGCTGCATGATAGGCACTGTCGTGGGCGGGAAGATGGAACGGAAGTTGTTCGGTGAAGCCAGCTGCATGATAGGCACTGTCGTGAGCGGGAAGATGGAACAGAGATTGTTCAGTGAAGCCAGCTGCATGATAGGTACTGTCTGGGGCAGGAAAATGGAACAGAGGTTGCCGGTCGATGTATGCTGCCTGCGACATGTGGATGATGGGGACTGTGGTGGCCAAAGTCTGTGTAAGGATAGGGAACAGAACGAGGACTCGAGCATTTAGCTCGAGCATCCGCATTACTTGATCAAGCACCGAGTGTTTGGCGCACCTCAATGCTCAATTGAGCACCGAGCACTGCCAAACTCATCACTAGTTAAAAATATTATTATTATTATTATTATTATTATTACTGACCCTTAATCATTAAGTTCATTCTATAGATGATTTTTTTGGAATATTATACAGTCGATCATTTCTGTACTTTTATTTTCCATCATTCTTACAAACCACAAAGAATAAGCGAATCAGTCAAGAGCAAGGAAGCGTTTGCACATGGCCATTTCTACCATACATCGGCTAATTGTGTCCCCTGGAAAATAATAACTTCTTGAACAGATTGCAAAACAGCAAAAGGGCCAAAGTACAAAAGACTCTGTGCAATATGATGCACATTGCTCCCTCACGTTACAATATTAATTTGTTCAGGGACGACTGTTGTAACTTGAAAACATTGTAACTCTAAACCGTAGCGCCATGGAAAACTAGTAATTGGATCTGAAGTCTCCAAGATGTCAACTCAAAAAAAGAAAAAAATTAAGTTAAGGGAAAAAAAGTAGGGAACTAATAAACATAAAGAAAGAGAAGATAAATCACAGTCAGAAATAACTTCTGAAAATAGTAAAGAACTTTCTATATTGAAGGCAAGAGTTTGTGTAGACTCCACAGGACCTGTAAGAGAGTGTATCCGGTACACAGTAATACAGGCAGAAAGCAGAGTACATGTCGTAAAGATAAAACAGAGTACCAGGGGTGCAATGATTGCAGTCACAGATGGTCCGTCCCTGACTGGGCCTGTGGGGGGAGGGGGAAGGCCAACACCAGTGCCCATATCAGCTGAATATGCATCCAAAAATGCACATTTAGCTGAAATGAGAGACCTGCCAAAACCCTGCACCAAAATACATGCCACCAGCCAATCAGAAGCTGGCAGCTGACATCGGCATGCCAGTCACAAACCAGGGATAATAATGACGTCATCTGTTGCCCATAGAAGGCATGCTGAAGATGTCAGCTGTTGGCCGCTGCACTACAGAAGAAGACATCCTTGCGTCATGGAAGCAGAGGAAGGTGAGAAGAATATTTTTATGTGTTAAAAGATACAGAATGAGGAACTTGATAACAGGACGGGCTCAGGATTGAGAACAATATACCAGGAAGGGCCCCAGAATGGGGGACATATTCCTGGAAGCTGACTGGATTGGGACATTGTACAAAGATGGGGGAAATTATACCAAAAAGGGGCTCAAAATAGTGGACATTATACAAGGAATGTGCCAAGGATGGGAGACATTATACCAGGAAGAGGCCCAGAATGAGGGACATTATACCAGGAAGGGGTCCAGGATGGGGGACATTATACCAGGAAGGGGCCCAGGATGGGGAACATTACACAAGGATGGGGTACATTAACCAGGAAAGGACTCAGGATGGTTTAGATTATAACAGGATGGGGCACAGGATGGGAACATTATACCAGGATGGAGGCCTGGATGGGTCCATTATATAAGGAAGGGGCCCAGGATGATGGACATTATTCCTGGAGAATGACTGGATTGGGACATTGTACCAGAAAGGGGCTCGGGATGGTGGACATCATACCAAGATAAGGCCCAGGATGAGCACATTATACAAGGAATGGGTACATGACGGGGGAAACTTTTTCCTGGAAGGTAACTGGATTGGGACATTTTACCAGGATAGGGACATTATACCAGGAAGTGGCCCAGAATGGGGGACATTATACCAGGAAGGGGCCAAGATAGAGACATTATTACAGAAAGTGGCCTGGGATGGGGGCATTATTACCATAAGAAGCCCAGGATTGAGGACATTATACCAGGAAAGGGCTCAGAATGGATGACATTAGTACAGGTTGGAGCCCAGGATGGGTGACATTAGTACAGGATGGGGAATATTATTACATTTTGGGAGGGGAAACACATATGTATTTATAGGATTTAGAACCTCACAAGGGTACATACATCTGACCAAAATGAAGGTGAGGGCCAGGTCCTAATTTTGCATCCATCGGATTCTAGTTACTCCAGCGGATGTAGTACAGGTAGAGAGGAGAACCAGACATGTTGAAAAGGTAGAAAACAGCATAATATATGCAGCACAGGTATAGAACAGTATAATCAATGTTGTATACGGTAGATAGGGAACAGTAGAGTACAGTACACTTTTGAGTAATAAATTTTAGCCTTGAAGTACACTGTCATGTTAAATATGTAGTCCAATCTGTTGGCAAAGAATCCGGTGGGAGTTACTTAATATTAGTGATTGACAGATATCTCTATATGCACCCTAATGTCAGAAAGCTGCCAAACAGTGCTTAGGAACGCCATATGAGTTTAGGCTGGAAGTGCACTGGAAGTGAGTCAATGCACTTTAAGGAAGCGGTTTAAGTGCACTGACCCTACCCCAATGCACTTCCAACCTGATTTGCATATGACTTCTACTCTGGATTTCTCAGGATTGGCACATCGGACCTCTCCAAATGAGGTATCATTTTTATTGGGTGATAAGCAGGTATACAGTCATACTGCTACAAAAATGCACAAAATGCACTGACAGTTCCCTTTAATTAATTCACTAATGGTAAAAAAAAAAATGCAAAGACCTGAGCTGTGTGCTGACTGTGTGCAGAAATCGAAAATCGATGCTTTCCAATATGCCTTATAGAGCCATGTATTGTTTTTGGCCATAAAAATCAAGTCATCGGTAAAATGTATAGAAAAGGTCAAGTTATTGTGATACCGACCCCGTGACATCCACTGATAAAGGGATTAAGGCTATGTGCGCACGTTGCGTAAATTCATGCAGTTAGGCTGCGCTTTGTAGCGCAGCGTAACTGCATGCGTCCTGCGTCCCCTGCACAGTCTATGGAGATTGTGCAGGGGCCGTGCGCACGTGGCGTTTTAGAGCGCAGCGCTTCAGCTACTGCCGAAGCGCTGCGCAAAAAGAAGTGACATGTCACTTCTTCCGTGCGCTTTGCCGGCAGCTCCTGCTCTGCCTATGGCAGGAGCTGCAGGCAGAGCGCACGTTCTCGCCGGCACCATGCGCTTCAGAACGGAGCTTTTCAGCTGCACTCTGAAGCGCACCTTTTACGGTGCTGGGCTAGTACGCAACGTGCGCACATACCCTATTCTACTCTACAGTGTTTTAAACATTTTCCTTCACCTCTTAGCAACTCTCACATTCGGAGTCATAAACGTACCGTCCTGGAAAATAATCTAATATTATGAATGCACTCCGTCCTTCACATGCATTATTAATCCAGGGTGAGGACTTTTAGCAGGTTTGCAATTTAAAGCGGAAAAGTGTCACATAGGAAGAATATATAGTTCCTCAATATTTCTAGCTGCTTTGCTCCTAACAGAATAGGTATAAAACCGTGCACGAGCCCAGAAATTATCCTAAGGGTGAATTCACACACTGCAAACATTTCTGCAACTATAAGGCTGTGTGCGCACTTTGCATTTTTTCCTGCGTTTCCGCAGCATTTTGAGCTGCAGCGTTTTAATGCCAAAAGGCATGCGTTTTGATTTCCAGGCAAAGTCTATGGAAAATAGGGCTTTCTTGTGCGCACTATGCTTTTACAAACACAGCGTTTCAGTTGCTTAAAATTTGTCAAAAACTCTGGGTCTGAAAAAGCAGCATGTCAATTGTTTTTGCCATTTTGGCTGCATTCTACACCCATTGAAATCAGTGAGTTGTAGAAAATCGCTGCCAAAATGTTAAGCAGTGTTAAGCATTATTTTTGCGATCCGCATGTTTTTTAACATAATAAAGGCAGGTCTTTCGTCTTTCTCTATGTCGGTCAGTCTGTCGGTCGGTCTCTCTCTCTCTCTGTCCATGTCGGTCTCTCCCTCCCACCCCCTCTCTCATACCATACCCCTCTCATAGCGTTCACACTGTGGCGGCTTTTCCTCTTTTGAAAATGCCGCTCAGCAATCCATCTCTTATTCCCTGCTTCCTCCGCCCACTGGCACCTATGATTGGTTGCAGTCAGACACGCCCCCATGCTGAGTGACAGCTGTCTCACTGCAACCAATCCCAGCCGCCGGTGGGCGTGTCTATATCGAGCAGTAAAAAAAAATCCCGTGAAATTCATCCCGAATTGCCCTGGTGCGGTGGCAAACGGGGTAATAAGGAGTTAATGGCAGCAGCCCATAGCTGCCACTAAGTCCTAGGTTAACCATGTCAGGCGTCTCCCCGAGATACCTTCCATGATTAACCTGTAAATTAAAGAAAATAAACACACGTCCAAAAAATCCTTTATTTGGAATGAAAGACAAAAACACCCTCTTTCACCACTTTATTAACCCCTCAAAAATAACTTCAGGAACGACGTAATCCACGCAAGGTCCCACGACGCTTTGAGCTCTGCTACATTGGAAGTTGACAGGAGCGGCAGTAGAACACCACCTCTCCTGTGAGCTCCATGCAGCAACTGAAGTGAGTCACGCGATCAGCTGTGCTGTCACTGAGGTTACTCGCGGCCACCGCTCTCAGGTGGAGGATGCACCTGTGGCCGCGAGTCACCTGAGTGAAAGCACAGCTGATCGTGCGGCTCACTGCAGTCACTCAGGAGATTTGCGATCACAGGTGAGTCATTCACGTGTGACCGCAAATCAAGCCGCGGCACACAAACAGAGCCACAGGATCACATTGAAGTTGGGTGAAGTTCATCCGAGTTCATTCTGATCGCGCGGCTCTGTCTCGCAGCCAGCCATGGTTTTTCTGACAGTCCGGTCCCACTCGGCTCTGCTGCAAGTCTATGGGGATGGTGCAGAGCCGAGTGGGACCGCACTGTGAAAAATGTGCGTTCTGGATGCTTTTCCCACTCTGTCTACGGCAGACCAAGCATCCAGAACACATTAATTCTCCAGGAATGTGCGCACGTTGCGTTCTGCCAAATGCGTCTCAGAACGCAGCTTTTTCGGCTGCGTTCTGAGACGCACAGGCAGTGACTTACACGCTGAGGAATCGAACGCAAAGTGCGCACATGGCCTAAAGTTGTTGTATACATGATACATCTGAATAGGGACATTCCTGCACTAATGTTGTAGATTTCAGCAGGTCCCCATCAGATGAATAGGATAAGCTCCGAAATCTCTGAAATAAATCTGTTGGTTACAACAATTCACATTTTTAATTTAGTTTGTATTTATTTTCTTTGTGGCCCTTAGAATCTGTACATGACTTACAAAGATTGTCTAGCCTTTTTTAAATTTTTACCAAAAACTTAAGATAGTGAAAATAAAAGTAACTGGGTCTTTTTGCTGAGTTTTTGGAGCAGAAACTGAGTGAGAACTCAATGTTTCTGAGACATTTTGAAATTTGATAGAGTGTTTTGGGACGTTTCTACTCAGTTTGTGCTCAAAAACTGCATGAACACCCTAATATTCATATGACTAAAGCCTGCTTTACACGTTGCAATTTCGCATACGATATCGTATGCGATTTGCAACGCCCCCATCGTATGTGTGGCACGTTCAATTTGTTGAATGTGCCGCACATACGAGTAACCCCCGTCACACGTACTTACCCGTCCATATGACCTCGATGTGGGCGGCGAACGTCCACTTCCTTGAGTGGGAGGGACGTTCGGCGTCACATCGACGTCACGCGGCAGCCGGCCAATAGAAGCGGAGGGGCGGAGCTGAGTGGGACGTAAACATCCCGCCTACCTCCTTCCTTCTGCATTGTCGGCTGGAGCCGCGGGATGCAGGTAAGATCTGTTCAATATTCCCGGGGTGTCACACACTGCAATGTGTGCTACCTCGGGAACATTAAACAACCCGACGTGCAATTCGTCAGGATTCAACAACGTGTATGCGATGAACGTTTTACCGTTCAATCGCAATCGCACGTAGCTGTCACACACTGCAATGTACCTTACGATGCCGGATGTGCGTCACTTACGACGTGACCCCGCCGACACATCGTAAGATATATTGTAGCGTGTAAAGTGGGCTTAACACCACCCTGCTGATGTCACAGTGACTATGAGAAGGTGGGGCTCCTAAACTGTCCCTCAAGCTCTATGCTTTCACTAATCTCAGGGATACCCCTAATGGTGGAGATGCCACAAGTCATTCTGCAAAAGACTGGTTACAGAAAAATAAAGGTAAAGTTTTGGAAAAGCTGAGTAAAAGACCTGTTACAATGACTGTAGGACAGCCGAGATCTAGGGCCCCTAAGCTGCAACTCAAGCTAGGGGACCCTATGCTATTCCTATTCTCAGTGATACCCCTAAAGGTGGAGATGTCTGATTCTCCTTCCTGGCCATGCTCTGACCAGTCCTGATCTGATTCTCCCTCCAGGATTTCATCAATTAGCCAAGTTTAAACATCATTATTGATGAAATCCACAGATATATATAGATAAGGGAAGAAAAAAAAAACCTCTGTCACGCAGCACACATACACAGCATAACACAATAAGAGATTCAGGAGAAAAACAAGAGTAGGAAGGAAGCTTCAATACAACAAGGGAAAACTACACAACCGCACCAAGTAAAAAGCACAACTTTAACCATCAAATCTGGGACACCACATCTCACAGACCAACATAGACAAACTATAGTTGGCATGGGTGGAAGGGTTCAACCAATATAATTAGGAGGGGATAAAATAAAATGTGATAAAAGGAGCAAGCAGACCAGTAGAGGTTAACTCTTGCTAGCCCGCCTATGAATCAGCACACAACAGGTGAATGTTCAAGTCTGCCTGTGTTGATTCCAGACACCACAGTATTAAAATGAGCACAACTTTAGCCAGCAAATCTGGGAAACCACACCTCACAGGCCAACACAGACAAAGCTGGCATGGCAATACTGGAAAGGTTCAACCAGCATAAATAGGAGGGGAGCAGATGTGATAGGCTTCACCATAAGTTGTGATCAAAAGAAAGCAGACCACCAGAGGTTAACTCTTCCTAGCCTGCCTATGAATCAACACATAGCAGGTCGACGCCCGAGTCTGCCTGTGTTAATCCCAAAGGGCGGAGTGTCAGAATCTGCAATCTGAACAAGGCCTGATGCCACCATGATAGTCAGCGAAGTGTGTGCAAAACTCCATGTGAAAGTTACGCCCCTGGAGCCATTTCCAAGGTCCCACACTGGTCTTTGCTTATTGACCTCCAGCAATGGCAGATAAGGGACCATTGCTGCCAATTACTGCCTACAGCAGGTACCAATGTGGAAATCACACACCTGGAGAATAATAATTTAGAGGGATTGTCCAGATGTTAGAAATTTTTACTGAGTAAAACTCACCTGACCAATACACTGCTACTCCCTAGGTGCCACTTCCTAGGTGCCCCACCAGTTGTTTGCCGACCTCCAGGAATGATGTTTAAACTTGGCTAATGAGAACTGCAGGCAAATACTGGCTACAGCAGACATCACTGTGGAAATGTCATACCTGGAGGCTAGGATGGAAAGCCCGACAGCAGACCTGGGTAGCTGTGGCACTAGAGTCGGTGATCTATTGGTTTGCTATTTTATACTAACCTTTGGGGGGGAATTTAAGGCGCAAGACAACCTCTGTAACTAGAAGTCCAAGGCATACTATCACGCTCCTGGTCCGACTGCGCCGCTCACCACCCATTGCTTCAACTCATGGGGTCCCCGTTCCCCGCCGAGCCCGCTCTCCTGCTACCCCGTCCATACCTTTTCCCCGTCAGTTCCGGCCCCGCACCGCTTATTCACTGCAGCCACCTGCGCCCCAGCATCCTGCCTCTCCTCCTGTGGTCTCAGCTCTGACTTTCCGGTTGCAGCCCTCACACATGCACACTAGGGGGCACGCGCGTGCACTCTCCTTGAATTAAAGAGCCAGCACAGCTGTCAAGAATATCACTAATAAGTAACCTTGGGTATTTAAGACTTGCTACTCCCCATGGCCAGTGCTTGTTCAACGTGTCCCTGTAGCTTGTCTCTTGTACTAGTTGTTCAGGTCCCTCTATGCCTGCGCTTGGTGTAACTCTGTCTCTGCTTGCTGAGTACCGTTCTGAGCACACACTCCAGCCTGATCCCAGTAACCTGCACCAGTCTCCGTCTCTGGACCTCAGCCTGATTCCGTTAACCTGCACCAGCCTCTGCTCCTGGACTTCAGCCTAATCCTTGTTACCTGCACCAGTCTCAGTTCTGGACTTCTGCCTGATTCCGTTAACCTGTATCTGGTCCATATCGGCTCCTGCATCCAGTGACTCTTGCTGATCCCGGCTTCCATGCATCCAGGCCCTCTGCGGTTACGCCCGACAGTCCCTGTATAGGGGTTCGCTCGAGGCGGCGTCACAGAGGACCTGGTGCATGGTCCAGTGGGTCCACTCCCAGGACTATCCTTACACATTCATACGTTTTTATGAGTACCCATCTTGTTGACCCATGATAGCCTCCCAAGGTACAGTTGCAGATACTTCCTTCCTACACCGGGACACAACCTCTCCTTACTTAATGGTCTGGGCTATGCTTACTAGTCATCACATGATGCATCCCTCGTGACCCGATCAGCACTTAATAAGCTGCAGAGTCATTCAAGAGTGTAGGTTTAATTGGGGATGAACTTAGAAAGTAGAATTCTCCGAGAATCATCCACCTCATTAGTTTTCTCCCCATTGCGTCGGAGCGAAATACTGCTCACCTTCCCTTTATTCCGTCGTATCAGTGCAATAGATGTTCCTACTATAAATTACAATATCATTATATCTTTCTTATCACAAATGCAAGCTGTGATCTCGTGTCCCCTGCGCCCGCCTGATAAGTGAACTCCATCTTTTATAGTTGGCATAAAGGTCATGACAGTACACGGTGCTCGTATGTTGTCCTCATCAGCTCCAAGCTACAGAATAAATCTTCATGACCATTGAGGAAGGATTCTCCAGTCGTGCTGTATGTGTGTTACCCACCAATACCATCTGTAAATAATACACGAACTGCATGTGACTTGGTTTAAAATTGGCCACAGCAGCCTTTATTACCTATTATTTACATACTAACACAAGGGGGCGCCGTCCAACGGGCGACCCCAACAAATAACAATAGGTAACACAGTAACCAATACAGTAAATATACAACCCTGAGTAGGCCCAGTCCAGGAACCACTTCTCACCCCAGTATCCCTGGCCGCAACACACCGACCCAGAGATGAGGTATTAATCACCTACGGATTAACCCCCCCAACTTTGCAGAACCCCGTGCCTGCAACATCCCGGAACCTGGAGCCACCATACCAAGATGGTGTCTCTCTGTCCAGTTACCATTGCCTTCAACCGCCTCTGGACCAGACCTACCCCCCGCTGCTGTGACAAAGAAACAACCCAGACCAAATTCCCCTCGGCATTAAACACAAGGGAGGGTGGGCGGGGATCGTTCCATATCCGGAAGTCAAGAGAGAGGGGGTAAGTCAAAGTCCTTTACTTACACCCCTCAACTGTCCCACCTCTTCCTCCAGGGAACTCCTCCTACCCACCAATCCCTTTACTCTGCCTTATAAACAAACCATTCCTGTTTCCATTAACCCCATCACTCCTTCCCTTCCCTCTAGTCATGTCGCCCCTCCACCCTATGGGTTCCATGGCTTTCTTGACCATTGAGGAAGGATTCTCCAGTCGTGCTGTATGTGTGTTACCCACCAATACCATCTGTAAATAATACACGAACTGCATGTGACTTCGTTTAAAATTGGCCACAGCAGCCTTTATTACCTATTATTTACATACTAACACAAGGGGGCGCCGTCCAACGGGCGACCCCAACAAATAACAATAGGTAACACAGTAACCAATACAGTAAATATACAACCCTGAGTAGGCCCAGTCCAGGAACCACTTCTCACCCCAGTATCCCTGGCCGCAACACACCGACCCAGAGATGAGGTATTAATCACCTACGGATTAACCCCCCAACTTTGCAGAACCCCGTGCCTGCAACATCCCGGAACCTGGAGCCACCATACCAAGATGGTGTCTCTCTGTCCAGTTACCATTGCCTTCAACCGCCTCTGGACCAGACCTACCCCCCGCCACAGGACAGGGCACGTGACTCCTTACGTGGCCTGGACCCGCCACACACCAAAAGCTTGTACCACACCTCCACGCAATCCCAGCGTCCACAAAACAGCACCAAGCACGTGAAGATGCACCCCCATCGCATCCCCAAAACCACCAGTTCAGCGCCACCAACTTTTGGCGCCGCCCCCCCAATAAGGCTCGATTGATACTGCCTATCGCACGAGCCACACGCCATTCCAACCTGGTCACACTATCAAAACTACCCCACGATTAAGCTCAGGTATGTCTTACACAATGCAACAACCAACTATTTTTTTTTTTTTTTTAAAACATTCATAAATAACTTCTCGAGATACCAAATCGCTGCCTCCAATTTACTGGACCAGTACCATCGACCCGTCCAGACCCAACTGGCAACATTCAGGCGAGCCTCAGACCGTCGAGGCCCCGAGAACCAACGAATGCCCAAATATCCAAATGAGGCACACCCTCACCACAAAAACCCAGGGGTTATAAACCCACAGATAACACCAACCTGTTACGCCAACCCATTCCACTCCCAAAAGACTCAAATGCCCCCATTGCCTTAACCCGATAACAACTGAGGCCAAACGTAACACCGAAACAAGAGGACTCCCACCTCCCAATACTTCTCACAACCCCTTTTCTGAGCCCACCGAGGGGCCTCCGTGGCAGCCCAATCCAGAAGGAATACGACCCATAGTATTCCGGGCGCCCACCCCCGCCACCTGCAATCAAGTCTGCAGCACTGCCACAAAATGGTACCTTAACAAACGCGACACAATAATGAGCCTGGGCGCAATCAACATAATTCCGCACCCGGGACCGCGTATAACAACACCAACCTTCACCACCCGCCGAATCTAATTCGGTGAGCGACAAAGCCGGCGCTCAACCCACTGCACCACCTCGGACACATCCTCCAACATCCAACCTCCGCTCTTGACCGTAGATGGGCTGACCAACCCCACAATCTCAAAGCCCCCCAAAAGGCTAACACAAACCGTTTTGGACAAGGGAAACAAAAACCCGCTCGTGCTCAGATGAACATAGCCGCCACAAACCACTCACCAAACGCTGCCACAAAACAACGGAGACGGACCCTTGTATCCCGCTCCCTCACACCCTTACGACCAAACCCTTCAAGGCCTGCCGCGCCCTAAGATCCTGCGAAAACATCTCTCCACATCTAATCCTTAACAAGACAGCCACAGCCGCCACCCTCTGCTCCACTGCGGACGCCGGCCTAGCAGCCTGAAAACCGTTACTCACCACTGCCAACGCCACCATCAAATACTCCACCGGGCCTTCCTCACACATTGTCCCAAACGTTATCCGCGCCACCCATACTTCTGAATATCAGCCCCAAATAACCTCAGTCACTGGGCACCGAGCCGCTCCCCAACACAGCCACACCAGACTCCACAAGCCCTCCGGACACACCGTGCCCACCTCGTCTGCTACCCGGCCTCAACTCCCGAGACCTGCAGAACTGGAAGGAAACACAGCAGCTGCTATTCCCTTGGCGAACCCCAGTACTGGTTGCGCCACGCATAACATTTTTTTTTTTTTTTTTTTTAAAACACATCCAATTGAGAAACCAACTGTCGCAAGTACGCCACCCTTGGCCCCAGGATTAGCAAACCAACTATTAATCGAATTCTCCACCAACTGATAGCCAGAATGACAGCACACCTTCCTCTTGGAAAAAACTGCCAACCTCCACCACCCGACCACTACCACCGATTGGAAGCGCTACCCCACAATGCCCAACCAGAAAACAACTGGACCCGCTGCCTCCGAGTACCGCAGCTACGTTCCATCAGGTAGCACCTTACCCAGCCACAATCCGCGGCCACTAAATCGCCGTAAGAAAAAACCTCCTACACCATCAGATCATCATTGATCTCCCTCGTGACCACACACAAAGGATCCGATGGCTGCACCCTTGGCGCAGCCATCGCCAGCCGTCCAGCAGACATGCACCCCAGCAGCGTAACTCTGCACCCGTGGTTCGACCGCCCCTGCAAAGACTGCACCGCCTGAAACCGCACCGTCTTAGCTGACCTAACTGCCTCTATCGCAGCCCATAGGACCACACCATTACCCACGAATCCTACCCCTCTGACCATAACATCAAACTTTATCCCCACAAACCGTATCACTGGCATTGGACCCTCAGTCTTCGCCTGCGCCAACAGGCCCAAAAGAGTATCCACCACCATCTGCAATAAAACAATCAACCTCAACGAATCATCAACCCGCCAACCCGATGTAAAGAGAATCAACCTATAATGAATAAGAGGTGTAAGCTGGGACACACCACGCACAAACCACTCCACCAAGAAATAACCGCCTCCAAAGGAACATAAAATGGGACAACAACCCATTAGCACCCACCGATCAACATAATAATGGCCTGACCCCCCCTTGCTACCTGCAAGGACAGGGGGTACCTGTGGCCCGACCCGCTGCCAGCAGACTCCCATCCAGAGCCGCCAGCCTCCTGCCCTCCTGGGCCCAGAAGGCATCCGTCCGCCGGGCCCTCCCCCCCTTGGGGGGAGGCCGCCGCTGCCGGGAGCTGCACGCCTGCTCTGGGTGACCAGGCGGGGACCGCAGGGCCCCCGCCGTCACCCCCACGTACCGACGCCTCCCGGGCATCCGTCGCACCATGCTCGCCTGCCCTGGTGCCGGACCCCTTGCTGGCTGCAGCCCCCCGCCCCCCCCCCTCCACCCGCGGGGGGGGGGGGGGGTAACGCTGGCCTCCGTCCTCGCCGGGCGCTCTCCTGGCCAGGAGCCGCCGCATCCAGCCCTCCTGGGCCCCATGAAAGCCTCTGTCCGCTGGGCCCTCCCCCTCCTGGGGGAGACCGCCGCGGCCGGGAGCTGCAACCTGATCTGGGTGACCAAGCAGGAACTGCAGGGCCCCTGCCGTCACCCCCACTCACCGACGCTTCCTGGGCACCCGTCGCCCCAGACCCACCTGCCCTGGTGCCGGACCCACCACTGGCTGCAGCTCCGCGGCCCCCCCCCCGCCTTCCGCGAGGGGTAAAGCTGGCCTCTGTCACCGCCGGGCGCTCTCCCCGTCCGGGAGCCGCCGCATCCAGCAATCCAGGCCGCGGCTCGGACCGGAAGTAGGCCGCAGCCAAGCCACGCCCCCCTCCCGGCTGCCGCGGCCCGGACGGAGATTCCTCCCGCGGCCGGAGCAGCAGCTGAGTACTGCCCTGCCCACGTCCTACCGCGGAGGGTCCCCGAAGGGGCTCTCGCATCTCCTCCTCGCTCCCCCCGCACACGGCAAGTACCTGAGATATGAGGGAGGGGGGACGCCGCCCGCAGCTGACAGGGGAGCGAGGGGAAAGTGCCAACGGGTTAACCCCCAGCAGCCAAGACGTGGGACCGCGCTGCCAGGGGCCCGTGCACTGCCATGATGAATCCGCTGCTCCCGGGTAGCAGCCATCCTGTCGCACGTCCGGATCGTTCCATATCCGGAAGTCTGGTGATGTGAGGGGCTGGGGAACCTCCATCATGACGTCCTTGTACAGATCTTTGTGTCCTTCTAAATACTCCCACTCCTCCATGGAGAAATAGAAGGTGACGTCCTGACACCTTATAGGAACCTCTCCAGTCAGATCGTTCCATATCCGGAAGTCAAGAGAGAGGGAGGTAAGTCAAGGTCCTTTACTTACACCCCTCAACTGTCCCACCTCTTCCTCCAGGGAACTCCTCCTACCCCACCAATCCCTTTACTCTGCCTTATAAACAAACCATTCCTGTTTCCATTAACCCCATCACTCCTTCCCTTCCCTCTAGTCATGTCGCCCCTCCACCCTATGGGTTCCATGGCTTTCTTACCGGTGTAATGGAGATAACTTGTTCTCTTTATGGGTCATCTTCTATTTTTCTAGTTTTCAGTGCTTCTATGTGTTTTGAAGATTTAATGCTCCAGATTGTACAATCTATAAAGGCACTGGTAGATTACAACTGAAACATCTTGAAGGGAACATGCACAAAGGACAAATGCTATGGATTTTGCAACAAATTTAAAGGAAAATCCATGACAAATACACAAATACATAGTAAAATCCAAAGCTCCATGCAGATGTGCTGTGAATGTGTCATGGTTTTTACCTATGCATTGTAAATAGTGATGAGCAACGCTGCCACGGTACTCGAAATGAGCAGGTTGGAAGCTCAGATGGGCTCGACTCATGTACTGAGTATAATGAAAGTCAATAGGGAACTCAAGCATGTTTCTGGAAGATCTTCCAGAAAAAGGCTTGAGTTTTCCATTGGTCACTCTTGTTCTTCAGGAGAAGCACTGAATTTGGTAGTTCTCCTCAATAGGAAGTGTGACTACTTGGAAATGCGTTGAGAAAAAAAATCGCCTTTTATCTGGATCCTGGGTGCTGGTCATTCCTTCTGTCTCAGCAATGCAGTCAACACTACGGTAGATCTCTGGTTCCTTTGCATCATTTTTTAGCCTTGGGGCTCCTGATTTTGTGCAGCAGCTGCCTTCAGCTTCTTGTGTGGTACACAACTCGACAAGGTGTGCAGATTTCATTATACTGTCACTATATATCCATCAGATAAGACTCTATTTGAGATTTTTGCCTGTCAGACAGGGACCAGCTTGGTACTTGCGCCTTGCTCTTTTCCGTCTCACCTAACCTACACCTTTCTCCTGTTTATAGTTAGGTTGTAGGAGGCTATTCTTACTGACAGTAGCTACTTCACCTTTTTGCATTAGTGCATTTGCTTTATGCTTCCTTACTTTGGGTCCTTACATATCTCTGCATGCTTTCCCTTGCCTGGATTATAGTGCTCTGCTATTCTCGTTTGGTTCCTAAGGAGGTACGAGAAACAACTCGACGGCCTTTCAGGCAGGCATGTCCAAGTTGTGGTTTCCTAGTTTTGCAGCTAGGGATATTCTAGCATCTGTAGGTGCCACAAGGGACTGTGCAGCTAGGAATATTAGTCCGTACAGGAATAAGTTGGGCCAAGTGCAGCAGTTGGTAATAAATAGGCTTTATTTACTCAAGTTGGAATACTCAGGTGCATAACACCTCTTCTGCTTTGCTATTCTCCATTGGTTTCTAAGGAGGTAAGAGAAAAAAACTTGACGGCCTTTCAGGCAGCCAGGTCCGAGTTGTGGTTTCCTAGTGTTTCAGCTAGGGATATTCCAGCCTGTGCAGATGTCACAAGGGAATGCGCAGCTAGGAATATTAGTCTGTACAGAATAAGTTGGGCCAGATGCAGTTGATAATAGATAGGCTTTATTTACTCAACTTCAAATACTCAGGTGCATAACACCTCTACTGGTTTGCTATTCTCCATTGGTTCCTAAAGAGGTATGAGACACAACTCGATGGCCTTTTAGGCAGAGAGGTCTGAGATGTGGTTTCCTAGTGTTTCGGCTAGGGGTATTCCAGCCTGTGCAGGTGCCACAAGGGACTGGGCAGCTAGGAAGGGAACGAACTACCAATCTTAGAGATGAGGCCGCGGCACCGGAGTGGAGGACATTTAGTATGGTGGCTGATCTGTGCATTTATTAAGATCAACAGTCGCTTTAAATTTCAAAGAACAAAACTTTCCTCCTTCTTTTACAACTTTTTCTACTTGTTTGTATCTCTATATAAATATTCATTGTGTCACATTTAGTAAGTTATGTAATGTTTCATCACTTTTTTGAAAAAACAACAGAGAAAATTTACAGTTTTCCACCAATAACTTAGTGTTTGACGATCAGAGATTGTAGATTTATAGAGCGCTCGTGTTACCTATGTTGCAGGGTTTAAAAATATATTAATGTAAATGCTTTCATATAATTCATGTACCGCTAGTGTAAGATTTACAAGGGTAGATATAGCCGTCATCTTACTCATTTTTCTCTCTCGGTATGGATTTATAGGTTATATTTTGTCTTGATTACGAATGTTTAGCGATTGCTTCTGAGCTTCTTCACAGGAGGAAATTGAATTTTGGATGTTACTAATGTCACTAGATATTTATATATACATTGGTGCTTTAAAGTTTGCGAAATCTTCTTAATCTTTTAGATTTCTGCATTAATTGGACCTAAAACTTTATTAGATTTTTCTATGAGTCATAACAGGAGATAAAGAACCAAATCAAGCAAATGGGTCAACAATATCAAAATTTGTTATTTTCCTTTATCCAATATCACATGTCTGTGAGTCGCAAAAGTATTTGAACCTTTGCTTCCGGTATCTGGTGTAATCGCCTCGAGCAGCCATTATTGTGTCCAAACATTATCGGTAATTGTTGATTAGTTTGCTTGTTGCGGTTGTGCAACAGTGTACCCCTGTTGTTTTGTATCTTCCTTCCTGCTCTTGTTTTCCTCCTGAACTTCTTATTGTCTTTACCTTTGTGTGTGTGCGTGCTGTGTGACAGAGTTTTGGTTTCCCCTTGTCTGTCTTTATCTGTGGGTTTCATATGACTCTTGTCCCGTCCCTCCCTGAGGAGAGGAGTAAGCAGATCAGGACTGGTCAGCAGGACCAGGAAGGAGACTCGGGCCTCTCCACCATTAGTGGTATCCCTGAGATTAGGGATAGAATAGGGCCCCCTAGCTTGAGGGGCAACTTAGGGGCCCCAGCTCCTTGCTATCCAAGTCATCGTGATAGGTCTTTGACGCGGCTTGTGGTTTGGTTCAATGTCTTGCAACATGACCCACATTCTCTTGAAATTCAGCTCATGGACATTTTTTAGAATTCATTCTTCCATTAATGATGGCAGCTATCCTAGCCTAGGCATGCCATAACAGGCCCAAACCATGATACAAACATTATATTTCAGATATGGTAGGTAGTTTTTTTTGCTATAATGCAGTGTTTTTCTTTCTCCAAACATAGTTTCTCATTTAAACCAAAAGTTCTGTCTCAAAAAAAACATTGTCCCAGTAGCCTTTCATTCTTTTTTAGTTGATCTTGAGCAAAATGCATATGGGCGGCAATGATTTTTCTTTGGCGAACCATGGCTTTCTCATTGCAATTCTGCCATGCACACCATTGGTTTTCAATTTCCTCCTGATGGTGGACTCATTATCATTAATATTACCTAATTTGAGGCCTTTAGTTTCTTAGAGGTTTTCTTGGGTTCCTTTGTAGCCTCACATGCTTTTATACACCTATCACTTGGAGTGATCTTTGTCGGTTGACCACTCCTGGGCTAGGCAATAATTACTATGAACTTCCTCCATTTTTACCCAATCTGTGTGACTTTGGATTGGTGAAGTCCAAACTTGTTAGAGATGATTTTGTAACCTTTTCCACCTTGAGGAGCATCAACAACTCTTCATATGGGGTTCTCAGAAATATCCTTTTTTTCATGCTATGATACAGTTCCACAAACATGTGTTGAGTAGATTAGACTTTGATAGATCCTTAAAACAACTCTAAGTGGGGGATATGTAAAAATTACTTAAAAGAATGAGTAGATAATTTGTTAAACTCTATTAATTACTGCAGTGTCCTGTAGATCATATGTGTGTTTTAAGATCTAACCCCTTTCAGAACCTGAATCGTTAGAGTAAATGGCATTCAATAGTAGGTCCTATAAAACCCTCAAGCCAGGTACTATCTGGCCCTTAGGTCCTATTTAATCCAGCCTTCACATTTGCAGCCCACAGCCATTCCTGCAGAAAAATAGCCCTAAGCATTCCCTATGTGCTTCCCAAAGTGTTTTCTCAGCTAGGTTTCACTAGGAGAATTCTATACCAATGGGGTGTAACATGATCAACTATAATGGTCTCAGCTAATAATCAATCATTCACCTAGCCCTTATTTGATATTACCAGTGCTATTTTTGTAAAAAAAATATTTGCTGGTACGCATCTCTGAGACAAGGAGCAGGGAGGGGGGGGGGAAGGTGCTGTTAGGCGCCGGCGGCCAAGATTGAGAAGGGGGTGGGTGGCGAGGATCTGTCAGCAGGAGGCCGAGTTTGAGGAGTGGGAGGGCGATCCTGTGCACGGTTTACTACACACTACATACGGTACTGTATGCTGGAGAGAGAGGCGGGGGTGCAGAACTACAAGACTCAGCATACTCCATCCACTAGTGTATGCAAGAGAGATGCAGGGGGAGCAGAACTATAAGGCTCAGCATACTCCATCCACTAGTGTATGCAGGAGAGCAGACAGTAGCTGCCGAACAACAAGGCTCAGCATCCTTCGGCCAAGACTGTATGCAGGAATTTGTTGCCCAAAAACGTAAAAAAAAAAAAATAAATTACGTGGGCTTTGCCATATTTTTGTATGCTAGCCAGGTACAGCAGGCAGGACCAGGCTGCCCCCAGCTGCCTATTTGTACCCGACTGAGAACCAAAAATATAGGGAAGCCCTTTTTTTAATTATTTCATGAATTTAATGAAATAATTTAAGAAGAAATAAATGACGTGGGCTTCGCAGAAATTTTGTGTCCAGCCAGGTACAACTAGACAGCTGGGGATTGCAATCCGCAGCGCAGAGTGCCCAAGCTTTCTGGGCACCCCTGCTGCGAATTGCAGTCCACAGCCTCCCCAGAAAATGGTGCTTTCAATCCGGATCCAATATCATCTGATCAGTTTGCTGGGAGGCAAAGCGATCAGATGATGTCAGGTTAAAGGACATGAATCACATCACACAGCAGCTGATTGTATAAAAGCCGTTTATACAATCAGCTGATGCATCAGTGCAACAGCAGCACTCACCTGGTCTATTTCAATCCCGTACCCATGACTGAGTCATGGCTGTGGGCGGGACAGGTCCAAGCAAATGCTGCATGAAGTAAATAGCCTGTGGACAAAGCCTGATGACTTAATGTGAACAGTCACCAACCGCCAAAATCTAGACAGATGGAATACATCCCAAATTGGGGTGCATAGCAAGGTGGAGGTCAACCACCGACCAATTCAATGAAGAAAAAACAAAAAGCCAGCACCAAATGTGCACTTCAGCACTAAACATTCCAAACTGTACTTATTATAAAAATTTTGAGATTTTTGGCAAAAAATTGCAATTTCTTGAGCTGCCTCGCCACGTCACGGCAAATCTCATTTGAGGCAGTCCTACACTAAAATATTTTTATAAAATGTGCCATACGGCCTCACATATGAATAGCAGAACTGCTCTCAGCAGCACTCACCTGGTCTATTTCAATCCCGTACCCATGACTGAGTCATGGCTGTGGGCGGGACAGGTCCAAGCAAATGCTGCATGAAGTAAATAGCCTGTGGACAAAGCCTGATGACTTAATGTGAACAGTCACCAACCGCCAAAATCTAGACAGATGGAATACATCCCAAATTGGGGTGCATAGCAAGGTGGAGGTCAACCACCGACCAATTCAATGAAGAAAAAACAAAAAGCCAGCACCAAATGTGCACTTCAGCACTAAACATTCCAAACTGTACTTATTATAAAAATTTTGAGATTTTTGGCAAAAAATTGCAATTTCTTGAGCTGCCTCGCCACGTCACGGCAAATCTCATTTGAGGCAGTCCTACACTAAAATATTTTTATAAAATGTGCCTTACAACCTCACATATGAATAGCAGAACTGCTCTCAGCAGCACTCACCTGGTCTATTTCAATCCCGTACCCATGACTGAGTCATGGCTGTGGGCGGGACAGGTCCAAGCAAATGCTGCATGAAGTAAATAGCCTGTGGACAAGGCCTGATGACTTAATGTGAACAGTCACCAACCGCCAAAATCTAGACAGATGGAATACATCCCAAATTGGGGTGCATAGCAAGGTGGAGGTCAACCACCGACCAATTCAATGAAGAAAAAACAAAAAAGCAGCACCAAATGTGCACTACAGCACTAAACATTCCAAACTGTACTTATTATAAAAATTTTGAGATTTTTGGCAAAAAATTGCAATTTTTTGAGCTGCCTCGCCACGTCACGGCAAATCTCATTTGAGGCAGTCCTACACTAAAATATTTTTATAAAATGTGCCATACGGCCTCACATATGAATAGTAGAACTGCTCTTAGCAGCACTCACCTGGTCTATTTCAATCCCGTACCCATGACTGAGTCATGGCTGTGGGCGGGACAGGTCCAAGCAAATGCTGCATGAAGTAAATAGCCTGTGGACAAAGCCTGATGACTTAGGGTATGTGCGCACGTTGCTTTTTACCTGCTTTTTACCTGCTTTTTTGCTGCTTTTTCTTCTGCGCTGTTTAATGCCAAAATGGATGTGTTCTTCTATTCAAGCAAAGTCTATGGGAATTTGGGTTTCTTGTTCACATTATGTTGTTCAAAATCCTGCCTTTTTGTGGCAGAACTTTGGTCAAAAACTCAGCTTTGCAGTGCAAAACCCAAATGGCAAAAACAATTGACATGTTACTTCTTTGAAAAGCTGAGTTTTTGACCAAAGTTCTGCCTCAAAAAGGCAGCATTTTGAACAACATAGTGTGAACAAGAAACCCAAATTCCCATAGACTTTGCTTGAATAGAAGAACACATCCATTTTGGCATTAAACAGCGCAGAAGAAAAAGCAGCAAAAAAGCAGGTAAAAAGCAGGTAAAAAGCAACATGCGCACATACCCTTAATGTGAACAGTCACCAACCGCCAAAATCTAGACAGATGGAATACATCCCAAATTGGGGTGCATAGCAAGGTGGAGGTCAACCACCGACCAATTCAATGAAGAAAAAACAAAAAGCCAGCACCAAATGTGCACTTCAGCACTAAACATTCCAAACTGTACTTATTATAAAAATTTTGAGATTTTTGGCAAAAAATTGCAATTTCTTGAGCTGCCTCGCCACAGGCTATTTACTTCATGCAGCATTTGCTTGGACCTGTCCCGCCCACAGCCATGACTCAGTCATGGGTACGGGATTGAAATAGACCAGGTGAGTGCTGCTAAGAGCAGTTCTACTATTCATATGTGAGGCCGTATGGCACATTTTATAAAAATATTTTAGTGTAGGACTGCCTGAAATGAGATTTGCCGTGACGTGGCGAAGCAGCTCAAGAAATTGCAATTTTTTGCCAAAAGTCTCAAAATTTTTATAATAAGTACAGTTTGGAATGTTTAGTGCTGAAGTGCACATTTAGTGCTGGCTTTTTGTTTTGTTTTTTGTTTTTTCTGGATATTACATATATCTGATCTAAGGTTTCGGTCTTTGTGAGTAAAGGACAATTCTAAGGATTCTCTCGTCACCGATCTTTTTAATATTTTGTGGCCATTTTTTAAAAAGCTTTTGGTAGAAGCAGAGTAAAAAACGAAGGCGCAAAAATATAAATTTGAAGGGGTTAGAGTACAATGGAAAGGTAGAAAATTGACTAACAAAATTTGCATTGAATCTAGATCAAGAGAGGTAATGATTCCCCTATACTCTGCCCTGGTCAGACCCCACATGGAATACTGTGTACAGTTCTGGGCCCCAATTCAAGAAAGACATCGATATACTGGAGCAAGTCCAGAGAAGAGCAACCGAGATGGTAGAAGGTCTGCAGACCATGTCATATGAGGAACGGGTAAAAGAACTAGGAAAGAGAAGGCTGAGAGGAGACTTAATAGCGGTCTACAAATATCTGAAAGGTAGTCACAGTGCAGAGAGAACCACACTATTCTCATTAGCACAAAGAAGTACAAGAAGCAATGGGATGAAACTAAAAGGAAGGAGATTCAGATGAGACATTAGGAAAAACATTCTGACAGTGAGGGTAGTCAGAGAGTGGAACAGGCTACCACAGGAGGCAGTGAGGACAGTCAGAGAGTGGAACAGGCTACCATGGGAGGCAGTTTGGGCAGTCAGAGAGTGGAACAGGCGGCCACAGGAGGTAGTGACGGCAGTCAGAGAGTGGAACAGGCTACCACAGGAGGTAGTGACGGCAGTCAGAGAGTGGAACAGGCTACCACGGGAGGTAGTGACGGCAGTCAGAGAGTGGAACAGGCTACCACGGGAGGTAGTGACGGCAGTCAGAGAGTGGAACAGGCTACCGCGAGAGGCAGTGAGGGTAGTCAACGAGTGAAACAGGTAATAGAACTAGGAAAGAGAAGGCTGAGAGGAGACTTAATAGCGGTCTACAAATATCTGAAATGCAGTCACAGTGCAGAGGGAACTACCCTATTCTCATTAGCAGAAGGAAGGAAGGAGATTCAGATTAGACACTAGGAAAAACATTCTGACAGTGAGGGCAGTCAGAGAGTGGAAAAGACTACCACGAGAGGTAGTGAGGGCAGTCAAAGAGTGGAACAGGCTACCATGAGAGGTAGTGAGGGCAGTCAGAGAGTGGAACAGGCAGCCATGGGAGGCAGTGAGGGCAGTCAGAGAGTGGAACAGGCAACCACGGGAGGTGGTGAGGGCAGTCAGAGAGTGGAACAGGCGGCCTTGGAAGGCAGTGAGGGCAGTCAGAGAGTGGAACAGGCGACCATGGGAGGCAGTGAGGGTAGTTAGAGAGTGGAACAGGTGGCAATGAGAGGCAGTGAGAGCAGTCAGAGAGTGGAACAGGCGTCCATGTGAGGCAGTGAGGGCAGTCAGAGAGTGGAACGGGATACCGCGGGAGGTGGTGAGCTCTCCATCAATAGAAATCTTCAAGCTGAAGCTGGATAAACATATAGCTGGGATGATTTTGGAAATCTTCCACTCACAGGGGGTTGGACCCAATGGCCCTTTAGGTCCCTTCCAACTATGATTCTATGAATATAGAAAGAAGGAAAAATTCTAAACATTTTCGTCTTTTTATTTCCTGACTTTCCTCGAGCTGCACTATCATATCCGGCCCCTACGCACCCGGTAATACAATATTCGCGACAAGTGAATGATGGCTATATTCAGGTAAATTACTCTGAGGTTTTACTTGTTTGATGCAAGTGCTAATTTCATTTGCATTATGAGCGGAAGGAGCTTATTGCAGTTTGCGTGTGCGGCGTGTAAGAACGGCTGATTACTCCTCCTGATGGATGGTATAGGGGATAATTAACTGGTAAAGAAATAACTCATTGCAATATATAATAACCAATCTGCCCACGGCTTGAGCGCAGGCAGCAGACGAGGCACCGGCATCACATAGCACTGTATGGACAAAGTACCGGGACCCCCGCTCTGTAACGTTACGGGGTCTCCACTTCGGGGCTGAGTTGCTGCGGTTCCTTCCACTTCTCAGTATTATCAGTCACAGGGTGATGGGGAAGATTCAGGAGGAAGAAATGTCAGGAACGGACGCGTTACCCCGGTGGCTCCTATTACAGGACGCACTGGTATCAGTGAGCTCCGCACCACCGGATGCGATGTGTGATGTTAGTAAAGGAAGGCGGCATGGGGAGTCGGGGTTCTATACCAGGGGCGAGGGGCCGGGGTTATATACCTGTGACAATGAGGCCAAATGTTATACATTGAATACAATGGGGCTGAGATAAAAACCTGAATTTAATGATTTATAGCCGATACTTTTGTCGATATCGTTTATCACTACTCTGCTTTTTAGGATAAAACAATTTCATGTTTCACTCCATTGTATGGGGCAAAATATCTTGTTTGCACTTCAATTAATGATATAAAGATTTCATTACTCCAGTCCCGGAGAGGTCATTAATGACACCTGATATAGCAAATGAAAAATGAAATGCAAGTCTCTGTGTTGTTTTCTTGTGACTTGTCTCTTGAGCTGCTTAGAAGCATGTGCCACAAATGTACAGTTATCTGGGGTGTTTACTTTACATAAAGTGGATAACACCAAAATCACCATTCACAATAACTGATATCACAGCTCACCTCCTCCTCCTCCTGTACAATGACTTTTAAAACTCCTATATATAGTAGATAACAGAGGATCCACCATTCACAATAACTGATATCACAGCTCACCTCCTCCCAATCCTGTACAATGACTGATAAAACCTCTAGATACAGTAGATAACACAGGAGCCACTATGTACAATAAATGATTTCACAGCTCACCTCCTTCTCCTCCTGTTCAATGACTGATAAAATCTCTAGATACAGTAGATAACACAGGAGCCTATATGTACAATCGATGATGTCACAGCTCACTACCCCCTCCTCCTTTACAATGACTGATAAAACCTCTAGATACAGTAGATAACACAGGAGCTACTACGTACAATAAATGATTTCACAGCTCACCTCCTCCTCCTCCTGTACAATGACTGATAGAATCTGTAGATACAGTAGATAACACAGGAGCCTATATGTACAATCGATGATGTCACAGCTCACCACCTCCTCCTCCTGTACAATGACTGATAAAACCTCTAGATACAGTAGATAACATAGGAGCCACTATGTAGAATAGATGATGTCACAGCTCACCTCCTTCTCCTGTTCAATGACTGATAAAACCCTCTAGATATAGTAGATAACACAGGAGTTACTATGTACAATAAATTATGTCACAGCTCACCTCCTCCTCCTGTTCAATGACTGATAAAATCTCTAGGTACAGTAGATAACAGAGGAGCCTATATGTACAATCGATTATGTCACAGCTCACCTCCTTCTCCTCCTGTACAATGACTGATAGAATCTGTAGATACAGTAGATAACACAAGAGCCACTATGTACAATAGATGATGTTATAGCTCACCATCTCCTCCTCCTGTTCAATGACTGATAAAACCCTCTAGATATAGTAGATAACACAGGAGCCACTATGTACAATAAATGTCACAGCTCACCTCCTCCTCCTATACAATGACTGATAAAACCTCTATATACAGTAGATAACACAGGATCCATTATTCACAATAGGTGATGTCACAGCTCACCTCCTCCTCTTGTACAATGACTGATAAAACCTATATATACAGTAGATAACACAGTATCCACCATTCACAATAGGTGATGTCACAGCTCACCTCCTCCTCCTATACAATGACTGATAAAACCTCTAGATACAGTAAATAACACAGGATCCACCATTCACAATAGGTGATGTCACAGCTCACCTCCTCCTCTTGTACAATGACTGATAAAACCTCTAGATACAGTAGATAACACAGGATCCAGCATTCACAATAGGTGATGTCACAGCTCACCTCCTCCTCCTGTTAAATGACTGATAAAACCTCTAGATACAGTAGATAACACACTATCCAGCATTCACAATAGGTGATGTCACAGCTCACCTCCTCCTCTTGTACAATGACTGATAAAACCTCTAGATACAGTAGATAACACAGGATCCACCATTCACAATAGGTGATGTCACAGCTCACCTCCTCCTCTTGTACAATGACTGATAAAAACCTCTAGATACAGTAGATAACACACTATCCAGCATTCACAATAGGTGATGTCACAGCTCACCTCCTCCTCTTGTACAATGACTCATAAGACCTCTAGATACTGTAGATAATACAGGATCCACCATTCACAATAGGTGATGTCACAGCTCACCTTCTCCTCTTGTACAATGACTGATAAAACCTCTAGATACAGTAGATAACACAGAATCCACCATTCACAATAGGTGATGTCACAGCTCACCTCCTCCTCTTGTACAATGACTGATAAAACCTCTAGATACAGTAGATAACACACTATCCAGCATTCACAATAGGTGATGTCACAGCTCACCTCCTCCTGTTATATGACTAATAAAACCTCTAGATATAGTAGATAACACAGGAGGCACTGTGTACAATAGATGATGTCACAGCTCACCCTCTCTTCACAATGACCTTTTCTCAGATAAGACTTCACTGAGATAATGCTTTTATACAAAGAGATGTGAATCAGTCTAATGATGATAATGTCCAGAAAAATAAGAGCCTTATATCATTTTTCTAAAATTGATGAAAAATGTTAAAAAAATGATATAATTTTCTGACGACACGACATTACGGCTTAATATTAGGCGCAGTCGTCCTGAACAATGAGAGTGATCATTATTGGCAGCAGCCGGTGATTTTAGGTTCTCAGCCATCAATCATGGAACCTGCCCTTTATATGTATTCTGCAATGTTGCCACCTTGTGGCCGTTTATAGAACTGCACTGTGTATAAATAGTGCAGCGCATCCCTTACTGGCTGCATTATTACATTGCGCACTACATTAAGTGTTTCTTCACTACAGATAATAGTATTTATGTTAATATTACAATCTATTAATCCGCATTTGGCAGAAAAAGGGATTTTTTTTCATATGAAATATGTTCCATGTATCCATTTTTGGATGGTTTTCTCCTGCAGAATATAAAGAGTTAGCGGCTGGTAAATGAGTGAGCGGGGATGGGGGGTTGGGGGTGGGGGGGGGGGGCACAGGAACTGTTATAATTCAGGATTTTGTTGAATCAGCCGATGGCTGCAGATTTAGAGTCTCACGTGGGAAATTTTTACATATCACTACTCAACAGAATATTATCTTATGAGGAAGGTTTCTGCCGGCGGAGCAGATAATGCGGTGACGAATAGTCCCCGAGGCGACCGAAATAAAGCAATTTTACAATCTCTGACTCTGCACATTGGGGAGAGCGCTCACAATCAGCAAAACAATGAAATGAATGGCAGCGAGCGCATCTGCACACCGTTACGCCTGCGCCGGAGCTGGTTGATTCCAGCTCAATTCTTAATTTTTTTTTTTAAAGCGCACCAATCACCAGGATTTTCCTATATAACCTAAAGCCAGTGCTATACTGGCGCTATCAGGCTGATTCTATACATACCTTTAGTTGTCAGCTCGGATGTATAGGTTTTGAAACACAAGCAAGTAAAGTTTGTAAAATGAGCAGCTTTTTGATTGACAGCAGCTGCCGATCAGCTGATAACTGTGGTGCATGTTCATAGTGTTTCCTGCCCCCCTGCCTGTCCGTTCTCCCCCATCTGTTATTTATGCTAATTCTATTATAGAATCATTTTACTAAGTGACTAGAAGGACCTGTGCTGATGTCATACCCATGTGATCAGAAGGGGGTGGGGCCTCAGCCAATATAGCTGATACCAGGAAGCAACCTTATTTTTCTGTTGGCTGAGGCCCCGCCCCTTCTGATCACATGGGTATGACATCAGCACAGGTCCTTCTAGTCACTTAGTAAAATTATTCTATAATAGAATTAGCATAAATAACAGATGGGGGAGAACGGACAGGCAGGGGGCGGGAAACACTATGAACATGCACCACAGCTATCAGCTGATCGGCAGCTGCTGGGGCCTCAGCCAACAGAAAAATAAGGTTGCTTCCTGGTATCAGCTACATTGGCTGAGGCCCCACCCCCTTCTGGTCACATGGGTATGACATCAGCACGGGTCCTTCTAGTCACTTAGTAAAACGATTCTATAATAAAATTAGCATAAATAATAGATAGGGGGAGGGGATAACTATGAAAACCCACCCCAGCTATCAGCTGATCGGCAGCTGCTGCCAATCAAAAAACTGCTCATTTTACAAACTTTACTTGCTTGTGTTTTCAAACCTATATATCCGAGCTGACAAATAAAGGTATGTATAGAATCAGCCTGATAGTGCCAGTATAGCACTGGCTTTAGGTTATATAGGAAAATCCTGGAGATTGTTGTGCTTTAAGAATCCAAATTCCTACAAAATAACCAAACACTTCTAAGAGGCTCATATGTGCCCCCGACCCCTTCTAATTTATTTACCAGGCAGTAAACCATTCCATTCTGCAGGGGCAAACCATCAAAAACGGAATAAATGGTAGATTTAGTAAAAAAAAATATGTTTTCTAATAAGTGTGCATTAATAGATTCTATAATAATAATAATAATAATAAAAAAGAAGAAAAGATAAAAAAAAGAAGTAATCCATTAATATTTCAATATGAGTTGATATAATTCACAATCTCAGCTCTGCTACAACTAAGCAAGAAGAAAATCTGCTGTACAATTGCTCCATCTTGTGGACACATGCAGTCATTACAGTCTTTGCAAAATTTCCTGTTGAAATATTCTACAGCCAATTGATATAATTATTATTTTCCCCTTCAATCAATATTTTGCATTATTCCATGTCATCATGTTAGGAGCCGAATATCCAATTAGTTAGGATATAGTTACAATATTTAGAAGTTAAAATGGATATCAAGATATGGGTAGCACAAGGAGGAACAGACCTGCGCACTATAGGGATTCTCAAAGGGTCTGTCTAATAAAGTGCATCTAATTAAAGAATATATGTCTGGAACATCAATGGTGTGAACATGGTGCAAGACTCAAAAACATATAACTATACAATAGGATAAAGAGTTGCACACCAGTCACAATGTATATGGGAATAATGAAAAGCATAACTGCTATATGAATACTAGACTGAAAAATACAATGGACTATCTGAAAAAGTAAAAAAAAATGAAAAATGGAAATATGCATAACTGCTATGAATAATAGGAATATAAGAGATGTTCAGCCATTGTACTGATCAATGCAAAAGAGCCCCAAAACCAACGCCAAGGTAATCTCTATTTCTGGGGTCCCTAGCCTATGTGTAACCTCACCTGTAGTTAAAAAACTTGCTCTGTATGGGAAGCAAAGGACCAAGCTATATATGTGAAGTGAAACAAATGGCTGTGAGTGGGGCAGGGTTCTCAGACAAAATGTGCGTACTAACTGAAGAATGTATGTCTGGAACACCAATGGTGTGAACAAGGTGCGAGACTCAAAAACATAACTATACAATAGGATAAAGCGTTGCACACCAGTCACAATGTAATGTATTCGCATTCACTTCACTTATATAGCTTGGTCCTTTGCTTCCCATACAGAGCAAGTTTTTTAACTGCAGGTGATGTTACATATAGGCTAGGGACCCCAAAAATAAAGATTACCTTGGCGTTGGTTTGGAGGCTCTTTTACATTGATCAATACAATGGCTAAACATCTCTTATATTCCTATTATTCATAGCAGTTATGCACAATTCATTTTCATGTTTTCAGTTTTTCAGATAGTCCATTGTATTTTTCAGTCTAGTATTCCCATAGCAGTCCTGCTTTTCATCATTCCCCCATACATTGTGACTGGTGTGCAACTCTTTATCCTATAGTTATATGTTTTAGAGTCTTGCACCTTGTTCACACCAAAGTGTTTCAGACGTCCACTCTTTAATTAGCATGGTAGTGCCCGCTCATCACTAGTTACGAGTACAGAGCACCCGAGCATGGTAGTGCCCGCTCATCACTAGTTACCAGTACTGAGCACCCAAGCATGGTAGTGCCCGCTCATCACTAGTTACCAGTACTGAGCATCCGAGCATGGTAGTGCCCGCTCATCACTAGTTACCAGTACTGAGCACCTGAGCATGGTAGTGCCCGCTCATCACTAGTTACTAGTACTGAGCACCCGAGCATGGTAGTGCCCGCTCATCACTAGTTACTAGTACTGAGCACCTGAGCATGGTAGTGCCCGCTCATCACTAGTTACTAGTACTGAGCACCCGAGCATGGTAGTGCCCGCTCATCACTAGTTACGAGTACTGAGCACCTGAGCATGGTAGTGCCCGCTCATCACTAGTTACTAGTACTGAGCACCCGAGCATGGTAGTGCCCGCTCATCACTAGTTACAAGTACAGAGCACCCGAGCATGGTAGTGCCCACTCATCACTAGTTACAAGTACAGAGCACCCGAGCATGGTAGTGCCCACTCATCACTAGTTACCAGTACTGAGCAACTGAGCATGGTAGTGCCCACTCATCACTAGTTACGAGTACAGAGCACCCGAGCATGGTAGTGCCCGCTCATCACTAGTTACGAGTTCTGAGCACCCGAGCATGGTAGTGCCCGCTCATCACTAGTGACCAGTACTGAGCACCCGAGCATGGTAGTGCCCGCTCATCACTAGTTACTAGTACTGAGCACCCGAGCATGGTAGTGCCCGCTCATCACTAGTTACCATTACTGATCACCCAAGCATGGTAGTGCCCGCTCATCACTAGTTACCAGTACCGAGCACCCGAGCATGGTAGTGCCCGCTCATCACTAGTTACGAGTACCTAGCACCCAAGCATGGTAGTGCCCGCTCATCACTAGTTACGAGTACCGAGCACCTGAGCATGGTAGTGCTCGCTAATCACTAGTTACGAGTACCGAGCACCCGAGCATGGTAGTGCTCGCCCATCACTAGTTACGAGTACCGAGCACCCGAGCATGGTAGTGCTCGCTCATCACTAGTTACGAGTACCGAGCACCCGAGCATGGTAGTGCTCGCTAATCACTAGTTACGAGTACCGAGCACCCGAGCATGGTAGTGCCCGCTCATCACTAGTTACCAGTACTGAGCACCCGAGCATGGTAGTGCCCGCTCATCACTAGTTACCAGTACCGAGCACCTGAGCATGGTAGTGCCCGCTCATCACTAGTTACGAGTACTGAGCACCCGAGCATGGTAGTGACCGCTCATCATTAGTTACCAGTACCGAGCACCCGAGCATGGTAGTGCCCGCTCATCACTAGTTACCAGTACTGAGCACCCGAGCATGGTAGTGCCCGCTCATCACTAGTTACCAGTACCGAGCACCTGAGCATGGTAATGCCCGCTCATCACTAGTTACAAGTACTGAGCACCTGAGCATGGTAGTGTCCGCTCATCACTAGTTACCAATACTGAGCACCTGAGCATGGTAATGCCCGCTCATCACTATTTACGAGTACTGGGCACCCGAACATGGTAGTGCCCGCTCATCACTAGTTATTAGTACAGAGCACCTGAGCATGGTAGTGCCCGCTCATCACTAGTTACCAGTACTGAACACCTGAGCATGGTAGTGCTCGCTCATCACTAGTTACAAGTACTGAGCACCTGAGCATGATAGTGCCCGCTCATCACTAGTTATGAGTACCGAGCACCCGACCATGGTAGTGCCCACTCATTACTAGTTACGAGTACTGAACACCTGAGCATGGTAGTGCCCGCTCATCACTAGTTACGAGTACTGAGCACCCGACCATGGTAGTGCCCACTCATTACTAGTTACGAGTACTGAACACCTGAGCATGGTAGTGCCCGCTCATCACTAGTTACGAGTACTGAGCACCCGAGCATGGTATTACCCGCTCATCACTAGTTACCAGTACTGAGCACCCGAGCATGGTAGTGCCCGCTCATCACTAGTTACGAGTACTGAGCACCTGAGCATGGTAGTGCCCGCTCATCACTAGTTACCAATACTGAGCACCTGAGCATGGTAATGCCCGCTCATCACTAGTTACGAGTACTGGGCACCCGAGCATGGTAGTGCCCGCTCATCACTAGTTATTAGTACAGAGCACCTGAGCATGGTAGTGCCTGTTCATCACTAGTTACAAGTACTGAGCACCCGAGCATGGTAGTGCCCGCTCATCACTAGTTACCAGTACTGAGCACCTGAGCATGGTAGCGCCCACTCATCACTAGTTACGAGTACTGAGCACCCGTGCATGGTAGTGCCCGCTCATCACTAGTTACGAGTACTGAGCACCTGAGCATGGTAGTGCCCGCTCATCACTAGTTACCAGTACTGAACACCCGAGCATGGTAGTGCCCGCTCATCACTAGTTATTAGTACTGAGCACCCGAGCATGGTAGTGCCCGCTCATCACTAGTTACTAGTACTGAGCACCCGAGCATGGTAGTGCCCGCTCATCACTAGTTACCAGTACCGAGCACCCGAGCATGGTAGTGCCCGCTCATCACTAGTTACCAGTACTGAGCACCCGAGCATGGTAGTGCCCGCTCATCACTAGTTACAGGTACTGAGCACCCGAGCATGGTAGTGCCCGCTCATCACTAGTTACGAGTACTGAGCACCTGAGCATGGAAGTGCTCGCTCATCACTAGTTACCAGTACTGAACACCCGAGCATGGTAGTGCCCGCTCATCACTAGTTATTAGTACTGAGCACCCGAGCATGGTAGTGCCCGCTCATCACTAGTTACTAGTACTGAGCACCCGAGCATGGTAGTGCCCGCTCATCACTAGTTACCAGTACCGAGCACCCGAGCATGGTAGTGCCCGCTCATCACTAGTTACTAGTACTGAGCACCCGAGCATGGTAGTGCCCGCTCATCACTAGTTACAGGTACTGAGCACCCGAGCATGGTAGTGCCCGCTCATCACTAGTTACAAGTACCGAGCACCCAAGCATGGTAGTGCTCGCTCATCACTAGTTACCAGTACTGATCACCCGAGCATGGTAGTGCTCGCTCATCACTAGTTACCAGTACTGATCACCCGAGCATGGTAGTGCTCGCTCATCACTAGTTACAAGTACTGAGCACCTGAGCATGGTAGTGCCCGCTCATCACTAGTTATGAGTACCGAGCACCCGAGCATGGTAGTGCCCACTCATCACTAGTTACCAGTACTTAGCACCCGAGCATGGTAGTGCTCGCTCATCACTAGTTACCAGTACTGATCACCCGAGCATGGTAGTGCCCACTCATCACTAGTTATTAGTACTGAGCACCCGAGCATGGTAGTGCCCACTCATCACTAGTTACGAGTACTGAGCACCTGAGCATGGAAGTGCTCGCTCATCACTAGTTACCAGTACTGAACACCCGAGCATGGTAGTGCCCGCTCATCACTAGTTATTAGTACTGAGCACCCGAGCATGGTAGTGCCCGCTCATCACTAGTTACTAGTACTGAGCACCCGAGCATGGTAGTGCCCGCTCATCACTAGTTACCAGTACCGAGCACCCGAGCATGGTAGTGCCCGCTCATCACTAGTTACTAGTACTGAGCACCCGAGCATGGTAGTGCCCGCTCATCACTAGTTACAGGTACTGAGCACCCGAGCATGGTAGTGCCCGCTCATCACTAGTTACAAGTACCGAGCACCCAAGCATGGTAGTGCTCGCTCATCACTAGTTACCAGTACTGATCACCCGAGCATGGTAGTGCTCGCTCATCACTAGTTACCAGTACTGATCACCCGAGCATGGTAGTGCTCGCTCATCACTAGTTACAAGTACTGAGCACCTGAGCATGGTAGTGCCCGCTCATCACTAGTTACGAGTACCGAGCACCCGAGCATGGTAGTGCCCACTCATCACTAGTTACCAGTACTTAGCACCCGAGCATGGTAGTGCTCGCTCATCACTAGTTACCAGTACTGATCACCCGAGCATGGTAGTGCTCGCTCATCACTAGTTACAAGTACTGAGCACCTGAGCATGGTAGTGCCCGCTCATCACTAGTTACCAGTACTTAGCACCCGAGCATGGTAGTGCCCGCTCATCACTAGTTACCAGTACTTAGCACCTGAGCATGGTAGTGCCCGCTCATCACTAGTTACCAGTACTGATCACCCGAGCATGGTAGTGCTCGCTCATCACTAGTTACAAGTACTGAGCACCTGAGCATGGTAGTGCCCGCTCATCACTAGTTACAAGTACTGAGCAACCGAGCATGGTAGTGCCCCGCTCATCACTAGTTACTAGTACTGAGCACCCGAGCATGGTAGTGCCCGCTCATCACTAGTTACCATTACTGATCACCCAAGCATGGTAGTGCCCGCTCATCACTAGTTACCAGTACCGAGCACCCGAGCATGGTAGTGCCCGCTCATCACTAGTTACGAGTACCGAGCACCCGAGCATGGTAGTGCCCGCTCATCACTAGTTACGAGTACCGAGCACCTGAGCATGGTAGTGCTCGCTAATCACTAGTTACGAGTACCGAGCACCCGAGCATGGTAGTGCTCGCCCATCACTAGTTACGAGTACCGAGCACCCGAGCATGGTAGTGCTCGCTCATCACTAGTTACGAGTACCGAGCACCCGAGCATGGTAGTGCTCGCTAATCACTAGTTACGAGTACCGAGCACCCGAGCATGGTAGTGCCCGCTCATCACTAGTTACCAGTACTAAGCACCCGAGCATGGTAGTGCCCGCTCATCACTAGTTACCAGTACCGAGCACCTGAGCATGGTAGTGCCCGCTCATCACTAGTTACGAGTACTGAGCACCCGAGCATGGTAGTGACCGCTCATCATTAGTTACCAGTACCGAGCACCCGAGCATGGTAGTGCCCGCTCATCACTAGTTACCAGTACTGAGCACCCGAGCATGGTAGTGCCCGCTCATCACTAGTTACCAGTACTGATCACCCGAGCATGGTAGTGCTCGCTCATCACTAGTTACAAGTACTGAGCACCTGAGCATGGTAATGCCCGCTCATCACTAGTTACAAGTACTGAGCACCTGAGCATGGTAGTGCCCGCTCATCACTAGTTACCAATACTGAGCACCCGAGCATGGTAATGCCCGCTCATCACTAGTTACAAGTACTGAGCACCCGAGCATGGTAGTGTCCGCTCATCACTAGTTACCAATACTGAGCACCTGAGCATGGTAATGCCCGCTCATCACTATTTACGAGTACTGGGCACCCGAACATGGTAGTGCCCGCTCATCACTAGTTATTAGTACAGAGCACCTGAGCATGGTAGTGCCCGCTCATCACTAGTTACCAGTACTGAACACCTGAGCATGGTAGTGCTCGCTCATCACTAGTTACAAGTACTGAGCACCTGAGCATGGTAGTGCCCGCTCATCACTAGTTATGAGTACCGAGCACCCGACCATGGTAGTGCCCACTCATTACTAGTTACGAGTACTGAACACCTGAGCATGGTAGTGCCCGCTCATCACTAGTTACGAGTACTGAGCACCCGACCATGGTAGTGCCCACTCATTACTAGTTACGAGTACTGAACACCTGAGCATGGTAGTGCCCGCTCATCACTAGTTACGAGTACTGAGCACCCGAGCATGGTATTGCCCGCTCATCACTAGTTACCAGTACTGAGCACCCGAGCATGGTAGTGCCCGCTCATCACTAGTTACGAGTACTGAGCACCTGAGCATGGTAGTGCCCGCTCATCACTAGTTACCAATACTGAGCACCTGAGCATGGTAATGCCCGCTCATCACTAGTTACGAGTACTGGGCACCCGAGCATGGTAGTGCCCACTCATCACTAGTTATTAGTACAGAGCACCTGAGCATGGTAGTGCCTGTTCATCACTAGTTACAAGTACTGAGCACCCGAGCATGGTAGTGCCCGCTCATCACTAGTTACCAGTACTGAGCACCTGAGCATGGTAGCGCCCACTCATCACTAGTTACGAGTACTGAGCACCCGTGCATGGTAGTGCCCGCTCATCACTAGTTACGAGTACTGAGCACCTGAGCATGGTAGTGCCCGCTCATCACTAGTTACCAGTACTGAACACCCGAGCATGGTAGTGCCCGCTCATCACTAGTTATTAGTACTGAGCACCCGAGCATGGTAGTGCCCGCTCATCACTAGTTACTAGTACTGAGCACCCGAGCATGGTAGTGCCCGCTCATCACTAGTTACCAGTACCGAGCACCCGAGCATGGTAGTGCCCGCTCATCACTAGTTACCAGTACTGAGCACCCGAGCATGGTAGTGCCCGCTCATCACTAGTTACAGGTACTGAGCACCCGAGCATGGTAGTGCCCGCTCATCACTAGTTACGAGTACTGAGCACCTGAGCATGGAAGTGCTCGCTCATCACTAGTTACCAGTACTGAACACCCGAGCATGGTAGTGCCCGCTCATCACTAGTTATTAGTACTGAGCACCCGAGCATGGTAGTGCCCGCTCATCACTAGTTACTAGTACTGAGCACCCGAGCATGGTAGTGCCCGCTCATCACTAGTTACCAGTACCGAGCACCCGAGCATGGTAGTGCCCGCTCATCACTAGTTACTAGTACTGAGCACCCGAGCATGGTAGTGCCCGCTCATCACTAGTTACAGGTACTGAGCACCCGAGCATGGTAGTGCCCGCTCATCACTAGTTACAAGTACCGAGCACCCAAGCATGGTAGTGCTCGCTCATCACTAGTTACCAGTACTGAGCACCCGAGCATGGTAGTGCCCGCTCATCACTAGTTACCAGTACTGATCACCCGAGCATGGTAGTGCTCGCTCATCACTAGTTACCAGTACTGATCACCCGAGCATGGTAGTGCTCGCTCATCACTAGTTACAAGTACTGAGCACCTGAGCATGGTAGTGCCCGCTCATCACTAGTTATGAGTACCGAGCACCCGAGCATGGTAGTGCCCACTCATCACTAGTTACCAGTACTGACACCTGAGCATGGTAGTGCTCGCTCATCACTAGTTACCAGTACTGATCACCCGAGCATGGTAGTGCCCACTCATCACTAGTTATTAGTACTGAGCACCCGAGCATGGTAGTGCCCACTCATCACTAGTTACGAGTACTGAGCACCTGAGCATGGAAGTGCTCGCTCATCACTAGTTACCAGTACTGAACACCCGAGCATGGTAGTGCCCGCTCATCACTAGTTATTAGTACTGAGCACCCGAGCATGGTAGTGCCCGCTCATCACTAGTTACTAGTACTGAGCACCCGAGCATGGTAGTGCCCGCTCATCACTAGTTACCAGTACCGAGCACCCGAGCATGGTAGTGCCCGCTCATCACTAGTTACTAGTACTGAGCACCCGAGCATGGTAGTGCCCGCTCATCACTAGTTACAGGTACTGAGCACCCGAGCATGGTAGTGCCCGCTCATCACTAGTTACAAGTACCGAGCACCCAAGCATGGTAGTGCTCGCTCATCACTAGTTACCAGTACTGATCACCCGAGCATGGTAGTGCTCGCTCATCACTAGTTACCAGTACTGATCACCCGAGCATGGTAGTGCTCGCTCATCACTAGTTACAAGTACTGAGCACCTGAGCATGGTAGTGCCCGCTCATCACTAGTTACGAGTACCGAGCACCCGAGCATGGTAGTGCCCACTCATCACTAGTTACCAGTACTTAGCACCCGAGCATGGTAGTGCTCGCTCATCACTAGTTACCAGTACTGATCACCCGAGCATGGTAGTGCCCGCTCATCACTAGTTACAGGTACTGAGCACCCGAGCATGGTAGTGCCCGCTCATCACTAGTTACGAGTACTGAGCACCTGAGCATGGAAGTGCTCGCTCATCACTAGTTACCAGTACTGAACACCCGAGCATGGTAGTGCCCGCTCATCACTAGTTATTAGTACTGAGCACCCGAGCATGGTAGTGCCCGCTCATCACTAGTTACTAGTACTGAGCACCCGAGCATGGTAGTGCCCGCTCATCACTAGTTACCAGTACCGAGCACCCGAGCATGGTAGTGCCCGCTCATCACTAGTTACTAGTACTGAGCACCCGAGCATGGTAGTGCCCGCTCATCACTAGTTACAGGTACTGAGCACCCGAGCATGGTAGTGCCCGCTCATCACTAGTTACAAGTACCGAGCACCCAAGCATGGTAGTGCTCGCTCATCACTAGTTACCAGTACTGATCACCCGAGCATGGTAGTGCTCGCTCATCACTAGTTACCAGTACTGATCACCCGAGCATGGTAGTGCTCGCTCATCACTAGTTACAAGTACTGAGCACCTGAGCATGGTAGTGCCCGCTCATCACTAGTTATGAGTACCGAGCACCCGAGCATGGTAGTGCCCACTCATCACTAGTTACCAGTACTTAGCACCCGAGCATGGTAGTGCTCGCTCATCACTAGTTACCAGTACTGATCACCCGAGCATGGTAGTGCCCACTCATCACTAGTTATTAGTACTGAGCACCCGAGCATGGTAGTGCCCACTCATCACTAGTTACGAGTACTGAGCACCTGAGCATGGAAGTGCTCGCTCATCACTAGTTACCAGTACTGAACACCCGAGCATGGTAGTGCCCGCTCATCACTAGTTATTAGTACTGAGCACCCGAGCATGGTAGTGCCCGCTCATCACTAGTTACTAGTACTGAGCACCCGAGCATGGTAGTGCCCGCTCATCACTAGTTACCAGTACCGAGCACCCGAGCATGGTAGTGCCCGCTCATCACTAGTTACTAGTACTGAGCACCCGAGCATGGTAGTGCCCGCTCATCACTAGTTACAGGTACTGAGCACCCGAGCATGGTAGTGCCCGCTCATCACTAGTTACAAGTACCGAGCACCCAAGCATGGTAGTGCTCGCTCATCACTAGTTACCAGTACTGATCACCCGAGCATGGTAGTGCTCGCTCATCACTAGTTACCAGTACTGATCACCCGAGCATGGTAGTGCTCGCTCATCACTAGTTACAAGTACTGAGCACCTGAGCATGGTAGTGCCCGCTCATCACTAGTTACGAGTACCGAGCACCCGAGCATGGTAGTGCCCACTCATCACTAGTTACCAGTACTTAGCACCCGAGCATGGTAGTGCTCGCTCATCACTAGTTACCAGTACTGATCACCCGAGCATGGTAGTGCTCGCTCATCACTAGTTACAAGTACTGAGCACCTGAGCATGGTAGTGCCCGCTCATCAGTAGTTACCAGTACTTAGCACCCGAGCATGGTAGTGCTCGCTCATCACTAGTTACCAGTACTGATCACCCGAGCATGGTAGTGCTCGCTCATCACTAGTTACAAGTACTGAGCACCTGAGCATGGTAGTGCCCGCTCATCAGTAGTTACCAGTACTTAGCACCCGAGCATGGTAGTGCTCGCTCATCACTAGTTACCAGTACTGATCACCCGAGCATGGTAGTGCTCGCTCATCACTAGTTACAAGTACTGAGCACCTGAGCATGGTAGTGCCCGCTCATCACTAGTTACAAGTACTGAGCACCTGAGCATGGTAGTGCTCGCTCATCACTAGTTACAAGTACTGAGCACCTGAGCATGGTAGTGCCCGCTCATCACTAGTTACAAGTACTGAGCACCTGAGCATGGTAGTGCCCGCTCATCACTAGTTACAAGTACTGAGCACCTGAGCACGGTAGTGCCCGCTCATCACTAGTTACAAGTACTGAGCACCTGAGCATGGTAGTGCCCGCTCATCACTAGTTACAAGTACCGAGCACCCAAGCATGGTAGTGCTCGCTCATCACTAGTTACCAGTACTGATCACCCGAGCATGGTAGTGCTCGCTCATCACTAGTTACCAGTACTGATCACCCGAGCATGGTAGTGCTCGCTCATCACTAGTTACAAGTACTGAGCACCTGAGCATGGTAGTGCCCGCTCATCACTAGTTATGAGTACCGAGCACCCGAGCATGGTAGTGCCCACTCATCACTAGTTACCAGTACTTAGCACCCGAGCATGGTAGTGCTCGCTCATCACTAGTTACCAGTACTGATCACCCGAGCATGGTAGTGCCCACTCATCACTAGTTATTAGTACTGAGCACCCGAGCATGGTAGTGCCCACTCATCACTAGTTACGAGTACTGAGCACCTGAGCATGGAAGTGCTCGCTCATCACTAGTTACCAGTACTGAACACCCGAGCATGGTAGTGCCCGCTCATCACTAGTTATTAGTACTGAGCACCCGAGCATGGTAGTGCCCGCTCATCACTAGTTACTAGTACTGAGCACCCGAGCATGGTAGTGCCCGCTCATCACTAGTTACCAGTACCGAGCACCCGAGCATGGTAGTGCCCGCTCATCACTAGTTACTAGTACTGAGCACCCGAGCATGGTAGTGCCCGCTCATCACTAGTTACAGGTACTGAGCACCCGAGCATGGTAGTGCCCGCTCATCACTAGTTACAAGTACCGAGCACCCAAGCATGGTAGTGCTCGCTCATCACTAGTTACCAGTACTGATCACCCGAGCATGGTAGTGCTCGCTCATCACTAGTTACCAGTACTGATCACCCGAGCATGGTAGTGCTCGCTCATCACTAGTTACAAGTACTGAGCACCTGAGCATGGTAGTGCCCGCTCATCACTAGTTACGAGTACCGAGCACCCGAGCATGGTAGTGCCCACTCATCACTAGTTACCAGTACTTAGCACCCGAGCATGGTAGTGCTCGCTCATCACTAGTTACCAGTACTGATCACCCGAGCATGGTAGTGCTCGCTCATCACTAGTTACAAGTACTGAGCACCTGAGCATGGTAGTGCCCGCTCATCAGTAGTTACCAGTACTTAGCACCCGAGCATGGTAGTGCTCGCTCATCACTAGTTACCAGTACTGATCACCCGAGCATGGTAGTGCTCGCTCATCACTAGTTACAAGTACTGAGCACCTGAGCATGGTAGTGCCCGCTCATCACTAGTTACAAGTACTGAGCACCTGAGCACGGTAGTGCTCGCTCATCACTAGTTACAAGTACTGAGCACCTGAGCATGGTAGTGCCCGCTCATCACTAGTTACGAGTACCGAGCACCCGAGCATGGTAGTGCCCGCTCATCACTAGTTACGAGTACCAAGCACTAGAGCATGGTAGTGCTCGCTCATCACTAGTTACCAGTACTGATCACCCGAGCATGGTAGTGCTCGCTCATCACTAGTTACAAGTACTGAGCACCTGAGCATGGTAGTGCCCGCTCATCACTAGTTACAAGTACTGAGCACCTGAGCATGGTAGTGCCCGCTCATCACTAGTTACAAGTACTGAGCACCTGAGCACGGTAGTGCCCGCTCATCACTAGTTACAAGTACTGAGCACCTGAGCATGGTAGTGCCCGCTCATCACTAGTTACAAGTACTGAGCACCTGAGCACGGTAGTGCCCGCTCATCACTAGTTACCAGTACTGATCACCCGAGCATGGTAGTGCTCGCTCATCACTAGTTACAAGTACTGAGCACCTGAGCATGGTAGTGCCCGCTCATCACTAGTTACAAGTACTGAGCACCCGAGCATGGTAGTGCTCGCTCATCACTAGTTACGAGTACTGAGCACCCGAGCATGGTAGTGCCCGCTCATCACTAGTTACAAGTACTGAGCACCTGAGCATGGTAGTGCCCGCTCATCACTAGTAGTGATGGGTAAAATGCGATTTTTTGGTGAGTCGGCTCTTTTGGCTCCGAAAACGGCTCTTCATTTCCTATTACCTTTGGCTTTAAATTTGAAGCCCAATTCTGGTATGTTTTAACCCATGATTGTACCTTTTAGTAAAAATCTACACGTGCCAATTTATGACATAAAACAGAATAGTTTCCAGAATAACCAGATTTTATATTATTTGCTGTAAAAACTTTAACAAACACAATGTTTGATAAAAAAAAAGTGCAGAAATCAAACAAGTGCAATTCAATTAGCTCAATACTACTGGCAATTGTATGCAAAATCGGATGTGATTTGAGAGTGCTGTACTGCCTTGTATAGGACTAGTTCTGTGCATGAAGTGGTCCCTCAGATTGGCACTGCTATCATGTAACAGGGGCTGCTGGAGGTTATTCACCAGAAACAACAGAACCATTCCAAGTTGCACTAGCTAATGGTGCATTTACACAGTCGCTGCAGCACCCGAGCCTGCGATCCAGTGATGCTCCATCCAGCATCGCGGATCATTTGTTCTCTTCCATTCAAGTGAATGGAAGAGAACAAGGGACGCACATTTCCATCCGCTGTTTCTCCCTCGCTCAGCGAGGATTTACAAGCTGGCGGTAAATAACTAATCAGGCTAAATCCAGATGTCAGTGTTCCTTTAATAAAGTGCCTGACTGCCTGACTGCTGCTTGCTTGTCACAGATTGGAGGGGGCGGGGCTGTGAGGCAGTGCTATGTGCGGCAGCAAGAGGAGCATTCTCAGTCTCCTGGATAAGATCAGAGTGACTACTGCCGGGAGGGAGGGGCCGGGAGGGGCGGGGCAAGAGGGGACTGACTGTGGAAGGGAACTGGCAAAGAGCCGTTTACATTTCAATTGGCTCCCTGCCAGGAGCCGACTCATATGATTCACTATGAAGAGCCGGCTCTTAGAGCCGGCTCGTTCAGGAGCTACCCATCACTAATCACTAGTTACGAGTACCAAGCACTAGAGCATGGTAGTGGCACTCATCGCTAATAGATAGATCATTTTTTGATAAATAGGAACATATCTAATGCTACAACTTGAAAGCGAAAAGTCAATTGCCATAGTAAAAAGTAACTTATCTATTAGGAGATCTCCTGCAGCAAACCCAAAAATATTAATGACCTGGAGGCCGTTGCCCCTGAGGAATGAGCTGACTTCTCAGGAACGCTGCCAGAGGCTGTTGCCTGGCTATATATCACGTCTGCAGCAGGTCACAACAGCCAGAGGGGTTTAGTGAACACGCTTCTCAGGAAGGATGAAATCAGTAACAGTGGCTCCTTGCGGTGAATGTGGAGAAACCATTTCCTATCTTAGTTGTGTTGAATTATTTACATTGTTCTTGTTTCATTTTTTTATAGCAAACAGCAGAAAGTTTATGGCTGTTCATAATAAACTTTATTATAATGGGGGTTGAATAATTTTGATTGCACCTGTGATGACCATTCTAAAACCAAAAATGAGAAAAGCGGACCCCGAGAAAGTGGCCAAGTGTTATTTTATTCTGGTCCATTCCTTTAGGTAAATTGTGAAAAAGTGTGAACAACCCCTTTAAGAAACTTTCCTAAAGCCATCTACCCTGTCGGCTAATGACACTTAATGACAACCAAAAAAAGATGAGTCTATATCAATATTTTAAGACACGTAGTTAATATAAGAAGATAAACTGTGACAGAAATATATGAAGCCATTACTCTCCACCTTAATTAAAACCGTATCTTCACGAGTTAATGCAGAGCCATAAAGTTTCATATTAGGCTTGCACTTGTCAGGATGTTGCCTTCATTGCTTCTCCCGTTAACTCTACGAGCCCGTTAATCATTAATATTAGCGAGATTACATAGAAGGACACACTTTTACAAAGTGGAAAGAATAAATGATGAGAACTTGGCAAAATGAGGCAAAGAGCAAGGTGACCGTTTCGGTCAGATCCCAGGACCGGAGCGTTGACCCGTTGGGTCACCATTAGATTTTCTACATGGCTAAACCATGGAGCAAAGAGTTAGGATATTGATGATTTCCACCGTAAAATACTCAGTACAAGGTATAAGTAATGTGTATGGAATTTCTGTGTCAAAGTCTAGAATTTAGAGGTTACGCAACCATGGAGTGAGCACCAACTCTCTGCCCCTTTACGATGCCGTGAAACAAAAAGATGGAAGTGTACCGTGAAGACGGTCGTGGGGTCTGATGTTACCCTATAAACACTTTTCAAGCTCATTTATTAAAGCCAGAGAGTGACAATATCTAGATGAAATGCCATTGTGGAACGTTACCGATCCCAAAGGTCAATAAGATGAGCAGATGGACATGGTCGTTGAGTAACTTTTATTCCAAGATGTACATCCAATAATGGTTTTACTATCTGAGCTCGAACCAATAGACCCTGGGAGGGTAATGCAGATCCGTAAACGAGTGCCCAAACTGTAGCCCTAAACTCAATTTTTTTTCCGAAGTGCCAACCAATCCTATTATGTAAATAATTGATTGTAACCTTACCTTTGCCATCTTCTCTTCTCTTCACCAGGGGGCATCACGCTCATGCATGCTTACCACACATTGAAGCTGAGCCCCTGCCCTTTCCCGACACAGCAGTTGGATTGATCTTTCTGGAAAAAATTGCAGAAAATTAGACAGATTTTAGCCTGGAATGCAATCAGAGGTCGCCCTGTAATCCACATCTACATTTCAAAGTCTGAACATCTTGAAGTCCCATAAAGACGTACGAGTGGCTCCCCTCCCCTTTCATTGTGTAGTTATGTCCCCCTTCCTGGCCACTTCCTGGTAAACATGGCCCCCATCCTGATATATATTTCCTACATTCTGTTATATTTGTCCCCATCATGGCCCCATCCTGGTAAATGTCCTACATCCTGGTAAATGTTCCCCATCTGTTTTCCCCATTCTGGCCTGTATGTTTCCTCCATCCTGGCATGCATGTTTCCTCCATCCTGGCATACATGTTTCCTCCATCCTGGCATACATGTTTCCTCCATCCTGGCATAAATGTTTCCTCCATCCTGGCATACATGTTTCCTCCATCCTGGCATACATGTTTCCCCCATCCTGGCATACATGTTTCCTCCATCCTGGCATAAATGTTTCCTCCATCCTGCCATGCATGTTTCCTCCATCCTGGCATGCATGTTTCCTCCATCCTAGCATGCATGTTTCCCGATCCTGGCATACATGTTTCCTCCATCCTGGCATGCATGTTTCCTCCATCCTAGCATGCATGTTTCCTCCATCCTAGCATGCATGTTTCCCCATCCTGGCATACATGTTTCCTCCATCCTGGCATGCATGTTTCCCCATCCTGGCATACATGTTTCCTCCATCCTGGCATGCATGTTTCCTCCATCCTGGCATACATGTTTCCTCCATCCTGGCATGCATGTTTCTTCCATCCTGGCATGTATGTTTCCCCATCCTGGCATGCATGTTTCTTCCATCCTGGCATGCATGTTTCCTCCATCCTGGAATACATGTTTCCCCATCCTGGCATACATGTTTCCTCCATCCTGGCATACATGTTTCCTCCATCCTGCCATGCATGTTTCTTCCATCCTGGCATGTATGTTTCCCCATCCTGGCATACATGTTTCCTCCATCCTGGCATGCATGTTTCCTCCATCCTGGCATGCATGTTTCCTCCATCCTGGCATACATGTTTCCTCCATCCTGGCATGCATGTTTCTTCCATCCTGGCATGCATGTTTCCTCCATCCTGGAATACATGTTTCCCCATCCTGGCATACATGTTTCCTCCATCCTGGCATGCATGTTTCCTCCATCCTGGCATGCATGTTTCTTCCATCCTGGCATGCATGTTTCCTCCATCCTGGAATACATGTTTCCCCATCCTGGCATACATGTTTCCTCCATCCTGGCATACATGTTTCCTCCATCCTGCCATGCATGTTTCCTCCATCCTGGCATGCATGTTTCCTCCATCCTAGCATGCATGTTTCCCGATCCTGGCATACATGTTTCCTCCATCCTGGCATGCATGTTTCCTCCATCCTAGCATGCATGTTTCCTCCATCCTAGCATGCATGTTTCCCCATCCTGGCATACATGTTTCCTCCATCCTGGCATGCATGTTTCCCCATCCTGGCATACATGTTTCCTCCATCCTGGCATACATGTTTCCTCCATCCTAGCATGCATGTTTCCCCATCCTGGCATACATGTTTCCTCCATCCTGGCATGCATGTTTCCTCCATCCTGGCATACATGTTTCCTCCATCCTGGCATGCATGTTTCCCCATCCTGGCATGCATGTTTCCTCCATCCTGGCATACATGTTTCCTCCATCCTGGAATACATGTTTCCTCCATCCTGGCATACATGTTTCCTCCATCCTGGCATGCATGTTTCCCCCATCCTGGCATACATGTTTCCTCCATCCTGCCATGCATGTTTCCCCATCCTGGCATGCATGTTTCCCCATCCTGGCATACATGTTTCCTCCATCCTGCCATGCATGTTTCCCCATCCTGGCATGTATGTTTCCCCATCCTGGCATACATGTTTCCTCCATCCTGGCATGCATGTTTCCTCCATCCTGGCATACATGTTTCCTCCATCCTGGCATGCATGTTTCCCCATCCTGGCATGCATGTTTCCTCCATCCTGGCATACATGTTTCCTCCATCCTGGAATACATGTTTCCTCCATCCTGGCCTGCATGTTTTCCCCATCCTGGCATACATGTTTCCTCCATCCTGGCATGCATGTTTCCCCCATCCTGGCATACATGTTTCCTCCATCCTGCCATGCATGTTTCCCCATCCTGGCATGCATGTTTCCCCATCCTGGCATACATGTTTCCTCCATCCTGGCCTGCATGTTTTCCCCATCCTGGCATGCATGTTTCCTCCGTCCTGCCATGCATGTTTCCTCCATCCTGGCATACATGTTTCCTCCATCCTGCCATGCATGTTTCCCCATCCTGGCATACATGTTTCCTCCATCCTGGCATGCATGTTTCCTCCATCCTGGAATACATGTTTCCTCCATCCTGGCATACATGTTTCCTCCATCCTGGCATGCATGTTTCCTCCATCCTGGCATACATGTTTCCTCCATCCTGGCATGCATGTTTCCTCCATCCTGGCATGCATGTTTCCTCCATCCTGGCATACATGTTTCCTCCATCCTGGCATGCATGTTTCCTCCATCCTGGCATATATGTTTCCTCCATCCTGGCATACATGTTTCCTCCATCCTGGCATGCATGTTTCCTCCATCCTGGCATGCATGTTTCCTCCATCCTGGCATACATGTTTCCTCCATTCTGGCATACATGTTTCCTCCATCCTGCCATGCATGTTTCCTCCATCCTGGCATACATGTTTCCTCCATCCTGGCATACATGTTTCCTCCATCCTGCCATGCATGTTTCCTCCATCCTGGCATACATGTTTCCTCCATCCTGGCATACATGTTTCCTCCATCCTGGCATGCATGTTTCCTCCATCCTAGCATGCATGTTTCCCCATCCTGGCATACATGTTTCCTCCATCCTGGCATGCATGTTTCCTCCATCCTAGCATGCATGTTTCCCCATCCTGGCATGCATGTTTCCTCCATCCTGGCATACATGTTTCCTCCATCCTGGCATACATGTTTCCCCATCCTGGCATACATGTTTCCTCCATCCTGGCATACATGTTTCCTCCATCCTGCCATGCATGTTTCCTCCATCTTGGCATACATGTTTCCTCCATCCTGCCATGCATGTTTCCTCCATCCTGGCATACATGTTTCCTCCATCCTGGCATACATGTTTCCTCCATCCTGGCATGCATGTTTCCTCCATCCTAGCATGCATGTTTCCCCATCCTGGCATACATGTTTCCTCCATCCTGGCATGCATGTTTCCTCCATCCTGGCATAAATGTTTCCTCCATCCTGGCATACATGTTTCCCCCATCCTGGCATACATGTTTCCTCCATCCTGGCATACATGTTTCCTCCATCCTGGCATACATGTTTTCCCCATCCTGGCATGCATGTTTCCCCATCCTGGCATGCATGTTTCCTCCATCCTGGCATACATGTTTCCTCCATCCTGGCATACATGTTTCCTCCATCCTGGCATACATGTTTTCCCCATCCTGGCATACATGTTTCCTCCATCCTGGCATACATGTTTCCTCCATCCTGGCATGCATGTTTCCTCCATCCTGGCATGCATGTTTCCTCCATCCTGGCATACATGTTTCCTCCATCCTGGCATACATGTTTCCTCCATCCTGGCATGCATGTTTCCTCCATCCTAGCATGCATGTTTCCCCATCCTGGCATACATGTTTCCTCCATCCTGGCATGCATGTTTCCTCCATCCTGGCATACATGTTTCCTCCATCCTGGCATACATGTTTCCCCATCCTGGCATACATGTTTCCTCCATCCTGGCATACATGTTTTCCCCATCCTGGCATGCATGTTTCCTTCATCCTGCCATGCATGTTTCCTCCATCCTGGCATACATGTTTCCTCCATCCTGCCATGCATGTTTCCTCCATCCTGGCATACATGTTTACTCCATCCTGGCATACATGTTTCCTCCATCCTGGCATGCATGTTTCCTCCATCCTAGCATGCATGTTTCCCCATCCTGGCATACATGTTTCCTCCATCCTGGCATGCATGTTTCCTCCATCCTGGCATACATGTTTCCTCCATCCTGGCATACATGTTTCCCCCATCCTGGCATACATGTTTCCTCCATCCTGGCATACATGTTTCCTCCATCCTAGCATACATGTTTTCCCCATCCTGGCATGCATGTTTCCTCCATCCTGGCATACATGTTTCCTCCATCCTGGCATACATGTTTCCTCCATCCTGCCATGCATGTTTCCTCCATCCTGGCATGCATGTTTCCTCCATCCTGGCATACATGTTTCCTCCATCCTGGCATACATGTTTTCCCCATCCTGGCATGCATGTTTCCTCCATCCTGGCATGCATGTTTCCCCATCCTGGCATGCATGTTTCCCCCATCCTGGCATGCATGTTTCCTCCATCCTGGCATGCATGTTTCCTCCATCCTGGAATGCATGTTTCCTCCATCCTGGCATGCATGTTTCCTCCATCCTGCCATGCATGTTTCCTCCATCCTGGCATGCATGTTTCCTCCATCCTGGCATACATGTTTTCCCCATCCTGGCATGCATGTTTCCTCCATCCTGGCATGCATGTTTCCCCATCCTGGCATGCATGTTTCCCCCCATCCTGGCATGCATGTTTCCTCCATCCTGGCATGCATGTTTCCTCCATCCTGGAATGCATGTTTTCCCCATCCTGGCATGCATGTTTCCTCCATCCTGGCCTGCATGTTTCCTCCATCCTGGCATGCATGTTTCCTCCATCCTGGCATGCATGTTTCCTCCATCCTGGCCTGCATGTTTCCTCCATCCTGGCATGCATGTTTCCTCCATCCTGGCATGCATGTTTCCTCCATTTTGGCATGCATGTTTCCTCCATCCTGGCATGCATGTTTCCTCCATCCTGGCATGCATGTTTCCTCCATCCTGGCATGCATGTTTCCTCCATCCTGGCATGCATGTTTCCTCCATCCTGGCCTGCATGTTTCCTCCATCCTGGCATGCATGTTTCCTCCATCCTGGCATACATGTTTCCTCCATCCTGGCATACATGTTTCCTTCAACCTGGCATGCATGTTTCCTCCATCCTGGCATACATGTTTCCTCCATCCTGGCATACATGTTTCCTCCATCCTGGCATACATGTTTCCCCATCCTGGCATGCATGTTTCCTCCATCCTAGCATGCATGTTTCCCCATCCTGGCATGCATGTTTCCTCCATCCTGGCATACATGTTTCCTCCATCCTGGCATACATGTTTCCTCCAACCTGGCATGCATGTTTCCTCCATCCTGGCATACATGTTTCCCCCATCCTGGCATACATGTTTCCTCCATCCTGGCATACATGTTTCCCCCATCCTGGCATACATGTTTCCTCCATCCTGCCATGCATGTTTCCCCATCCTGGCATGCATGTTTCCCCATCCTGGCATACATGTTTCCTCCATCCTGCCATGCATGTTTCCCCATCCTGGCATGTATGTTTCCCCATCCTGGCATACATGTTTCCTCCATCCTGGCATGCATGTTTCCTCCATCCTGGCATACATGTTTCCTCCATCCTGGCATGCATGTTTCCCCATCCTGGCATGCATGTTTCCTCCATCCTGGCATACATGTTTCCTCCATCCTGGAATACATGTTTCCTCCATCCTGGCCTGCATGTTTTCCCCATCCTGGCATACATGTTTCCTCCATCCTGGCATGCATGTTTCCCCCATCCTGGCATACATGTTTCCTCCATCCTGCCATGCATGTTTCCCCATCCTGGCATGCATGTTTCCCCATCCTGGCATACATGTTTCCTCCATCCTGGCCTGCATGTTTTCCCCATCCTGGCATGCATGTTTCCTCCGTCCTGCCATGCATGTTTCCTCCATCCTGGCATACATGTTTCCTCCATCCTGCCATGCATGTTTCCCCATCCTGGCATACATGTTTCCTCCATCCTGGCATGCATGTTTCCTCCATCCTGGAATACATGTTTCCTCCATCCTGGCATACATGTTTCCTCCATCCTGGCATGCATGTTTCCTCCATCCTGGCATACATGTTTCCTCCATCCTGGCATGCATGTTTCCTCCATCCTGGCATGCATGTTTCCTCCATCCTGGCATACATGTTTCCTCCATCCTGGCATGCATGTTTCCTCCATCCTGGCATACATGTTTCCTCCATCCTGGCATACATGTTTCCTCCATCCTGGCATGCATGTTTCCTCCATCCTGGCATGCATGTTTCCTCCATCCTGGCATACATGTTTCCTCCATCCTGGCATACATGTTTCCTCCATCCTGCCATGCATGTTTCCTCCATCCTGGCATACATGTTTCCTCCATCCTGGCATACATGTTTCCTCCATCCTGCCATGCATGTTTCCTCCATCCTGGCATACATGTTTCCTCCATCCTGGCATACATGTTTCCTCCATCCTGGCATGCATGTTTCCTCCATCCTAGCATGCATGTTTCCCCATCCTGGCATACATGTTTCCTCCATCCTGGCATGCATGTTTCCTCCATCCTAGCATGCATGTTTCCCCATCCTGGCATGCATGTTTCCTCCATCCTGGCATACATGTTTCCTCCATCCTGGCATACATGTTTCCCCATCCTGGCATACATGTTTCCTCCATCCTGGCATACATGTTTCCTCCATCCTGCCATGCATGTTTCCTCCATCCTGGCATACATGTTTCCTCCATCCTGCCATGCATGTTTCCTCCATCCTGGCATACATGTTTCCTCCATCCTGGCATACATGTTTCCTCCATCCTGGCATGCATGTTTCCTCCATCCTAGCATGCATGTTTCCCCATCCTGGCATACATGTTTCCTCCATCCTGGCATGCATGTTTCCTCCATCCTGGCATAAATGTTTCCTCCATCCTGGCATACATGTTTCCCCCATCCTGGCATACATGTTTCCTCCATCCTGGCATACATGTTTCCTCCATCCTGGCATACATGTTTTCCCCATCCTGGCATGCATGTTTCCCCATCCTGGCATGCATGTTTCCTCCATCCTGGCATACATGTTTCCTCCATCCTGGCATACATGTTTCCTCCATCCTGGCATACATGTTTTCCCCATCCTGGCATACATGTTTCCTCCATCCTGGCATACATGTTTCCTCCATCCTGGCATGCATGTTTCCTCCATCCTGGCATGCATGTTTCCTCCATCCTGGCATACATGTTTCCTCCATCCTGGCATACATGTTTCCTCCATCCTGGCATGCATGTTTCCTCCATCCTAGCATGCATGTTTCCCCATCCTGGCATACATGTTTCCTCCATCCTGGCATGCATGTTTCCTCCATCCTGGCATACATGTTTCCTCCATCCTGGCATACATGTTTCCCCATCCTGGCATACATGTTTCCTCCATCCTGGCATACATGTTTTCCCCATCCTGGCATGCATGTTTCCTTCATCCTGCCATGCATGTTTCCTCCATCCTGGCATACATGTTTCCTCCATCCTGCCATGCATGTTTCCTCCATCCTGGCATACATGTTTACTCCATCCTGGCATACATGTTTCCTCCATCCTGGCATGCATGTTTCCTCCATCCTAGCATGCATGTTTCCCCATCCTGGCATACATGTTTCCTCCATCCTGGCATGCATGTTTCCTCCATCCTGGCATACATGTTTCCTCCATCCTGGCATACATGTTTCCCCCATCCTGGCATACATGTTTCCTCCATCCTGGCATACATGTTTCCTCCATCCTGGCATACATGTTTTCCCCATCCTGGCATGCATGTTTCCTCCATCCTGGCATACATGTTTCCTCCATCCTGGCATACATGTTTCCTCCATCCTGCCATGCATGTTTCCTCCATCCTGGCATGCATGTTTCCTCCATCCTGGCATACATGTTTCCTCCATCCTGGCATACATGTTTTCCCCATCCTGGCATGCATGTTTCCTCCATCCTGGCCTGCATGTTTCCCCATCCTGGCATGCATGTTTCCCCCATCCTGGCATGCATGTTTCCTCCATCCTGGCATGCATGTTTCCTCCATCCTGGAATGCATGTTTCCTCCATCCTGGCATGCATGTTTCCTCCATCCTGCCATGCATGTTTCCTCCATCCTGGCATGCATGTTTCCTCCATCCTGGCATACATGTTTTCCCCATCCTGGCATGCATGTTTCCTCCATCCTGGCATGCATGTTTCCCCATCCTGGCATGCATGTTTCCCCCCATCCTGGCATGCATGTTTCCTCCATCCTGGCATGCATGTTTCCTCCATCCTGGAATGCATGTTTTCCCCATCCTGGCATGCATGTTTCCTCCATCCTGGCCTGCATGTTTCCTCCATCCTGGCATGCATGTTTCCTCCATCCTGGCATGCATGTTTCCTCCATCCTGGCCTGCATGTTTCCTCCATCCTGGCATGCATGTTTCCTCCATCCTGGCATGCATGTTTCCTCCATCCTGGCATGCATGTTTCCTCCATCCTGGCATGCATGTTTCCTCCATCCTGGCCTGCATGTTTCCTCCATCCTGGCATGCATGTTTCCTCCATCCTGGCATACATGTTTCCTCCATCCTGGCATACATGTTTCCTTCAACCTGGCATGCATGTTTCCTCCATCCTGGCATACATGTTTCCTCCATCCTGACATACATGTTTCCTCCATCCTGGCATACATGTTTCCCCATCCTGGCATGCATGTTTCCTCCATCCTAGCATGCATGTTTCCCCATCCTGGCATGCATGTTTCCTCCATCCTGGCATACATGTTTCCTCCATCCTGGCATACATGTTTCCTCCAACCTGGCATGCATGTTTCCTCCATCCTGGCATACATGTTTCCCCCATCCTGGCATACATGTTTCCTCCATCCTGGCATGCATGTTTCCTCCATCCTGGCATACATGTTTCCTCCATCCTGGCATACATGTTTCCCCATCCTGGCATACATGTTTCCTCCATCCTGGCATACATGTTTCCTCCATCCTGCCATGCATGTTTCCTCCATCCTGGCATACATGTTTCCTCCATCCTGGCATACATGTTTCCTCCATCCTGGCATACATGTTTTCCCCATCCTGGCATGCATGTTTCCTCCATCCTGGCATACATGTTTCCTCCATCCTGCCATGCATGTTTCCTCCATCCTGGCATGCATGTTTCCTCCATCCTGGCATACATGTTTCCTCCATCCTGGCATACATGTTTTCCCCATCCTGGCATGCATGTTTCCTCCATCCTGGCATGCATGTTTCCCCATCCTGGCATGCATGTTTCCCCCATCCTGGCATGCATGTTTCCCCCATCCTGCCATGCATGTTTCCTCCATCCTGGCATGCATGTTTCCCCATCCTGGCATGCATGTTTCCCCCATCCTGGCATGCATGTTTCCCCCATCCTGGCATGCATGTTTCCCCCATCCTGGCATGCATGTTTCCCCCATCCTGGCATGCATGTTTCCCCCATCCTGGCATGCATGTTTCCCCCATCCTGGCATGCATGTTTCCTCCATCCTGGCATGCATGTTTCCTCCATCCTGGAATGCATGTTTCCTCCATCCTGGCATGCATGTTTCCTCCATCCTGCCATGCATGTTTCCTCCATCCTGGCATACATGTTTCCTCCATCCTGGCATACATGTTTCCTCCATCCTGGCATGCATGTTTCCTCCATCCTGCCATGCATGTTTCCTCCATCCTGGCATACATGTTTCCTCCATCCTGGCATACATGTTTCCTCCATCCTGGCATGCATGTTTCCTCCATCCTGGCATACATGTTTCCTCCATCCTGGCATACATGTTTCCTCCATCCTGGCATGCATGTTTCCTCCATCCTGGCATACATGTTTCCTCCATCCTGGCATGCATGTTTCCTCCATCCTGGCATACATGTTTCCTCCATCCTGGCATACATGTTTCCTCCATCCTGGCATACATGTTTCCCCCATCCTGGCATACATGTTTCCTCCATCCTGGCATACATGTTTCCTCCATCCTGGCATACATGTTTCCTCCATCCTGGCATACATGTTTCCCCATCCTGGCATACATGTTTCCTCCATCCTGCCATGCATGTTTCCTCCATCCTGGCATACATGTTTCCTCCATCCTGGCATACATGTTTCCCCATCCTGGCATACATGTTTCCTCCATCCTGGCATACATGTTTTCCCCATCCTGGCATGCATGTTTCCTTCATCCTGCCATGCATGTTTCCTCCATCCTGGCATACATGTTTCCTCCATCCTGCCATGCATGTTTCCTCCATCCTGGCATACATGTTTACTCCATCCTGGCATACATGTTTCCTCCATCCTGGCATGCATGTTTCCTCCATCCTAGCATGCATGTTTCCCCATCCTGGCATACATGTTTCCTCCATCCTGGCATGCATGTTTCCTCCATCCTGGCATACATGTTTCCTCCATCCTGGCATACATGTTTCCCCCATCCTGGCATACATGTTTCCTCCATGCTGGCATACATGTTTCCTCCATCCTGGCATACATGTTTTCCCCATCCTGGCATGCATGTTTCCTCCATCCTGGCATACATGTTTCCTCCATCCTGGCATACATGTTTCCTCCATCCTGCCATGCATGTTTCCTCCATCCTGGCATGCATGTTTCCTCCATCCTGGCATACATGTTTCCTCCATCCTGGCATACATGTTTTCCCCATCCTGGCATGCATGTTTCCTCCATCCTGGCCTGCATGTTTCCCCATCCTGGCATGCATGTTTCCCCCATCCTGGCATGCATGTTTCCTCCATCCTGGCATGCATGTTTCCTCCATCCTGGAATGCATGTTTCCTCCATCCTGGCATGCATGTTTCCTCCATCCTGCCATGCATGTTTCCTCCATCCTGGCATGCATGTTTCCTCCATCCTGGCATACATGTTTTCCCCATCCTGGCATGCATGTTTCCTCCATCCTGGCATGCATGTTTCCCCATCCTGGCATGCATGTTTCCCCCCATCCTGGCATGCATGTTTCCTCCATCCTGGCATGCATGTTTCCTCCATCCTGGAATGCATGTTTTCCCCATCCTGGCATGCATGTTTCCTCCATCCTGGCCTGCATGTTTCCTCCATCCTGGCATGCATGTTTCCTCCATCCTGGCATGCATGTTTCCTCCATCCTGGCCTGCATGTTTCCTCCATCCTGGCATGCATGTTTCCTCCATCCTGGCATGCATGTTTCCTCCATCCTGGCATGCATGTTTCCTCCATCCTGGCATGCATGTTTCCTCCATCCTGGCCTGCATGTTTCCTCCATCCTGGCATGCATGTTTCCTCCATCCTGGCATACATGTTTCCTCCATCCTGGCATACATGTTTCCTTCAACCTGGCATGCATGTTTCCTCCATCCTGGCATACATGTTTCCTCCATCCTGACATACATGTTTCCTCCATCCTGGCATACATGTTTCCCCATCCTGGCATGCATGTTTCCTCCATCCTAGCATGCATGTTTCCCCATCCTGGCATGCATGTTTCCTCCATCCTGGCATACATGTTTCCTCCATCCTGGCATACATGTTTCCTCCAACCTGGCATGCATGTTTCCTCCATCCTGGCATACATGTTTCCCCCATCCTGGCATACATGTTTCCTCCATCCTGGCATGCATGTTTCCTCCATCCTGGCATACATGTTTCCTCCATCCTGGCATACATGTTTCCCCATCCTGGCATACATGTTTCCTCCATCCTGGCATACATGTTTCCTCCATCCTGCCATGCATGTTTCCTCCATCCTGGCATACATGTTTCCTCCATCCTGGCATACATGTTTCCTCCATCCTGGCATACATGTTTTCCCCATCCTGGCATGCATGTTTCCTCCATCCTGGCATACATGTTTCCTCCATCCTGCCATGCATGTTTCCTCCATCCTGGCATGCATGTTTCCTCCATCCTGGCATACATGTTTCCTCCATCCTGGCATACATGTTTTCCCCATCCTGGCATGCATGTTTCCTCCATCCTGGCATGCATGTTTCCCCATCCTGGCATGCATGTTTCCCCCATCCTGGCATGCATGTTTCCCCCATCCTGCCATGCATGTTTCCTCCATCCTGGCATGCATGTTTCCCCATCCTGGCATGCATGTTTCCCCCATCCTGGCATGCATGTTTCCCCCATCCTGGCATGCATGTTTCCCCCATCCTGGCATGCATGTTTCCCCCATCCTGGCATGCATGTTTCCCCCATCCTGGCATGCATGTTTCCCCCATCCTGGCATGCATGTTTCCTCCATCCTGGCATGCATGTTTCCTCCATCCTGGAATGCATGTTTCCTCCATCCTGGCATGCATGTTTCCTCCATCCTGCCATGCATGTTTCCTCCATCCTGGCATACATGTTTCCTCCATCCTGGCATACATGTTTCCTCCATCCTGGCATGCATGTTTCCTCCATCCTGCCATGCATGTTTCCTCCATCCTGGCATACATGTTTCCTCCATCCTGGCATACATGTTTCCTCCATCCTGGCATGCATGTTTCCTCCATCCTGGCATACATGTTTCCTCCATCCTGGCATACATGTTTCCTCCATCCTGGCATGCATGTTTCCTCCATCCTGGCATACATGTTTCCTCCATCCTGGCATGCATGTTTCCTCCATCCTGGCATACATGTTTCCTCCATCCTGGCATACATGTTTCCTCCATCCTGGCATACATGTTTCCCCCATCCTGGCATACATGTTTCCTCCATCCTGGCATACATGTTTCCTCCATCCTGGCATACATGTTTCCTCCATCCTGGCATACATGTTTCCCCATCCTGGCATACATGTTTCCTCCATCCTGCCATGCATGTTTCCTCCATCCTGGCATACATGTTTCCTCCATCCTGCCATGCATGTTTCCTCCATCCTGGCATACATGTTTCCTCCATCCTGGCATACATGTTTCCTCCATCCTGGCATGCATGTTTCCTCCATCCTAGCATGCATGTTTCCCCATCCTGGCATACATGTTTCCTCCATCCTGGCATGCATGTTTCCTCCATCCTGGCATACATGTTTCCTCCATCCTGGCATACATGTTTCCCCCATCCTGGCATACATGTTTCCTCCATCCTGGCATACATGTTTCCTCCATCCTGGCATACATGTTTTCCCCATCCTGGCATGCATGTTTCCTCCATCCTGGCATACATGTTTCCTCCATCCTGGCATACATGTTTCCTCCATCCTGCCATGCATGTTTCCTCCATCCTGGCATACATGTTTCCTCCATCCTGGCATACATGTTTCCTCCATCCTGCCATGCATGTTTCCTCCATCCTGGCATACATGTTTCCTCCATCCTGGCATGCATGTTTCCTCCATCCTGGCATACATGTTTCCTCCATCCTGGCATACATGTTTTCCCCATCCTGGCATGCATGTTTCCTCCATCCTGGCATGCATGTTTCCCCATCCTGGCATGCATGTTTCCCCCATCCTGGCATGCATGTTTCCTCCATCCTGGCATGCATGTTTCCTCCATCCTGGAATGCATGTTTCCTCCATCCTGGCATGCATGTTTCCTCCATCCTGCCATGCATGTTTCCTCCATCCTGGCATACATGTTTCCTCCATCCTGGCATACATGTTTCCTCCATCCTGGCATGCATGTTTCCTCCATCCTGCCATGCATGTTTCCAACATCCTGGCATACATGTTTCCTCCATCCTGGCATGCATGTTTCCTCCATCCTGGCATACATGTTTCCTCCATCCTGGCATACATGTTTCCTCCATCCTGGCATGCATGTTTCCTCCATCCTGGCATGCATGTTTCCCCCATCCTGGCATGCATGTTTCCTCCATCCTGGCATGCATGTTTCCTCCATCCTGGCATGCATGTTTCCTCCATCCTGGCATGCATGTTTCCTCCATCCTGGCATGCATGTTTCCTCCATCCTGGCATGCATGTTTCCCCCATCCTGGCATACATGTTTCCTCCATCCTGGCATGCATGTTTTCCTCCATCCTGGCATGCATGTTTCCTCCATCCTGGCATGCATGTTTCCCCCATCCTGGCATGCATGTTTCCTCCATCCTGGCATACATGTTTCCTCCATCCTGGCATGCATGTTTCCTCCATCCTGGCATACATGTTTCCTCCATCCTGGCATGCATGTTTCCTCCATCCTGGCATGCATGTTTCCTCCATCCTGGCATACATGTTTCCTCCATCCTGGCATGCATGTTTCCTCCATCCTGGCATACATGTTTCCTCCATCCTGGCATGCATGTTTCCTCCATCCTGGCATACATGTTTCCTCCATCCTGGCATACATGTTTTTCCCATCCTGGCATGCATGTTTCCTCCATCCTGGCATGCATGTTTCCCCATCCTGGCATGCATGTTTCCCCCATCCTGGCATGCATGTTTCCTCCATCCTGGCATGCATGTTTCCTCCATCCTGGAATGCATGTTTCCTCCATCCTGGCATGCATGTTTCCTCCATCCTGCCATGCATGTTTCCTCCATCCTGGCATACATGTTTCCTCCATCCTGCCATGCATGTTTCCTCCATCCTGGCATGCATGTTTCCTCCATCCTGCCATGCATGTTTCCTCCATCCTGGCATACATGTTTCCTCCATCCTGGCATGCATGTTTCCTCCATCCTGGCATGCATGTTTCCTCCATCCTGGCATACATGTTTCCTCCATCCTGGCATACATGTTTTCCCCATCCTGGCATGCATGTTTCCTCCATCCTGGCATGCATGTTTCCCCATCCTGGCATGCATGTTTCCCCCATCCTGGCATGCATGTTTCCTCCATCCTGGCATGCATGTTTCCTCCATCCTGGAATGCATGTTTTCCCCATCCTGGCATGCATGTTTCCTCCATCCTGGCCTGCATGTTTCCTCCATCCTGGCATGCATGTTTCCTCCATCCTGGCATGCATGTTTCCTCCATCCTGGCATGCATGTTTCCTCCATCCTGGCATGCATGTTTCCTCCATCCTGGCATGCATGTTTCCTCCATCCTGGCCTGCATGTTTCCTCCATCCTGGCATGCATGTTTCCTCCATCCTGGCATGCATGTTTCCTCCATCCTGGCATGCATGTTTCCTCCATCCTGGCCTGCATGTTTCCTCCATCCTGGCCTGCATGTTTCCTCCATCCTGGCATGCATGTTTCCCCCATCCTGGCATGCATGTTTCCTCCATCCTGGCATACATGTTTCCTCCATCCTGGCATACATGTTTTCCCCATCCTGTCATGCATGTTTCCTCCATCCTGGCCTACATGTTTCCTCCATCCTGGCATGCATGTTTCCTCCATCCTGGCATACATGTTTCCTCCATCCTGGCCTGCATGTTTCCTCCATCCTGGCATGCATGTTTCCTCCATCCTGGCATGCATGTTTCCTCCATCCTGGCCTGCATGTTTCCTCCATCCTGGCATGCATGTTTCCTCCATCCTGGCATGCATGTTTCCTCCATCCTGGCATGCATGTTTCCTCCATCCTGGCATGCATGTTTCCTCCATCCTGGCATGCATGTTTCCTCCATCCTGGCCTGCATGTTTCCTCCATCCTGGCCTGCATGTTTCCTCCATCTTGGCATACATGTTTTCCCCATCCTGGCATGCATGTTTCCTCCATCCTGGCATGCATGTTTCCCCATCCTGGCATGCATGTTTCCTCCATCCTGGCATACATGTTTCCTCCATCCTGGCATGCATGTTTCCTCCATCCTGGCATGCATGTTTCCTCCATCCTGGCATGCATGTTTCCTCCATCCTGGCATGCATGTTTCCTCCATCCTGGCCTGCATGTTTCCTCCATCCTGGCCTGCATGTTTCCTCCATCCTGGCATACATGTTTCCTCCATCCTGGCATACATGTTTTCCCCATCCTGGCATGCATGTTTCCTCCATCCTGCCATGCATGTTTCCTCCATCCTGGCATGAATGTTTCCTCCATCCTGGCATACATGTTTCCTCCATCCTGGCATACATGTTTCCTCCATCCTGGCATACATGTTTCCCCCATCCTGGCATGCATGTTTCCCCATCCTGGCATGCATGTTTCCCCATCCTGGCATGCATGTTTCCCCATCCTGGCATGCATGTTTCCTCCATCCTGTCATGCATGTTTCCCCCATCCTGGCATGCATGTTTCCTCCATCCTGGCATGCATGTTTCCTCCATCCTGGCATACATGTTTCCTCCATCCTGGCATACATGTTTCCCCCGTCCTGGCATGCATGTTTCCCCCATCCTGGCATGCATGTTTCCTCCATCCTGGCATACATGTTTCCTCCATCCTGGCATACATGTTTTCCCCATCCTGGCATGCATGTTTCCTCCATCCTGGCATACATGTTTCCCCATCCTGGCATACATGTTTTCCCCATCCTGGCATGTATGTTTCCCCCATCCTGGCATGCATGTTTCCTCCACCCTGGCATACATGTTTCCCCCATCCTGGCATGCATGTTTCCACCATCCTGGCATACATGTTTCCTCCATCCTGGCATGCATGTTTTCCCCATCCTGGCATGCATGTTTCCTCCATCCTGCCATGCATGTTTCCTCCATCCTGGCATACATGTTTCCTCCATCCTGGCATACATGTTTCCTCCATCCTGGCATGCATGTTTCCTCCATCCTGGCATGCATGTTTCCCCCATCCTGGCATGCATGTTTCCTCCATCCTGGCATACATGTTTCCCCCATCCTGGCATGCATGTTTCCTCCATCCTGGCATACATGTTTCCCCCATCCTGGCATACATGTTTCCTCCATCCTGGCATACATGTTTCCTCCATCCTGGCATGTATGTTTCCTCCATCTTGGCATGTATGTTTCCTCCATCCTGGCATACATGTTTCCTCCATCCTGGCATACATGTTTCCTCCATCCTGGCATGCATGTTTCCTCCATCCTGGCATGTATGTTTCCTCCATCCTGGCATGCATGTTTCCTCCATCCTGGCATACATGTTTCCTCCATCCTGGCATACATGTTTCCTCCATCCTGGCATACATGTTTCCCCCATCCTGGCATGCATGTTTCCCCCATCCTGGCATGCATGTTTCCTCCATCCTGGCATACATGTTTCCTCCATCCTGGCATACATGTTTTCCTCCATCCTGGCATGCATGTTTCCTCCATCTTGGCATGCATGTTTCCCCATCCTGGCATGCATGTTTCCCCCATCCTGGCACGCATGTTTCCTCCATCCTGGCATGCATGTTTCCTCCATCCTGGCATGCATGTTTCCCCATCCTGGCATGCATGTTTCCCCCATCCTGGCATGCATGTTTCCTCCATCTTGGCATACATGTTTCCTCCATCCTGGCATGCATTTTCCTCCACCCTGGCATGCATGTTTCCTCCATCCTGGCATGCATGTTTCCTCCATCCTGGCATGCATGTTTCCTCCATGCTGGCACGCATGTTTCCTCCATCCTAGCATGCATGTTTCCTCCATCTTGGCATACATGTTTCCTCCATCCTGGCATGCATGTTTCCTCCATCCTGGCATGCATGTTTCCCCATCCTGGCATGCATGTTTCCCCCATCCTGGCATGCATGTTTCCTCCATCTTGGCATACATGTTTCCTCCATCCTGGCATGCATTTTCCTCCACCCTGGCATGCATGTTTCCTCCATCCTGGCATGCATGTTTCCTCCATCCTGGCATGCATGTTTCCTCCATGCTGGCACGCATGTTTCCTCCATCCTAGCATGCATGTTTCCTCCATCTTGGCATACATGTTTCCTCCATCCTGGCATGCATGTTTCCTCCATCCTGGCATGCATGTTTCCCCATCCTGGCATGCATGTTTCCCCCATCCTGGCATGCATGTTTCCTCCATCTTGGCATACATGTTTCCTCCATCCTGGCATGCATTTTCCTCCACCCTGGCATGCATGTTTCCTCCATCCTGGCATGCATGTTTCCTCCATCCTGGCATGCATGTTTCCTCCATGCTGGCACGCATGTTTCCTCCATCCTAGCATGCATGTTTCCTCCATCTTGGCATACATGTTTCCTCCATCCTGGCATGCATGTTTCTTCCATCCTAGCATGCATGTTTCCTCCATCTTGGCATACATGTTTCCTCCATCCTGGCATACATGTTTCCTCCATCCTGGCATGCATGTTTCCTCCATCCTGGCATGCATGTTTCCTCCATCCTGGCCTGCATGGTTCCTCCATCCTGGCATGCATGTTTCCTCCATCCTGGCATGCATGTTTCCTCCATCCTGGCCTGCATGTTTCCTCCATCCTGGCATGCATGTTTCCCCATCCTGGCATGCATGTTTCCTCCATCCTGGCATACATGTTTCCTCCATCCTGGCATACATGTTTCCCCCATCCTGGCATGCATGTTTCCCCCATCCTGGCATGCATGTTTCCTCCATCCTGGCATACATGTTTCCTCCATCCTGGCATACATGTTTTCCTCCATCCTGGCATGCATGTTTCCTCCATCTTGGCATGCATGTTTCCCCATCCTGGCATGCATGTTTCCCCCATCCTGGCACGCATGTTTCCTCCATCCTGGCATGCATGTTTCCTCCATCCTGGCATGCATGTTTCCCCATCCTGGCATGCATGTTTCCCCCATCCTGGCATGCATGTTTCCTCCATCTTGGCATACATGTTTCCTCCATCCTGGCATGCATTTTCCTCCACCCTGGCATGCATGTTTCCTCCATCCTGGCATGCATGTTTCCTCCATCCTGGCATGCATGTTTCCTCCATGCTGGCACGCATGTTTCCTCCATCCTAGCATGCATGTTTCCTCCATCTTGGCATACATGTTTCCTCCATCCTGGCATGCATGTTTCCTCCATCCTGGCATGCATGTTTCCCCATCCTGGCATGCATGTTTCCCCCATCCTGGCATGCATGTTTCCTCCATCTTGGCATACATGTTTCCTCCATCCTGGCATGCATTTTCCTCCACCCTGGCATGCATGTTTCCTCCATCCTGGCATGCATGTTTCCTCCATCCTGGCATGCATGTTTCCTCCATGCTGGCACGCATGTTTCCTCCATCCTAGCATGCATGTTTCCTCCATCTTGGCATACATGTTTCCTCCATCCTGGCATGCATGTTTCCTCCATCCTGGCATGCATGTTTCCCCATCCTGGCATGCATGTTTCCCCCATCCTGGCATGCATGTTTCCTCCATCTTGGCATACATGTTTCCTCCATCCTGGCATGCATTTTCCTCCACCCTGGCATGCATGTTTCCTCCATCCTGGCATGCATGTTTCCTCCATCCTGGCATGCATGTTTCCTCCATGCTGGCACGCATGTTTCCTCCATCCTAGCATGCATGTTTCCTTCATCTTGGCATACATGTTTCCTCCATCCTGGCATGCATGTTTCTTCCATCCTAGCATGCATGTTTCCTCCATCTTGGCATACATGTTTCCTCCATCCTGGCATACATGTTTCCTCCATCCTGGCATGCATGTTTCCTCCATCCTGGCATGCATGTTTCCTCCATCCTGGCCTGCATGTTTCCTCCATCCTGGCATGCATGTTTCCTCCATCCTGGCATGCATGTTTCCTCCATCCTGGCCTGCATGTTTCCTCCATCCTGGCATGCATGTTTCCCCATCCTGGCATGCATGTTTCCTCCATCCTGGCCTGCATGTTTCCTCCATCCTGGCATGCATGTTTCCCCCATCCTGGCATGCATGTTTCCTCCATCCTGGCCTGCATGTTTCCTCCATCCTGGCATACATGTTTTCCCCATCCTGTCATGCATGTTTCCTCCATCCTGGCCTACATGTTTCCTCCATCCTGGCATACATGTTTTCCCCATCCTGGCATGCATGTTTCCTCCATCTTGGCATGCATGTTTCCCCATCCTGGCATGCATGTTTCCTCCATCCTGGCATACATGTTTCCTCCATCCTGGCATGCATGTTTCCTCCATCCTGGCATGCATGTTTCCTCCATCCTGGCATGCATGTTTCCTCCATCCTAGCATGCATGTTTCCTCCATCCTGGCCTGCATGTTTCCTCCATCCTGGCCTGCATGTTTCCTCCATCCTGGCATACATGTTTCCCCATCCTGGCATGCATGTTTCCCCATCCTGGCATGCATTTTTCCTCCATCCTGGCATACATGTTTCCTCCATCCTGCCATGCATGTTTCCTCCATCCTGGCATACATGTTTCCTCCATCCTGGCATGCATGTTTCCTCCATCCTGGCATACATGTTTCCTCCATCCTGGCATACATGTTTTCCCCATCCTGGCATGCATGTTTCCTCCATCCTGGCATGCATGTTTCCCCATCCTGGCATGCATGTTTCCCCCATCCTGGCATGCATGTTTCCTCCATCCTGGCATGCATGTTTCCTCCATCCTGGAATGCATGTTTCCTCCATCCTGGCATGCATGTTTCCTCCATCCTGCCATGCATGTTTCCTCCATCCTGGCATACATGTTTCCTCCATCCTGGCATACATGTTTCCTCCATCCTGGCATGCATGTTTCCTCCATCCTGCCATGCATGTTTCCAACATCCTGGCATACATGTTTCCTCCATCCTGGCATGCATGTTTCCTCCATCCTGGCATACATGTTTCCTCCATCCTGGCATACATGTTTCCTCCATCCTGGCATGCATGTTTCCTCCATCCTGGCATGCATGTTTCCCCCATCCTGGCATGCATGTTTCCTCCATCCTGGCATGCATGTTTCCTCCATCCTGGCATGCATGTTTCCTCCATCCTGGCATGCATGTTTCCTCCATCCTGGCATGCATGTTTCCTCCATCCTGGCATGCATGTTTCCCCCATCCTGGCATACATGTTTCCTCCATCCTGGCATGCATGTTTTCCTCCATCCTGGCATGCATGTTTCCTCCATCCTGGCATGCATGTTTCCCCCATCCTGGCATGCATGTTTCCTCCATCCTGGCATACATGTTTCCTCCATCCTGGCATGCATGTTTCCTCCATCCTGGCATACATGTTTCCTCCATCCTGGCATGCATGTTTCCTCCATCCTGGCATGCATGTTTCCTCCATCCTGGCATACATGTTTCCTCCATCCTGGCATGCATGTTTCCTCCATCCTGGCATACATGTTTCCTCCATCCTGGCATGCATGTTTCCTCCATCCTGGCATACATGTTTCCTCCATCCTGGCATACATGTTTTCCCCATCCTGGCATGCATGTTTCCTCCATCCTGGCATGCATGTTTCCCCATCCTGGCATGCATGTTTCCCCCATCCTGGCATGCATGTTTCCTCCATCCTGGCATGCATGTTTCCTCCATCCTGGAATGCATGTTTCCTCCATCCTGGCATGCATGTTTCCTCCATCCTGCCATGCATGTTTCCTCCATCCTGGCATACATGTTTCCTCCATCCTGCCATGCATGTTTCTTCCATCCTGGCATGCATGTTTCCTCCATCCTGCCATGCATGTTTCCTCCATCCTGGCATACATGTTTCCTCCATCCTGGCATGCATGTTTCCTCCATCCTGGCATGCATGTTTCCTCCATCCTGGCATACATGTTTCCTCCATCCTGGCATACATGTTTTCCCCATCCTGGCATGCATGTTTCCTCCATCCTGGCATGCATGTTTCCCCATCCTGGCATGCATGTTTCCCCCATCCTGGCATGCATGTTTCCTCCATCCTGGCATGCATGTTTCCTCCATCCTGGAATGCATGTTTTCCCCATCCTGGCATGCATGTTTCCTCCATCCTGGCCTGCATGTTTCCTCCATCCTGGCATGCATGTTTCCTCCATCCTGGCATGCATGTTTCCTCCATCCTGGCATGCATGTTTCCTCCATCCTGGCATGCATGTTTCCTCCATCCTGGCATGCATGTTTCCTCCATCCTGGCCTGCATGTTTCCTCCATCCTGGCATGCATGTTTCCTCCATCCTGGCATGCATGTTTCCTCCATCCTGGCATGCATGTTTCCTCCATCCTGGCCTGCATGTTTCCTCCATCCTGGCCTGCATGTTTCCTCCATCCTGGCATGCATGTTTCCCCCATCCTGGCATGCATGTTTCCTCCATCCTGGCATACATGTTTCCTCCATCCTGGCATACATGTTTTCCCCATCCTGTCATGCATGTTTCCTCCATCCTGGCCTACATGTTTCCTCCATCCTGGCATGCATGTTTCCTCCATCCTGGCATACATGTTTCCTCCATCCTGGCCTGCATGTTTCCTCCATCCTGGCATGCATGTTTCCTCCATCCTGGCATGCATGTTTCCTCCATCCTGGCCTGCATGTTTCCTCCATCCTGGCATGCATGTTTCCTCCATCCTGGCATGCATGTTTCCTCCATCCTGGCATGCATGTTTCCTCCATCCTGGCATGCATGTTTCCTCCATCCTGGCATGCATGTTTCCTCCATCCTGGCCTGCATGTTTCCTCCATCCTGGCCTGCATGTTTCCTCCATCTTGGCATACATGTTTTCCCCATCCTGGCATGCATGTTTCCTCCATCCTGGCATGCATGTTTCCCCATCCTGGCATGCATGTTTCCTCCATCCTGGCATACATGTTTCCTCCATCCTGGCATGCATGTTTCCTCCATCCTGGCATGCATGTTTCCTCCATCCTGGCATGCATGTTTCCTCCATCCTGGCATGCATGTTTCCTCCATCCTGGCCTGCATGTTTCCTCCATCCTGGCCTGCATGTTTCCTCCATCCTGGCATACATGTTTCCTCCATCCTGGCATACATGTTTTCCCCATCCTGGCATGCATGTTTCCTCCATCCTGCCATGCATGTTTCCTCCATCCTGGCATGAATGTTTCCTCCATCCTGGCATACATGTTTCCTCCATCCTGGCATACATGTTTCCTCCATCCTGGCATGCATGTTTCCCCATCCTGGCATGCATGTTTCCTCCATCCTGGCATACATGTTTCCTCCATCCTGGCATACATGTTTCCCCCATCCTGGCATGCATGTTTCCCCCATCCTGGCATGCATGTTTCCTCCATCCTGGCATACATGTTTCCTCCATCCTGGCATACATGTTTTCCTCCATCCTGGCATGCATGTTTCCTCCATCTTGGCATGCATGTTTCCCCATCCTGGCATGCATGTTTCCCCCATCCTGGCACGCATGTTTCCTCCATCCTGGCATGCATGTTTCCTCCATCCTGGCATGCATGTTTCCCCATCCTGGCATGCATGTTTCCCCCATCCTGGCATGCATGTTTCCTCCATCTTGGCATACATGTTTCCTCCATCCTGGCATGCATTTTCCTCCACCCTGGCATGCATGTTTCCTCCATCCTGGCATGCATGTTTCCTCCATCCTGGCATGCATGTTTCCTCCATGCTGGCACGCATGTTTCCTCCATCCTAGCATGCATGTTTCCTCCATCTTGGCATACATGTTTCCTCCATCCTGGCATGCATGTTTCCTCCATCCTGGCATGCATGTTTCCCCATCCTGGCATGCATGTTTCCCCCATCCTGGCATGCATGTTTCCTCCATCTTGGCATACATGTTTCCTCCATCCTGGCATGCATTTTCCTCCACCCTGGCATGCATGTTTCCTCCATCCTGGCATGCATGTTTCCTCCATCCTGGCATGCATGTTTCCTCCATGCTGGCACGCATGTTTCCTCCATCCTAGCATGCATGTTTCCTCCATCTTGGCATACATGTTTCCTCCATCCTGGCATGCATGTTTCCTCCATCCTGGCATGCATGTTTCCCCATCCTGGCATGCATGTTTCCCCCATCCTGGCATGCATGTTTCCTCCATCTTGGCATACATGTTTCCTCCATCCTGGCATGCATTTTCCTCCACCCTGGCATGCATGTTTCCTCCATCCTGGCATGCATGTTTCCTCCATCCTGGCATGCATGTTTCCTCCATGCTGGCACGCATGTTTCCTCCATCCTAGCATGCATGTTTCCTCCATCTTGGCATACATGTTTCCTCCATCCTGGCATGCATGTTTCTTCCATCCTAGCATGCATGTTTCCTCCATCTTGGCATACATGTTTCCTCCATCCTGGCATACATGTTTCCTCCATCCTGGCATGCATGTTTCCTCCATCCTGGCATGCATGTTTCCTCCATCCTGGCCTGCATGTTTCCTCCATCCTGGCATGCATGTTTCCTCCATCCTGGCATGCATGTTTCCTCCATCCTGGCCTGCATGTTTCCTCCATCCTGGCATGCATGTTTCCCCATCCTGGCATGCATGTTTCCTCCATCCTGGCCTGCATGTTTCCTCCATCCTGGCATGCATGTTTCCCCCATCCTGGCATGCATGTTTCCTCCATCCTGGCCTGCATGTTTCCTCCATCCTGGCATACATGTTTTCCCCATCCTGTCATGCATGTTTCCTCCATCCTGGCCTACATGTTTCCTCCATCCTGGCATACATGTTTTCCCCATCCTGGCATGCATGTTTCCTCCATCTTGGCATGCATGTTTCCCCATCCTGGCATGCATGTTTCCTCCATCCTGGCATACATGTTTCCTCCATCCTGGCATGCATGTTTCCTCCATCCTGGCATGCATGTTTCCTCCATCCTGGCATGCATGTTTCCTCCATCCTAGCATGCATGTTTCCTCCATCCTGGCCTGCATGTTTCCTCCATCCTGGCCTGCATGTTTCCTCCATCCTGGCATACATGTTTCCCCATCCTGGCATGCATGTTTCCCCATCCTGGCATGCATTTTTCCTCCATCCTGGCATACATGTTTCCTCCATCCTGCCATGCATGTTTCCTCCATCCTGGCATACATGTTTCCTCCATCCTGGCATGCATGTTTCCTCCATCCTGGCATACATGTTTCCTCCATCCTGGCATACATGTTTTCCCCATCCTGGCATGCATGTTTCCTCCATCCTGGCATGCATGTTTCCCCATCCTGGCATGCATGTTTCCCCCATCCTGGCATGCATGTTTCCTCCATCCTGGCATGCATGTTTCCTCCATCCTGGAATGCATGTTTCCTCCATCCTGGCATGCATGTTTCCTCCATCCTGCCATGCATGTTTCCTCCATCCTGGCATACATGTTTCCTCCATCCTGGCATACATGTTTCCTCCATCCTGGCATGCATGTTTCCTCCATCCTGCCATGCATGTTTCCAACATCCTGGCATACATGTTTCCTCCATCCTGGCATGCATGTTTCCTCCATCCTGGCATACATGTTTCCTCCATCCTGGCATACATGTTTCCTCCATCCTGGCATGCATGTTTCCTCCATCCTGGCATGCATGTTTCCCCCATCCTGGCATGCATGTTTCCTCCATCCTGGCATGCATGTTTCCTCCATCCTGGCATGCATGTTTCCTCCATCCTGGCATGCATGTTTCCTCCATCCTGGCATGCATGTTTCCTCCATCCTGGCATGCATGTTTCCCCCATCCTGGCATACATGTTTCCTCCATCCTGGCATGCATGTTTTCCTCCATCCTGGCATGCATGTTTCCTCCATCCTGGCATGCATGTTTCCCCCATCCTGGCATGCATGTTTCCTCCATCCTGGCATACATGTTTCCTCCATCCTGGCATGCATGTTTCCTCCATCCTGGCATACATGTTTCCTCCATCCTGGCATGCATGTTTCCTCCATCCTGGCATGCATGTTTCCTCCATCCTGGCATACATGTTTCCTCCATCCTGGCATGCATGTTTCCTCCATCCTGGCATACATGTTTCCTCCATCCTGGCATGCATGTTTCCTCCATCCTGGCATACATGTTTCCTCCATCCTGGCATACATGTTTTCCCCATCCTGGCATGCATGTTTCCTCCATCCTGGCATGCATGTTTCCCCATCCTGGCATGCATGTTTCCCCCATCCTGGCATGCATGTTTCCTCCATCCTGGCATGCATGTTTCCTCCATCCTGGAATGCATGTTTCCTCCATCCTGGCATGCATGTTTCCTCCATCCTGCCATGCATGTTTCCTCCATCCTGGCATACATGTTTCCTCCATCCTGCCATGCATGTTTCTTCCATCCTGGCATGCATGTTTCCTCCATCCTGCCATGCATGTTTCCTCCATCCTGGCATACATGTTTCCTCCATCCTGGCATGCATGTTTCCTCCATCCTGGCATGCATGTTTCCTCCATCCTGGCATACATGTTTCCTCCATCCTGGCATACATGTTTTCCCCATCCTGGCATGCATGTTTCCTCCATCCTGGCATGCATGTTTCCCCATCCTGGCATGCATGTTTCCCCCATCCTGGCATGCATGTTTCCTCCATCCTGGCATGCATGTTTCCTCCATCCTGGAATGCATGTTTTCCCCATCCTGGCATGCATGTTTCCTCCATCCTGGCCTGCATGTTTCCTCCATCCTGGCATGCATGTTTCCTCCATCCTGGCATGCATGTTTCCTCCATCCTGGCATGCATGTTTCCTCCATCCTGGCATGCATGTTTCCTCCATCCTGGCATGCATGTTTCCTCCATCCTGGCCTGCATGTTTCCTCCATCCTGGCATGCATGTTTCCTCCATCCTGGCATGCATGTTTCCTCCATCCTGGCATGCATGTTTCCTCCATCCTGGCCTGCATGTTTCCTCCATCCTGGCCTGCATGTTTCCTCCATCCTGGCATGCATGTTTCCCCCATCCTGGCATGCATGTTTCCTCCATCCTGGCATACATGTTTCCTCCATCCTGGCATACATGTTTTCCCCATCCTGTCATGCATGTTTCCTCCATCCTGGCCTACATGTTTCCTCCATCCTGGCATGCATGTTTCCTCCATCCTGGCATACATGTTTCCTCCATCCTGGCCTGCATGTTTCCTCCATCCTGGCATGCATGTTTCCTCCATCCTGGCATGCATGTTTCCTCCATCCTGGCCTGCATGTTTCCTCCATCCTGGCATGCATGTTTCCTCCATCCTGGCATGCATGTTTCCTCCATCCTGGCATGCATGTTTCCTCCATCCTGGCATGCATGTTTCCTCCATCCTGGCATGCATGTTTCCTCCATCCTGGCCTGCATGTTTCCTCCATCCTGGCCTGCATGTTTCCTCCATCTTGGCATACATGTTTTCCCCATCCTGGCATGCATGTTTCCTCCATCCTGGCATGCATGTTTCCCCATCCTGGCATGCATGTTTCCTCCATCCTGGCATACATGTTTCCTCCATCCTGGCATGCATGTTTCCTCCATCCTGGCATGCATGTTTCCTCCATCCTGGCATGCATGTTTCCTCCATCCTGGCATGCATGTTTCCTCCATCCTGGCCTGCATGTTTCCTCCATCCTGGCCTGCATGTTTCCTCCATCCTGGCATACATGTTTCCTCCATCCTGGCATACATGTTTTCCCCATCCTGGCATGCATGTTTCCTCCATCCTGCCATGCATGTTTCCTCCATCCTGGCATGAATGTTTCCTCCATCCTGGCATACATGTTTCCTCCATCCTGGCATACATGTTTCCTCCATCCTGGCATACATGTTTCCCCCATCCTGGCATGCATGTTTCCCCATCCTGGCATGCATGTTTCCCCATCCTGGCATGCATGTTTCCCCATCCTGGCATGCATGTTTCCTCCATCCTGTCATGCATGTTTCCCCCATCCTGGCATGCATGTTTCCTCCATCCTGGCATGCATGTTTCCTCCATCCTGGCATACATGTTTCCTCCATCCTGGCATACATGTTTCCCCCATCCTGGCATGCATGTTTCCCCCATCCTGGCATGCATGTTTCCTCCATCCTGGCATACATGTTTCCTCCATCCTGGCATACATGTTTTCCCCATCCTGGCATGCATGTTTCCTCCATCCTGGCATACATGTTTCCCCATCCTGGCATACATGTTTTCCCCATCCTGGCATGTATGTTTCCCCCATCCTGGCATGCATGTTTCCTCCATCCTGGCATACATGTTTCCCCCATCCTGGCATGCATGTTTCCACCATCCTGGCATACATGTTTCCTCCATCCTGGCATGCATGTTTTCCCCATCCTGGCATGCATGTTTCCTCCATCCTGCCATGCATGTTTCCTCCATCCTGGCATACATGTTTCCTCCATCCTGGCATACATGTTTCCTCCATCCTGGCATGCATGTTTCCTCCATCCTGGCATGCAAGTTTCCCCCATCCTGGCATGCATGTTTCCTCCATCCTGGCATACATGTTTCCCCCATCCTGGCATGCATGTTTCCTCCATCCTGGCATACATGTTTCCCCCATCCTGGCATACATGTTTCCTCCATCCTGGCATACATGTTTCCTCCATCCTGGCATGTATGTTTCCTCCATCTTGGCATGTATGTTTCCTCCATCCTGGCATACATGTTTCCTCCATCCTGGCATACATGTTTCCTCCATCCTGGCATGCATGTTTCCTCCATCCTGGCATGTATGTTTCCTCCATCCTGGCATGCATGTTTCCTCCATCCTGGCATACATGTTTCCTCCATCCTGGCATACATGTTTCCTCCATCCTGGCATACATGTTTCCCCCATCCTGGCATGCATGTTTCCCCCATCCTGGCATGCATGTTTCCTCCATCCTGGCATACATGTTTCCTCCATCCTGGCATACATGTTTTCCTCCATCCTGGCATGCATGTTTCCTCCATCTTGGCATGCATGTTTCCCCATCCTGGCATGCATGTTTCCCCCATCCTGGCACGCATGTTTCCTCCATCCTGGCATGCATGTTTCCTCCATCCTGGCATGCATGTTTCCCCATCCTGGCATGCATGTTTCCCCCATCCTGGCATGCATGTTTCCTCCATCTTGGCATACATGTTTCCTCCATCCTGCATGCATTTTCCTCCACCCTGGCATGCATGTTTCCTCCATCCTGGCATGCATGTTTCCTCCATCCTGGCATGCATGTTTCCTCCATGCTGGCACGCATGTTTCCTCCATCCTAGCATGCATGTTTCCTCCATCTTGGCATACATGTTTCCTCCATCCTGGCATGCATGTTTCCTCCATCCTGGCATGCATGTTTCCCCATCCTGGCATGCATGTTTCCCCCATCCTGGCATGCATGTTTCCTCCATCTTGGCATACATGTTTCCTCCATCCTGGCATGCATTTTCCTCCACCCTGGCATGCATGTTTCCTCCATCCTGGCATGCATGTTTCCTCCATCCTGGCATGCATGTTTCCTCCATGCTGGCACGCATGTTTCCTCCATCCTAGCATGCATGTTTCCTCCATCTTGGCATACATGTTTCCTCCATCCTGGCATGCATGTTTCCTCCATCCTGGCATGCATGTTTCCCCATCCTGGCATGCATGTTTCCCCCATCCTGGCATGCATGTTTCCTCCATCTTGGCATACATGTTTCCTCCATCCTGGCATGCATTTTCCTCCACCCTGGCATGCATGTTTCCTCCATCCTGGCATGCATGTTTCCTCCATCCTGGCATGCATGTTTCCTCCATGCTGGCACGCATGTTTCCTCCATCCTAGCATGCATGTTTCCTCCATCTTGGCATACATGTTTCCTCCATCCTGGCATGCATGTTTCTTCCATCCTAGCATGCATGTTTCCTCCATCTTGGCATACATGTTTCCTCCATCCTGGCATACATGTTTCCTCCATCCTGGCATGCATGTTTCCTCCATCCTGGCATGCATGTTTCCTCCATCCTGGCCTGCATGTTTCCTCCATCCTGGCATGCATGTTTCCTCCATCCTGGCATGCATGTTTCCTCCATCCTGGCCTGCATGTTTCCTCCATCCTGGTATGCATGTTTCCCCATCCTGGCATGCATGTTTCCTCCATCCTGGCCTGCATGTTTCCTCCATCCTGGCATGCATGTTTCCCCCATCCTGGCATGCATGTTTCCTCCATCCTGGCCTGCATGTTTCCTCCATCCTGGCATACATGTTTTCCCCATCCTGTCATGCATGTTTCCTCCATCCTGGCCTACATGTTTCCTCCATCCTGGCATACATGTTTTCCCCATCCTGGCATGCATGTTTCCTCCATCTTGGCATGCATGTTTCCCCATCCTGGCATGCATGTTTCCTCCATCCTGGCATACATGTTTCCTCCATCCTGGCATGCATGTTTCCTCCATCCTGGCATGCATGTTTCCTCCATCCTGGCATGCATGTTTCCTCCATCCTAGCATGCATGTTTCCTCCATCCTGGCCTGCATGTTTCCTCCATCCTGGCCTGCATGTTTCCTCCATCCTGGCATACATGTTTCCCCATCCTGGCATGCATGTTTCCCCATCCTGGCATGCATGTTTCCTCCATCCTGTCATGCATGTTTCCCCCATCCTGGCATGCATGTTTCCTCCATCCTGGCATGCATGTTTCCTCCATCCTGGCATACATGTTTCCTCCATCCTGGCATACATGTTTCCCCCATCCTGGCATGCATGTTTCCCCCATCCTGGCATGCATGTTTCCTCCATCCTGGCATACATGTTTCCTCCATCCTGGCATACATGTTTTCCCCATCCTGGCATGCATGTTTCCTCCATCCTGGCATACATGTTTCCCCATCCTGGCATACATGTTTTCCCCATCCTGGCATGTATGTTTCCCCCATCCTGGCATACATGTTTCCTCCATCCTGGCATACATGTTTCCTCCATCCTGGCATGCATGTTTCCTCCATCCTGGCATGCATGTTTCCTCCATCCTGGCATGTATGTTTCCTCCATCCTGGCATACATGTTTCCTCCATCCTGGCATGCATGTTTCCTCCATCCTGCCATGCATGTTTCCTCCATCCTGGCATACATGTTTCCCCATCCTGGCATACATGTTTCCTCCATCCTGGCATGCATGTTTCCTCCATCCTGGCATGCATGTTTCCTCCATCCTGGCATGTATGTTTCCTCCATCCTGGCATGCATGTTTCCTCCATCCTGGCATACATGTTTCCTCCATCCTGGCATACATGTTTCCTCCATCCTGGCATACATGTTTCCTCCATCCTGGCATGCATGTTTCCTCCATCCTGGCATGCATGTTTCCCCCATCCTGGCATGCATGTTTCCTCCATCCTGGCATACATGTTTCCCCCATCCTGGCATGCATGTTTCCTCCATCCTGGCATACATGTTTCCCCCATCCTGGTATACATGTTTCCTCCATCTTGGCATACATGTTTCCTCCATCCTGGCATGTATGTTTCCTCCATCCTGGCATGTATGTTTCCTCCATCCTGGCATACATGTTTCCTCCATCCTGGCATACATGTTTCCTCCATCCTGGCATGCATGTTTCCTCCATCCTGGCATGTATGTTTCCTCCATCCTGGCATGCATGTTTCCTCCATCCTGGCATACATGTTTCCTCTATCCTGGCATACATGTTTCCTCCATCCTGGCATGCATGTTTCCTCCATCCTGGCATGCATGTTTCCTCCATCCTGGCATGCATGTTTCCTCCATCCTGGCATGCATGTTTCCTCCATCCTGGCATACATGTTTCCCCATCCTGGCATACATGTTTTCCCCATCCTGGCATGTATGTTTCCCCCATCATGGCATGCATGTTTCCTCCATCCTGGCATACATGTTTCCCCCATCCTGGCATGCATGTTTCCACCATCCTGGCATACATGTTTCCTCCATCCTGGCATGCATGTTTTCCCCATCCTGGCATGCATGTTTCCTCCATCCTGCCATGCATGTTTCCTCCATCCTGGCATACATGTTTCCTCCATCCTGGCATACATGTTTCCTCCATCCTGGCATACATGTTTCCTCCATCCTGGCATACATGTTTCCTCCATCCTGGCATGCATGTTTCCTCCATCCTGGCATGCATGTTTCCCCCATCCTGGCATGCATGTTTCCTCCATCCTGGCATACATGTTTCCCCCATCCTGGCATGCATGTTTCCTCCATCCTGGCATGCATGTTTCCCCCATCCTGGCATGTATGTTTCCTCCATCCTGGCATGTATGTTTCCTCCATCCTGGCATGCATGTTTTCCCCATCCTGGCATGCATGTTTCCTCCATCCTGGCATGCATGTTTTCCCCATCCTGGCATGCATGTTTCCCCATCCTGGCATGCATGTTTCCCCCATCCAGGCATGCATGTTTCCCCCATCGTGGCATGCATGTTTCCTCCATCCTGGCATGCATGTTTCCCCCATCCTGGCATGCATGTTTTCCCCATCCTGGCATGCATGTTTCCTCCATCCTGGCATGCATGTTTCCTCCATCCTGGCATGCATGTTTCCCCATCCTGGCATGCATGTTTCCCCATCCTGGCATGCATGTTTCCTCCATCCTGTCATGTATCTTTCCCCCATCCTGGCATGCATGTTTCCCCATCCTGGCATGCATGTTTCCCCATCCTGGCATGCATGTTTCCCCATCCTGGCATGTATGTTTCCCCCATCCTGGCATGCATGTTTCCCCATCCTGGCATGCATGTTTCCTCCATCCTGGCATGCATGTTTCCTCCATCCTGGCATACATGTTTCCTCCATCCTGGCATACATGTTTCCTCCATCCTGGCATGCATGTTTCCTCCATCCTGGCATGCATGTTTCCTCCATCCTGGCATGCATGTTTCCTCCATCCTGGCATGTATGTTTCCTCCATCCTGGCATACATGTTTCCTCCATCCTGGCATGCATGTTTCCTCCATCCTGGCATACAAGTTTCCTCCATCCTGGCATACATGTTTCCCCCATCCTGGCATGCATGTTTCCCCATCCTGGCATGCATGTTTCCCCATCCTGGCATGCATGTTTCCCCATCCTGGCATGCATGTTTCCTCCATCCTGGCATGCATGTTTCCCCCATCCTGGCATGCATGTTTCCTCCATCCTGGCATGCATGTTTCCTCCATCCTGGCATACATGTTTCCTCCATCCTGGCATGCATGTTTCCTCCATCCTGGCATACATGTTTCCTCCATCCTGGCATGCATGTTTCCTCCATCCTGGCATACATGTTTCCTCCATCCTGGCATACATGTTTCCCCCATCCTGGCATGCATGTTTCCTCCATCCTGGCATGCATGTTTCCCCATCCTGGCATGCATGTTTCCCCCATCCTGGCATGCATGTTTCCTCCATCCTGGCATGCATGTTTCCTCCATCCTGGAATGCATGTTTCCTCCATCCTGACATGCATGTTTCTTCCATCCTGGAATGCATGTTTCCTCCATCCTGGCATGCATGTTTCCCCCATCCTGGCATGCATGTTTCCTCCATCCTGGCATGCATGTTTCCTCCATCCTGGCATGCATGTTTCTTCCATCCTAGCATGCATGTTTCCTCCATCCTGGCCTGCATGTTTCCTCCATCCTGGCATGCATGTTTCCTCCATCCTGGCCTGCATGTTTCCTCCATCCTGGCCTGCATGTTTCCTCCATCCTGGCATGCATGTTTCCTCCATCCTGGCATGCATGTTTCCTCCATCCTGGCCTGCATGTTTCCTCCATCCTGGCATGCATGTTTCCCCATCCTGGCATGCATGTTTCCTCCATCCTGGCATGCATGTTTCCTCCATCCTGGCATGCATGTTTCCTCCATCCTGGCCTGCATGTTTCCTCCATCCTGGCATGCATGTTTCCTCCATCCTGGCATGCATGTTTCCTCCATCCTGGAATGCATGTTTCCTCCATCCTGGCCTGCATGTTTCCTCCATCCTGGCATGCATGTTTCCTCCATCCTGGCATGCATGTTTCCTCCATCCTGGCATGCATGTTTCCTCCATCCTGGCATACAAGTTTCCTCCATCCTGGCATACATGTTTCCCCCATCCTGGCATGCATGTTTCCCCATCCTGGCATGCATGTTTCCCCATCCTGGCATGCATGTTTCCCCATCCTGGCATGCATGTTTCCTCCATCCTGGCATGCATGTTTCCCCCATCCTGACATGCATGTTTCCTCCATCCTGGCATGCATGTTTCCTCCATCCTGGCATACATGTTTCCTCCATCCTGGCATGCATGTTTCCTCCATCCTGGCATACATGTTTCCTCCATCCTGGCATGCATGTTTCCTCCATCCTGGCATACATGTTTCCTCCATCCTGGCATACATGTTTCCCCCATCCTGGCATGCATGTTTCCTCCATCCTGGCATGCATGTTTCCCCATCCTGGCATGCATGTTTCCCCCATCCTGGCATGCATGTTTCCTCCATCCTGGCATGCATGTTTCCTCCATCCTGGAATGCATGTTTCCTCCATCCTGACATGCATGTTTCTTCCATCCTGGAATGCATGTTTCCTCCATCCTGGCATGCATGTTTCCCCCATCCTGGCATGCATGTTTCCTCCATCCTGGCATGCATGTTTCCTCCATCCTGGCATGCATGTTTCTTCCATCCTAGCATGCATGTTTCCTCCATCCTGGCCTGCATGTTTCCTCCATCCTGGCATGCATGTTTCCTCCATCCTGGCCTGCATGTTTCCTCCATCCTGGCCTGCATGTTTCCTCCATCCTGGCATGCATGTTTCCTCCATCCTGGCATGCATGTTTCCTCCATCCTGGCCTGCATGTTTCCTCCATCCTGGCATGCATGTTTCCCCATCCTGGCATGCATGTTTCCTCCATCCTGGCATGCATGTTTCCTCCATCCTGGCATGCATGTTTCCTCCATCCTGGCCTGCATGTTTCCTCCATCCTGGCATGCATGTTTCCTCCATCCTGGCATGCATGTTTCCTCCATCCTGGCATGCATGTTTCCTCCATCCTGGCATGCATGTTTCCTCCATCCTGGCATGCATGTTTCCTCCATCCTGGCCTGCATGTTTCCTCCATCCTGGCCTGCATGTTTCCTCCATCCTGGCATACATGTTTCCTCCATCCTGGCATACATGTTTTCCCCATCCTGTCATGCATGTTTCCTCCATCCTGGCATACATGTTTCCTCCATCCTGGCATACATGTTTTCCCCATCCTGGCATGCATGTTTCCTCCATCCTGGCATGCATGTTTCCCCATCCTGGCATGCATGTTTCCTCCATCCTGGCATAAATGTTTCCTCCATCCTGGCCTGCATGTTTCCTCCATCCTGGCATACATGTTTCCTCCATCCTGGCATACATGTTTTCCCCATCCTGTCATGCATGTTTCCTCCATCCTGGCATACATGTTTCCTCCATCCTGGCATACATGTTTTCCCCATCCTGGCATGCATGTTTCCTCCATCCTGGCATACATGTTTCCCCCATCCTGGCATGCATGTTTCCTCCATCCTGGCATGCATGTTTCCCCCATCCTGGCATGTATGTTTCCTCCATCCTGGCATGTATGTTTCCTCCATCCTGGCATGCATGTTTTCCCCATCCTGGCATGCATGTTTCCTCCATCCTGGCATGCATGTTTTCCCCATCCTGGCATGCATGTTTCCCCATCCTGGCATGCATGTTTCCCCCATCCAGGCATGCATGTTTCCCCCATCCTGGCATGCATGTTTCCTCCATCCTGGCATGCATGTTTCCCCCATCCTGGCATGCATGTTTTCCCCATCCTGGCATGCACGTTTCCTCCATCCTGGCATGCATGTTTCCTCCATCCTGGCATGCATGTTTCCCCATCCTGGCATGCATGTTTCCCCATCCTGGCATGCATGTTTCCTCCATCCTGTCATGCATCTTTCCCCCATCCTGGCATGCATGTTTCCCCATCCTGGCATGCATGTTTCCCCATCCTGGCATGCATGTTTCCCCATCCTGGCATGTATGTTTCCCCCATCCTGGCATGCATGTTTCCCCATCCTGGCATGCATGTTTCCTCCATCCTGGCATGCATGTTTCCTCCATCCTGGCATACATGTTTCCTCCATCCTGGCATACATGTTTCCTCCATCCTGGCATGCATGTTTCCTCCATCCTGGCATGCATGTTTCCTCCATCCTGGCATGCATGTTTCCTCCATCCTGGCATGTATGTTTCCTCCATCCTGGCATACATGTTTCCTCCATCCTGGCATGCATGTTTCCTCCATCCTGGCATACATGTTTCCTCCATCCTGGCATACATGTTTCCCCCATCCTGGCATGCATGTTTCCCCATCCTGGCATGCATGTTTCCCCATCCTGGCATGCATGTTTCCCCATCCTGGCATGCATGTTTCCTCCATCCTGGCATGCATGTTTCCCCCATCCTGGCATGCATGTTTCCTCCATCCTGGCATGCATGTTTCCTCCATCCTGGCATACATGTTTCCTCCATCCTGGCATGCATGTTTCCTCCATCCTGGCATACATGTTTCCTCCATCCTGGCATGCATGTTTCCTCCATCCTGGCATACATGTTTCCTCCATCCTGGCATACATGTTTCCCCCATCCTGGCATGCATGTTTCCTCCATCCTGGCATGCATGTTTCCCCATCCTGGCATGCATGTTTCCCCCATCCTGGCATGCATGTTTCCTCCATCCTGGCATGCATGTTTCCTCCATCCTGGAATGCATGTTTCCTCCATCCTGACATACATGTTTCCTCCATCCTGGCATGCATGTTTCCTCCATCCTGGCATACATGTTTCCTCCATCCTGGCATACATGTTTCCCCCATCCTGGCATGCATGTTTCCTCCATCCTGGCATGCATGTTTCCTCCATCCTGGCATGCATGTTTCCCCCATCCTGGCATGCATGTTTCCTCCATCCTGGCATGCATGTTTCCTCCATCCTGGCATGCATGTTTCTTCCATCCTAGCATGCATGTTTCCTCCATCCTGGCCTGCATGTTTCCTCCATCCTGGCATGCATGTTTCCTCCATCCTGGCCTGCATGTTTCCTCCATCCTGGCCTGCATGTTTCCTCCATCCTGGCATGCATGTTTCCTCCATCCTGGCATGCATGTTTCCTCCATCCTGGCCTGCATGTTTCCTCCATCCTGGCATGCATGTTTCCCCATCCTGGCATGCATGTTTCCTCCATCCTGGCATGCATGTTTCCTCCATCCTGGCATGCATGTTTCCTCCATCCTGGCCTGCATGTTTCCTCCATCCTGGCATGCATGTTTCCTCCATCCTGGCATGCATGTTTCCTCCATCCTGGCATGCATGTTTCCTCCATCCTGGCATGCATGTTTCCTCCATCCTGGCATGCATGTTTCCTCCATCCTGGCCTGCATGTTTCCTCCATCCTGGCCTGCATGTTTCCTCCATCCTGGCATACATGTTTCCTCCATCCTGGCATACATGTTTTCCCCATCCTGTCATGCATGTTTCCTCCATCCTGGCATACATGTTTCCTCCATCCTGGCATACATGTTTTCCCCATCCTGGCATGCATGTTTCCTCCATCCTGGCATGCATGTTTCCCCATCCTGGCATGCATGTTTCCTCCATCCTGGCATACATGTTTCCTCCATCCTGGCATGCATGTTTCCTCCATCCTGGCATGCATGTTTCCTCCATCCTGGCATGCATGTTTCCTCCATCCTGGCCTGCATGTTTCCTCCATCCTGGCCTGCATGTTTCCTCCATCCTGGCATACATGTTTCCTCCATCCTGGCATACATGTTTTCCCCATCCTGGCATGCATGTTTCCTCCATCCTGCCATGCATGTTTCCTCCATCCTGGCATGCATGTTTCCTCCATCCTGGCATACATGTTTCCTCCATCCTGGCATACATGTTTCCTCCATCCTGGCATACATGTTTCCCCCATCCTGGCATGCATGTTTCCCCATCCTGGCATGCATGTTTCCCCATCCTGGCATGCATGTTTCCCCATCCTGGCATGCATGTTTCCTCCATCCTGTCATGCATGTTTCCCCCATCCTGGCATGCATGTTTCCTCCATCCTGGCATGCATGTTTCCTCCATCCTGGCATACATGTTTCCTCCATCCTGGCATACATGTTTCCCCCATCCTGGCATGCATGTTTCCCCATCCTGGCATACATGTTTCCCCCATCTTGGCATGCATGTTTCCTCCATCCTGGCATACATGTTTCCTCCATCCTGGCATACATGTTTTCCCCATCCTGGCATGCATGTTTCCTCCATCCTGGCATACATATTTTCCCCATCCTGGCATGCATGTTTCCTCCATCCTGGCATACATGTTTTCCCCATCCTGGCATGTATGTTTCCCCCATCCTGGCATGCATGTTTCCTCCATCCTGGCATACATGTTTCCCCCATCCTGGCATGCATGTTTCCACCATCCTGGCATACATGTTTCCTCCATCCTGGCATGCATGTTTTCCCCATCCTGGCATGCATGTTTCCTCCATCCTGGCATACATGTTTCCTCCATCCTGGCATGCATGTTTCCTCCATCCTGGCATGCATGTTTCCTCCATCCTGGCATACATGTTTCCTCCATCCTGGCATGCATGTTTCCTCCATCCTGGTATGCATGTTTCCTCCATCCTGGCATACATGTTTCCTCCATCCTGGCATACATGTTTCCTCCATCCTGGCATACATGTTTCCTCCATCCTGGCATACATGTTTCCTCCATCCTGCCATGCATGTTTCCTCCATCCTGGCAAACATGTTTCCTCCATCCTGGCATGCATGTTTCCTCCATCCTGCCATGCATGTTTCCTCCATCCTGGCATACATGTTTCCTCCATCCTGGCATGCATGTTTCCTCCATCCTGGCATGCATGTTTCCTCCATCCTGGCATACATGTTTCCTCCATCCTGGCATGCATGTTTCCCCATCCTGGCATACATGTTTCCTCCATCCTGGCATACATGTTTCCTCCATCCTGCCATGCATGTTTCCTCCATCCTGGCATGCATGTTTCCCCATCCTGGCATACATGTTTCCTCCATCCTGGCATACATGTTTCCTCCATCCTGCCATGCATGTTTCCTCCATCCTGGCAAACATGTTTCCTCCATCCTGGCATGCATGTTTCCTCCATCCTGCCATGCATGTTTCCTCCATCCTGGCATACATGTTTCCTCCATCCTGGCATACATGTTTCCTCCATCCTGGCATACATGTTTCCTCCATCCTGGCATACATGTTTCCCCATCCTGGCATGCATGTTTCCTCCATCCTGGCATACATGTTTCCTCCATCCTGGCATACATGTTTCCTCCATCCTGGCATGCATGTTTTCCCCATCCTGGCCTGCATGTTTCCTCCATCCTGGCATACATGTTTCCTCCATCCTGGCATACATGTTTCCTCCATCCTGGCATGCATGTTTCCCCCATCCTGGCATGCATGTTTCCCCCATCCTGGCATGCATGTTTCCTCCATCCTGGCATACATGTTTCCCCCATCCTGGCATGCATGTTTCCTCCATCCTGGCATACATGTTTCCCCCATCCTGGCATGCATGTTTCCTCCATCCTGGCATACATGTTTCCCCCATCCTGGCATACATGTTTCCTCCATCCTGGCATACATGTTTCCTCCATCCTGGCATGTATGTTTCCTCCATCCTGGCATGTATGTTTCCTCCATCCTGGCATACATGTTTCCTCCATCCTGGCATACATGTTTCCTCCATCCTGGCATACATGTTTCCTCCATCCTGGCATACATGTTTCCTCCATCCTGGCATACATGTTTCCTCCATCCTGGCATGCATGTTTCCTCCATCCTGCCATGTATGTTTCCTCCATCCTGGCATGCATGTTTCCTCCATCCTGGCATACATGTTTCCTCCATCCTGGCATACATGTTTCCTCCATCCTGGCATGCATGTTTCCTCCATCCTGGCATGCATGTTTCCTCCATCCTGGCATGCATGTTTCCTCCATCCTGGCATGCATGTTTCCTCCATCCTGGCATGCATGTTTCCTCCATCCTGGCATGCATGTTTCCTCCATCCTGGCATGCATGTTTCCTCCATCCTGGCATACATGTTTCCTCCATCCTGGCATACATGTTTCCCCCATCCTGGCATGTATGTTATCCCATCCTGGCATGCATGTTTCCTCCATCCTGGTATGCATGTTTCCCCATCCTGGCATGCATGTTTCCCCATCCTGGCATACATGTTTCCCCTATCCTGGCATGTATGATTCCCCATCCTGGCATGCATGTTTCCTCCATCCTGGCATGCATGTTTCCTCCATCCTGGCATGCATGTTTCCTCATCCTGCCATGTATGTTTCCTCCATCCTGGCATGCATGTTTCCTCCATCCTGCCATGCATGTTTCCTCCATCCTGGCATACATGTTTCCTCCATGCTGGCATACATGTTTCCTCCATCCTGGCATGCATGTTTCCTCCATCCTGGCATACATGTTTCCTGCATGCTGGCATACATGTTTCCTCCATCCTGGCATACATGTTTCCTCCATGCTGGCATACATGTTTCCCCCATCCTGGCATACATGTTTCCTCCATCCTGGCATACATGCTTCCCCTATCCTAGCATACATGTTTCCTCCATCCTAGCATACATGTTTCCTCCATCCTGGCATGCATGTTTCCTCCATCCTGGCATGCATGTTTCCTCATCCTGCCATGCATGTTTCCTCCATCCTGGCATGCATGTTTCCTCCATCCTGGCATGCATGTTTCCCCATCCTGGCATACATGTTTCCTCCATCCTGGCATGCATGTTTCCCCATCCTGGCATGCATGTTTCCCCATCCTGGCATACATGTTTCCCCCATCCTGGCATGCATGTTTCCTCCATCCTGGCATGAATGTTTCCCCATCCTGGCATACATGTTTCCTCCATCCTGGCATGCATGTTTCCCCATCCTGGCATGCATGTTTCCCCATCCTGGCATACATGTTTCCTCCATCCTGGCATGTATGTTTCCCCATCCTGGCATACATGTTTCCTCCATCCTGGCATACATGTTTCCTCTGTCCTGGCATGCATGTTTCCTCCATCCTGGCATGCATGTTTCCTCCATCCTGGCATGCATGTTTCCTCCATCCTGGCATGCATGTTTCCTCCATCCTGGCATGCATGTTTCCTCCATCCTGGCATACATGTTGCCTCCATCCTGGCATGCATGTTTCCTCCATCCTGGCATACATGTTTCCTCCATCCTGGCATGCATGTTTCCTCCATCCTAGCATACATGTTTCCCCCATCCTGGCATGTATGTTTCCCCCATCCTGGCAGGCATGTTTCCTCCATCCTGGCATGCATGTTTCCTCCATCCTGGCATGCATGTTTCCCCCATCCTGGCATACATGTTTCCTCCATCCTGGCATACATGTTTTCCCCATCCTGGCATGTATGTTTCCCCCATCCTGGCATGCATGTTTCCTCCATCCTGGCATACATGTTTCCCCCATCCTGGCATGCATGTTTCCACCATCCTGGCATACATGTTTCCTCCATCCTGGCATGCATGTTTTCCCCATCCTGGCATGCATGTTTCCTCCATCCTGGCATGCATGTTTCCTCCATCCTGGCATACATGTTTCCTCCATCCTGGCATGCATGTTTCCTCCATCCTGGCATGCATGTTTCCTCCATCCTGGCATGCATGTTTCCTCCATCCTGGCATGCATGTTTCCTCCATCCTGGCATACATGTTTCCTCCATCCTGGCATACATGTTTCCTCCATCCTGGCATACATGTTTCCTCCATCCTGGCATACATGTTTCCTCCATCCTGGCATGCATGTTTCCTCCATCCTGGCATGCATGTTTCCCCCATCCTGGCATGCATGTTTCCTCCATCCTGGCATACATGTTTCCCCCATCCTGGCATGCATGTTTCCTCCATCCTGGCATACATGTTTCCCCCATCCTGGCATACATGTTTCCTCCATCCTGGCATACATGTTTCCTCCATCCTGGCATGTATGTTTCCTCCATCCTGGCATGTATGTTTCCTCCATCCTGGCATACATGTTTCCTCCATCCTGGCATACATGTTTCCTCCATCCTGGCATACATGTTTCCTCCATCCTGGCATACATGTTTCCTCCATCCTGGCATACATGTTTCCTCCATCCTGGCATGCATGTTTCCTCCATCCTGGCATGTATGTTTCCTCCATCCTGGCATGCATGTTTCCTCCATCCTGGCATACATGTTTCCTCTATCCTGGCATACATGTTTCCTCCATCCTGGCATGCATGTTTCCTCCATCCTGGCATGCATGTTTCCTCCATCCTGGCATGCATGTTTCCTCCATCCTGGCATGCATGTTTCCCCATCCTGGCATGCATGTTTCCTCCATCCTGGCATGCATGTTTCCTCCATCCTGGCATGCATGTTTCCTCCATCCTGGCATGTATGTTTCCTCCATCCTGGCATACATGTTTCCCCCATCCTGGCATACATGTTTCCTCCATCCTGGCATACATGTTTCCTCCATCCTGGCATGTATGTTTCCTCCATCCTGGCATGTATGTTTCCTCCATCCTGGCATACATGTTTCCTCCATCCTGGCATACATGTTTCCTCCATCCTGGCATACATGTTTCCTCCATCCTGGCATACATGTTTCCTCCATCCTGGCATACATGTTTCCTCCATCCTGGCATGCATGTTTCCTCCATCCTGGCATGTATGTTTCCTCCATCCTGGCATGCATGTTTCCTCCATCCTGGCATACATGTTTCCTCTATCCTGGCATACATGTTTCCTCCATCCTGGCATGCATGTTTCCTCCATCCTGGCATGCATGTTTCCTCCATCCTGGCATGCATGTTTCCTCCATCCTGGCATGCATGTTTCCTCCATCCTGGCATGCATGTTTCCTCCATCCTGGCATGCATGTTTCCTCCATCCTGGCATGTATGTTTCCCCCATCCTGGCATACATGTTTTCCCCATCCTGGCATGTATGTTTCCCCCATCCTGGCATGCATGTTTCCTCCATCCTGGCATACATGTTTCCCCCATCCTGGCATGCATGTTTCCACCATCCTGGCATACATGTTTCCTCCATCCTGGCATGCATGTTTTCCCCATCCTGGCATGCATGTTTCCTCCATCCTGCCATGCATGTTTCCTCCATCCTGGCATACATGTTTCCTCCATCCTGGCATACATGTTTCATCCATCCTGGCATACATGTTTCCTCCATCCTGGCATGCATGTTTCCTCCATCCTGGCATGCATGTTTCCCCCATCCTGGCATGCATGTTTCCTCCATCCTGGCATAAATGTTTCCCCCATCCTGGCATGCATGTTTCCTCCATCCTGGCATACATGTTTCCTCCATCCTGGCATGTATGTTTCCTCCATCCTGGCATGTATGTTTCCTCCATCCTGGCATACATGTTTCCTCCATCCTGGCATACATGTTTCCTCCATCCTGGCATGCATGTTTCCTCCATCCTGGCATGTATGTTTCCTCCATCCTGGCATGCATGTTTCCTCCATCCTGGCATACATGTTTCCTCTATCCTGGCATACATGTTTCCTCCATCCTGGCATGCATGTTTCCTCCATCCTGGCATGCATGTTTCCTCCATCCTGGCATGCATGTTTCCTCCATCCTGGCATGCATGTTTCCTCCATCCTGGCATACATGTTTCCTCCATCCTGGCATACATGTTTCCTCCATCCTGGCATACATGTTTCCTCCATCCTGGCATACATGTTTCCTCCATCCTGGCATGCATGTTTCCTCCATCCTGGCATGCATGTTTCCTCCATCCTGGCATGCATGTTTCCTCCATCCTGGCATACATGTTTCCTCTATCCTGGCATACATGTTTCCTCCATCCTGGCATGCATGTTTCCTCCATCCTGGCATGCATGTTTCCTCCATCCTGGCATGCATGTTTCCTCCATCCTGGCATGCATGTTTCCTCCATCCTGGCATGCATGTTTCCTCCATCCTGGCATACATGTTTCCTCCATCCTGGCATACATGTTTCCTCCATCCTGGCATACATGTTTCCTCCATCCTGGCATACATGTTTCCCCATCCTGCCATGCATGTTTCCTCCATCCTGGCATGTATGTTTCCTCCATCCTGGCATACATGTTTCCTCCATCCTGGCATACATGTTTCCTCCATCCTGGCATACATGTTTCCTCCATCCTGGCATACATGTTTCCCCATCCTGCCATGCATGTTTCCTCCATCCTGGCATGTATGTTTCCTCCATCCTGGCATGCATGTTTCCTCCATCCTGGCATGCATGTTTTCCCCATCCTGGCATACATGTTTCCTCCATCCTGGCATACATGTTTCCTCCATCCTGGCATACATGTTTCCCCCATCCTGGCATGCATGTTTCCTCCATCCTGGCATACATGTTTCCCCCATCCTGGCATACATGTTTCCTCCATCCTGGCATACATGTTTCCTCCATCCTGGCATGTATGCTATCCCATCCTGGCATGCATGTTTCCTCCATCCTAGCATATATGTTTCCCCTATCCTGGCATGTATGATTCCCCATCCTGGCATGCATGTTTCCTCCATCCTGGCATGCATGTTTCCTCCATCCTGGCATGCATGTTTCCTCCATCCTGCCATGCATGTTTCCTCATCCTGCCATGTATGTTTCCTCCATCCTGGCATGCATGTTTCCTCCATGCTGGCATACATGTTTCCTCCATCCTGGCATACATGTTTCCTCCATGCTGGCATACATGTTTTCCCCATCCTGGCATACATGTTTCCTCCATCCTGGCATGCATGTTTCCTCCATCCTGGCATGCATGTTTCCTCCATCCTGGCATGCATGTTTCCCCATCCTGGCATGCATGTTTCCCCCATCCTGGCATACATGTTTCCTCCATCCTGGCATACATGTTTCCTCCATCCTGGCATGTATGTTATCCCATCCTGGCATGCATGTTTCCCCCATCCTGGCATACATGTTTCCTCCATGCTGGCATACATGTTTTCCCCATCCTGGCATACATGTTTCCTCCATCCTGGCATGCATGTTTCCTCCATCCTGGCATGCATGTTTCCTCCATCCTGGCATGCATGTTTCCCCCATCCTGGCATACATGTTTCCTCCATCCTGGCATACATGTTTCCTCCATCCTGGCATGTATGTTATCCCATCCTGGCAGGCATGTTTCCTCCATCCTGGCATGCATGTTTCCTCCATCCTAGCATACATGTTTCCCCTATCCTGGCATGTATGATTCCCCATCCTGGCATGCATGTTTCCTCCATCCTGGCATGCATGTTTCCTCCATCCTGCCATGCATGTTTCCTCATCCTGCCATGTATGTTTCCTCCATCCTGGCATGCATGTTTCCTCCATGCTGGCATACATGTTTCCTCCATCCTGGCATACATGTTTCCTCCATGCTGGCATGCATGTTTCCTCCATGCTGGCATACATGTTTCCTCCATCCTGGCATGCATGTTTCCTCCATGCTGGCATACATGTTTCCCCATCCTGGCATACATGTTTCCTCCATCCTGGCATGCATGTTTCCTCCATCCTGACATGCATGTTTCCTCCATCCTGGCATGCATGTTTCCCCATCCTGGCATGCATGTTTCCCCATCCTGGCATACATGTTTCCTCCATCCTGGCATGTATGTTTCCTCATCCTGCCATGTATGTTTCCTCATCCTGGCATGCATGTTTCCCCATCCTGGCATGCATGTTTCCTCATCCTGCCATGCATGTTTCCTCCATCCTGCCATGCATGTTTCCCCATCCTGGCATACATGTTTCCTCCATCCTGGCATGCATGTTTCCCCATCCTGGCATGCATGTTTCCCCATCCTGGCATACATGTTTCCTCCATCCTGGCATGCATGTTTCCCCATCCTGGCATGCATGTTTCCCCATCCTGGCATACATGTTTCCTCCATCCTGGCATACATGTTTCCTCCATCCTGGCATACATGTTTCCTCCATCCTGGCATACATGTTTCCTCCATCCTGGCATACATGTTTCCTCCATCCTGGCATACATGTTTCCCCCATCCTGGCATGCATGTTTCCCCATCCTGGCATACATGTTTCCCCATCCTGGCATGCATGTTTCCTCCATCCTGGCATGCATGTTTCCTCCATCCTGGCATACATGTTTCCCCCATCCTGGCATGTATGTTATCCCATCCTGGCATGCATGTTTCCTCCATCCTGGCATGCATGTTTCCTCCATCCTGGCATGCATGTTTCCTCCATCCTGGCATGCATGTTTCCCCATCCTGGCATGCATGTTTCCCCATCCTGGCATGCATGTTTCCTCCATCCTGGCATGTATGTTTCCTCATCCTGCCATGTATGTTTCCTCATCCTGCCATGTATGTTTCCTCATCCTGCCATGCATGTTTCCTCCATCCTGGCATACATGTTTCCCCCATCCTGGCATGTATGTTTCCTCATCCTGCCATGCATGTTTCCTCCATCCTGCCATGCATGTTTCCCCATCCTGACATACATGTTTCCTCCATCCTGGCATGCATGTTTCCCCATCCTGGCATGCATGTTTCCCCATCCTGGCATACATGTTTCCTCCATCCTGGCATGCATGTTTCCCCATCCTGGCATGCATGTTTCCCCATCCTGGCATACATGTTTCCTCCATCCTGGCATACATGTTTCCTCCATCCTGGCATACATGTTTCCTCCATCCTGGCATACATGTTTCCTCCATCCTGGCATACATGTTTCCTCCATCCTGGCATACATGTTTCCCCCATCCTGGCATGCATGTTTCCCCATCCTGGCATGCATGTTTCCTCCATCCTGGCATGCATGTTTCCTCCATCCTGGCATACATGTTTCCCCCATCCTGGCATGTATGTTATCCGATCCTGGCATGCATGTTTCCTCCATCCTGGCATGCATGTTTCCTCCATCCTGGCATGCATGTTTCCTCCATCCTGGCATACATGTTTCCCCTATCCTGGCATGTATGATTCCCCATCCTGGCATGCATGTTTCCTCCATCCTGGCATGCATGTTTCCTCCATCCTGGCATGCATGTTTCCTCATCCTGCCATGTATGTTTCCTCCATCCTGGCATGCATGTTTCCTCCATCCTGCCATGCATGTTTCCTCCATCCTGGCATACATGTTTCCTCCATGCTGGCATACATGTTTCCTCCATCCTGGCATGCATGTTTCCTCCATCCTGGCATACATGTTTCCTCCATGCTGGCATACATGTTTCCTCCATCCTGGCATACATGTTTCCTCCATGCTGGCATACATGTTTCCCCCATCCTGGCATACATGTTTCCTCCATCCTGGCATACATGCTTCCCCTATCCTAGCATACATGTTTCCTCCATCCTAGCATACATGTTTCCTCCATCCTGGCATGCATGTTTCCTCCATCCTGGCATGCATGTTTCCTCATCCTGCCATGCATGTTTCCTCCATCCTGGCATGCATGTTTCCTCCATCCTGGCATGCATGTTTCCCCATCCTGGCATACATGTTTCCTCCATCCTGGCATGCATGTTTCCTCCATCCTGACATGCATGTTTCCTCCATCCTGGCATGCATGTTTCCCCATCCTGGCATGCATGTTTCCCCATCCTGGCATACATGTTTCCCCCATCCTGGCATGCATGTTTCCTCCATCCTGGCATGCATGTTTCCCCATCCTGGCATACATGTTTCCTCCATCCTGGCATGCATGTTTCCCCATCCTGGCATGCATGTTTCCCCATCCTGGCATACATGTTTCCTCCATCCTGGCATGTATGTTTCCCCATCCTGGCATACATGTTTCCTCCATCCTGGCATACATGTTTCCTCTGTCCTGGCATGCATGTTTCCTCCATCCTGGCATGCATGTTTCCTCCATCCTGGCATGCATGTTTCCCCATCCTGGCATACATGTTTCCTCCATCCTGGCATGCATGTTTCCTCCATCCTGGCATACATGTTTCCTCCATCCTGGCATGTATGTTTCCCCCATCCTGGCAGGCATGTTTCCTCCATCCTGGCATGCATGTTTCCTCCATCCTGGCATGCATGTTTCCCCCATCCTGGCATACATGTTTCCTCCATCCTGGCATACATGTTTCCTCCATCCTGGCATGTATGTTTCCCCCATCCTGGCAGGCATGTTTCCTCCATCCTGGCATACATGTTTCCTCCATCCTGGCATACATGTTTCCTCCATCCTGGCATGTATGTTTCCCCCACCCCACGCTGGCATGTTTCCTCCATCCTGGCATGCATGTTTCCTCCATCCTGGCATACATGTTTCCTCCATCCTGGCATGTATGTTTCCCCATCCTGGCATACATGTTTCCTCCATCCTGGCATACATGTTTCCTCTGTCCTGGCATGCATGTTTCCTCCCATCCTGACATGTATGTTTCCTCCATCCTGGCATGCATGTTTCCTCCATCCTGGCATGCATGTTTCCTCCATCCTGGCATGCATGTTTCCCTATCCTGGCATACATGTTTCCTCCATCCTGGCATGCATGTTTCCCCATCCTGGCATGCATGTTTCCCCCATCCTGGCATGCATGTTTCCTCCATCCTGGCATGCATGTTTCCCCATCCTGGCATGCATGTTTCCCCATCCTGGCATACATGTTTCCTCCATCCTGGCATGCATGTTTCCCCATCCTGGCATGCATGTTTCCCCCATCCTGGCATGCATGTTTCCCCATCCTGGCATGCATGTTTCCTCCATCCTTGCATACATGTTTCCTCCATCCTGGCATGCATGTTTCCTCCATCCTGGCATGCATGTTTCCTCCATCCTGGCATGCATGTTTCCCCATCCTGGCATACATGTTTCCTCCATCCTGGCATGCATGTTTCCCCATCCTGGCATGCATGTTTCCCCCATCCTGGCATACATGTTTCCCCCATCCTGGCATACATGTTTCCTCCATCCTGGCATACATGTTTCCTCCATCCTGGCATACATGTTTCCCCCATCCTGGCATGCATGTTTCCCCATCCTGGCATACATGTTTCCTCCATCCTGGCATACATGTTTCCTCCATCCTGGCATACATGTTTCCCCCATCCTGGCATGCATGTTTCCCCATCCTGGCATGCATGTTTCCTCCATCCTGGCATACATGTTTCCTCCATCCTGGCATGCATGTTTCCCCCATCCTGGCATGCATGTTTCCTCCATCCTGGCATACATGTTTCCTCCATCCTGGCATACATGTTTCCTCCATCCTGGCATGCATGTTTCCTCCATCCTGGCATGCATGTTTCCTCCATCCTGGCATACATGTTTCCTCCATCCTGGCATGCATGTTTCCCCCATCCTGGCATACATGTTTCCTCCATCCTGGCATGCATGTTTCCTCCATCCTGGCATTCATGTTTCCCCCATCCTGGCATACATGTTTCCTCCATCCTGGCATGCATGTTTCCCCCATCCTGGCATACATGTTTCCTCCATCCTGGCATACATGTTTCCTCCATCCTGGCATACATGTTTCCTCCATCCTGGCATGCATGTTTCCCCCATCCTGGCATACATGTTTCCTCCATCCTGGCATGCATGTTTCCTCCATCCTGGCATGCATGTTTCCTCCATCCTGGCATACATGTTTCCTCCATCCTGGCATGCATGTTTCCCCCATCCTGGCATACATGTTTCCTCCATCCTGGCATGCATGTTTCCTCCATCCTGGCATGCATGTTTCCTCCATCCTGGCATGCATGTTTCCTCCATCCTGGCATACATGTTTCCTCCATCCTGGCATACATGTTTCCCCCATCCTGGCATGCATGTTTCCTGCATCCTGGCATACATGTTTCCTCCATCCTGGCATACATGTTTCCTCCATCCTGGCATGCATGTTTCCTCCATCCTGGCATACATGTTTCCTCCATCCTGGCATACATGTTTCCCCCATCCTGGCATGCATGTTTCCTCCATCCTGGCATACATGTTTCCCCCATCCTGGCATACATGTTTCCTCCATCCTGGCATACATGTTTCCTCCATCCTGGCATACATGTTTCCCCCATCCTGGCATGCATGTTTCCCCCATCCTGGCATACATGTTTCCTCCATCCTGGCATACATGTTTCCTCCATCCTGGCATACATGTTTCCCCCATCCTGGCATGCATGTTTCCTCCATCCTGGCATACATGTTTCCTCCATCCTGGCATACATGTTTCCCCCATCCTGGCATGCATGTTTCCTCCATCCTGGCATACATGTTTCCTCCATCCTGGCATGCATGTTTCCTCCATCCTGGCATGCATGTTTTCCCCATCCTGGCATGCATGTTTCCTCCATCCTGGCATGCATGTTTTCCCCATCCTGGCATGCATGTTTCTTCCATCCTGGCATACATGTTTCCTCCATCCTGGCATGCATGTTTTCCCCATCCTGGCATGCATGTTTCCTCCATCCTGGCATGCATGTTTCCCCCATCCTGCCATGCATGTTTCCTCCATCCTGACATACATGTTTCCTCCATCCTGCCATGCATGTTTCCTCCATCCTGCCATGCATGTTTCCTCCATCCTGGCATGCATGTTTCCTCCATCCTGCCATGCATGTTTCCTCCATCCTGCCATGCATGTTTCCTCCATCCTGGCATGCATGTTTTCCTCCATCTTGGCATGCATGTTTTCCCCATCATGGCATACATGTTTCCTCCATCCTGGCATACATGTTTCCTCCATCCTGGCATACATGTTTCCTCCATCCTGGCATGCATGTTTCCTCCATCCTGGCATACATGTTTCCTCCATCCTGGCATACATGTTTCCTCCATCCTGGCATACATGTTTCCTCCATCCTGGCATGCATGTTTCCTCCATCCTGGCATGCATGTTTCCTCCATCCTGGCATGCATGTTTCCTCCATCCTGGCATGCATGTTTCCTCCATCCTGGCATGTATGTTTCCTCCATCCTGCCATGCTTGTTTCCTCCATCCTGGCATGCATGTTTCCTCCATCCTGGCATACATGTTTCCTCCATCCTGGCATACATGTTTCCTCCATCCTGGCATGCATGTTTCCTCCATCCTGGCATGCATGTTTCCTCCATCCTGGTATGCATGTTTCCTCCATTCTGGCATGCATGTTTCCTCCATCCTGCCATGCATGTTTCCTCCATCCTGGCATGCATGTTTCCCCATCCTGGCATGTATGTTTCCTCCATCCTGGCATGTATGTTTCCTCCATCCTGCCATGCATGTTTCCTCCATCCTGGCATGTATGTTTCCTCCATCCTGGCATGTATGTTTCCTCCATCCTGGCATGCATGTTTCCTCCATCCTGGCATGCATGTTTCCTCCATCCTGGCATACATGTTTCCTCCATCCTGGCATACATGTTTCCTCCATCCTGGCATGCATGTTTCCTCCATCCTGGCATGCATGTTTCCTCCATCCTGGTATGCATGTTTCCTCCATTCTGGCATGCATGTTTCCTCCATCCTGCCATGCATGTTTCCTCCATCCTGGCATGCATGTTTCCCCATCCTGGCATGTATGTTTCCTCCATCCTGGCATGTATGTTTCCTCCATCCTGCCATGCATGTTTCCTCCATCCTGGCATGTATGTTTCCTCCATCCTGGCATGTATGTTTCCTCCATCCTGGCATGCATGTTTCCTCCATCCTGGCATACATGTTTCCTCCATCCTGGCATACATGTTTCCTCCATCCTGGCATACATGTTTCCTCCATCCTGCCATGCATGTTTCCTCCATCCTGGCATGCATGTTTCCTCCATCCTGGCATGCATGTTTCCTCCATCCTGGTATGCATGTTTCCTCCATTCTGGCATGCATGTTTCCTCCATCCTGCCATGCATGTTTCCTCCATTCTGGCATACATGTTTCCTCCATCCTGGCATGCATGTTTCCTCCATCCTGGCATGCATGTTTCCTCCATCCTGGCATGCATGTTTCCCCATCCTGGCATGCATGTTTCCCCCATCCTGGCATACATGTTTCCTCCATCCTGGCATACATGTTTCCTCCATCCTGGCATGTATGTTATCCCATCCTGGCAGGCATGTTTCCTCCATCCTGGCATGCATGTTTCCTCCATCCTAGCATACATGTTTCCCCTATCCTGGCATGTATGATTCCCCATCCTGGCATGCATGTTTCCTCCATCCTGGCATGCATGTTTCCTCCATCCTGCCATGCATGTTTCCTCATCCTGCCATGTATGTTTCCTCCATCCTGGCATGCATGTTTCCTCCATGCTGGCATACATGTTTCCTCCATCCTGGCATACATGTTTCCTCCATGCTGGCATGCATGTTTCCTCCATGCTGGCATACATGTTTCCTCCATCCTGGCATGCATGTTTCCTCCATCCTGGCATACATGTTTCCTCCATCCTGGCATACATGTTTCCTCCATCCTGGCATGCATGTTTCCTCCATCCTGACATGCATGTTTCCTCCATCCTGGCATGCATGTTTCCCCATCCTGGCATGCATGTTTCCCCATCCTGGCATACATGTTTCCTCCATCCTGGCATGTATGTTTCCTCATCCTGCCATGTATGTTTCCTCATCCTGGCATGCATGTTTCCCCATCCTGGCATGCATGTTTCCTCATCCTGCCATGCATGTTTCCTCCATCCTGGCATGCATGTTTCCTCCATCCTGGCATGCATGTTTCCCCATCCTGGCATGCATGTTTCCCCCATCCTGGCATACATGTTTCCTCCATCCTGGCATACATGTTTCCTCCATCCTGGCATGTATGTTATCCCATCCTGGCAGGCATGTTTCCTCCATCCTGGCATGCATGTTTCCTCCATCCTAGCATACATGTTTCCCCTATCCTGGCATGTATGATTCCCCATCCTGGCATGCATGTTTCCTCCATCCTGGCATGCATGTTTCCTCCATCCTGCCATGCATGTTTCCTCATCCTGCCATGTATGTTTCCTCCATCCTGGCATGCATGTTTCCTCCATGCTGGCATACATGTTTCCTCCATCCTGGCATACATGTTTCCTCCATGCTGGCATGCATGTTTCCTCCATGCTGGCATACATGTTTCCTCCATCCTGGCATGCATGTTTCCTCCATCCTGGCATACATGTTTCCTCCATCCTGGCATACATGTTTCCTCCATCCTGGCATGCATGTTTCCTCCATCCTGACATGCATGTTTCCTCCATCCTGGCATGCATGTTTCCCCATCCTGGCATGCATGTTTCCCCATCCTGGCATACATGTTTCCTCCATCCTGGCATGTATGTTTCCTCATCCTGCCATGTATGTTTCCTCATCCTGGCATGCATGTTTCCCCATCCTGGCATGCATGTTTCCTCATCCTGCCATGCATGTTTCCTCCATCCTGGCATACATGTTTCCCCCATCCTGGCATGTATGTTTCCTCATCCTGCCATGCATGTTTCCTCCATCCTGCCATGCATGTTTCCCCATCCTGGCATACATGTTTCCTCCATCCTGGCATGCATGTTTCCCCATCCTGGCATGCATGTTTCCCCATCCTGGCATACATGTTTCCTCCATCCTGGCATGCATGTTTCCCCATCCTGGCATGCATGTTTCCCCATCCTGGCATACATGTTTCCTCCATCCTGGCATACATGTTTCCTCCATCCTGGCATACATGTTTCCTCCATCCTGGCATACATGTTTCCTCCATCCTGGCATACATGTTTCCTCCATCCTGGCATACATGTTTCCCCCATCCTGGCATGCATGTTTCCCCATCCTGGCATACATGTTTCCCCATCCTGGCATGCATGTTTCCTCCATCCTGGCATGCATGTTTCCTCCATCCTGGCATACATGTTTCCCCCATCCTGGCATGTATGTTATCCCATCCTGGCATGCATGTTTCCTCCATCCTGGCATGCATGTTTCCTCCATCCTGGCATGCATGTTTCCTCCATCCTGGCATGCATGTTTCCCCATCCTGGCATGCATGTTTCCCCATCCTGGCATACATGTTTCCTCCATCCTGGCATGTATGTTTCCTCATCCTGCCATGTATGTTTCCTCATCCTGCCATGTATGTTTCCTCATCCTGCCATGCATGTTTCCTCCATCCTGGCATACATGTTTCCCCCATCCTGGCATGTATGTTTCCTCATCCTGCCATGCATGTTTCCTCCATCCTGCCATGCATGTTTCCCCATCCTGACATACATGTTTCCTCCATCCTGGCATGCATGTTTCCCCATCCTGGCATGCATGTTTCCCCATCCTGGCATACATGTTTCCTCCATCCTGGCATGCATGTTTCCCCATCCTGGCATGCATGTTTCCCCATCCTGGCATACATGTTTCCTCCATCCTGGCATACATGTTTCCTCCATCCTGGCATACATGTTTCCTCCATCCTGGCATACATGTTTCCTCCATCCTGGCATACATGTTTCCCCCATCCTGGCATGCATGTTTCCCCATCCTGGCATACATGTTTCCCCATCCTGGCATGCATGTTTCCTCCATCCTGGCATGCATGTTTCCTCCATCCTGGCATACATGTTTCCCCCATCCTGGCATGTATGTTATCCCATCCTGGCATGCATGTTTCCTCCATCCTGGCATGCATGTTTCCTCCATCCTGGCATGCATGTTTCCTCCATCCTGGCATACATGTTTCCCCTATCCTGGCATGTATGATTCCCCATCCTGGCATGCATGTTTCCTCCATCCTGGCATGCATGTTTCCTCCATCCTGGCATGCATGTTTCCTCATCCTGCCATGTATGTTTCCTCCATCCTGGCATGCATGTTTCCTCCATCCTGCCATGCATGTTTCCTCCATCCTGGCATACATGTTTCCTCCATGCTGGCATACATGTTTCCTCCATCCTGGCATGCATGTTTCCTCCATCCTGGCATACATGTTTCCTCCATGCTGGCATACATGTTTCCTCCATCCTGGCATACATGTTTCCTCCATGCTGGCATACATGTTTCCCCCATCCTGGCATACATGTTTCCTCCATCCTGGCATACATGCTTCCTCCATCCTGGCATGTATGTTTCCCCATCCTGGCATACATGTTTCCTCCATCCTGGCATACATGTTTCCTCTGTCCTGGCATGCATGTTTCCTCCCATCCTGACATGTATGTTTCCTCCATCCTGGCATGCATGTTTCCTCCATCCTGGCATGCATGTTTCCTCCATCCTGGCATGCATGTTTCCCTATCCTGGCATACATGTTTCCTCCATCCTGGCATGCATGTTTCCCCATCCTGGCATGCATGTTTCCCCCATCCTGGCATGCATGTTTCCTCCATCCTGGCATGCATGTTTCCCCATCCTGGCATGCATGTTTCCCCATCCTGGCATACATGTTTCCTCCATCCTGGCATGCATGTTTCCCCATCCTGGCATGCATGTTTCCCCCATCCTGGCATGCATGTTTCCCCATCCTGGCATGCATGTTTCCTCCATCCTTGCATACATGTTTCCTCCATCCTGGCATGCATGTTTCCTCCATCCTGGCATGCATGTTTCCTCCATCCTGGCATGCATGTTTCCCCATCCTGGCATACATGTTTCCTCCATCCTGGCATGCATGTTTCCCCATCCTGGCATGCATGTTTCCCCCATCCTGGCATACATGTTTCCCCCATCCTGGCATACATGTTTCCTCCATCCTGGCATACATGTTTCCTCCATCCTGGCATACATGTTTCCCCCATCCTGGCATGCATGTTTCCCCATCCTGGCATACATGTTTCCTCCATCCTGGCATACATGTTTCCTCCATCCTGGCATACATGTTTCCCCCATCCTGGCATGCATGTTTCCCCATCCTGGCATGCATGTTTCCTCCATCCTGGCATACATGTTTCCTCCATCCTGGCATGCATGTTTCCCCCATCCTGGCATGCATGTTTCCTCCATCCTGGCATACATGTTTCCTCCATCCTGGCATACATGTTTCCTCCATCCTGGCATGCATGTTTCCTCCATCCTGGCATGCATGTTTCCTCCATCCTGGCATACATGTTTCCTCCATCCTGGCATGCATGTTTCCCCCATCCTGGCATACATGTTTCCTCCATCCTGGCATGCATGTTTCCTCCATCCTGGCATACATGTTTCCTCCATCCTGGCATGCATGTTTCCCCCATCCTGGCATACATGTTTCCTCCATCCTGGCATGCATGTTTCCTCCATCCTGGCATGCATGTTTCCTCCATCCTGGCATACATGTTTCCTCCATCCTGGCATGCATGTTTCCCCCATCCTGGCATACATGTTTCCTCCATCCTGGCATGCATGTTTCCTCCATCCTGGCATGCATGTTTCCTCCATCCTGGCATACATGTTTCCTCCATCCTGGCATACATGTTTCCCCCATCCTGGCATGCATGTTTCCTGCATCCTGGCATACATGTTTCCTCCATCCTGGCATACATGTTTCCTCCATCCTGGCATGCATGTTTCCTCCATCCTGGCATACATGTTTCCTCCATCCTGGCATACATGTTTCCCCCATCCTGGCATGCATGTTTCCTCCATCCTGGCATACATGTTTCCCCCATCCTGGCATACATGTTTCCTCCATCCTGGCATACATGTTTCCTCCATCCTGGCATACATGTTTCCTTCATCCTGGCATGCATGTTTCCCCCATCCTGGCATACATGTTTCCTCCATCCTGGCATACATGTTTCCTCCATCCTGGCATACATGTTTCCCCCATCCTGGCATGCATGTTTCCTCCATCCTGGCATACATGTTTCCTCCATCCTGGCATACATGTTTCCCCCATCCTGGCATGCATGTTTCCTCCATCCTGGCATACATGTTTCCTCCATCCTGGCATGCATGTTTCCTCCATCCTGGCATGCATGTTTTCCCCATCCTGGCATGCATGTTTCCTCCATCCTGGCATGCATGTTTTCCCCATCCTGGCATGCATGTTTCTTCCATCCTGGCATACATGTTTCCTCCATCCTGGCATGCATGTTTTCCCCATCCTGGCATGCATGTTTCCTCCATCCTGGCATGCATGTTTCCCCCATCCTGCCATGCATGTTTCCTCCATCCTGACATACATGTTTCCTCCATCCTGCCATGCATGTTTCCTCCATCCTGCCATGCATGTTTCCTCCATCCTGGCATGCATGTTTCCTCCATCCTGCCATGCATGTTTCCTCCATCCTGCCATGCATGTTTCCTCCATCCTGGCATGCATGTTTTCCTCCATCTTGGCATGCATGTTTTCCCCATCCTGGCATACATGTTTCCTCCATCCTGGCATACATGTTTCCTCCATCCTGGCATACATGTTTCCTCCATCCTGGCATGCATGTTTCCTCCATCCTGGCATACATGTTTCCTCCATCCTGGCATACATGTTTCCTCCATCCTGGCATACATGTTTCCTCCATCCTGGCATGCATGTTTCCTCCATCCTGGCATGCATGTTTCCTCCATCCTGGCATGCATGTTTCCTCCATCCTGGCATGCATGTTTCCTCCATCCTGGCATGTATGTTTCCTCCATCCTGCCATGCTTGTTTCCTCCATCCTGGCATGCATGTTTCCTCCATCCTGGCATACATGTTTCCTCCATCCTGGCATACATGTTTCCTCCATCCTGGCATGCATGTTTCCTCCATCCTGGCATGCATGTTTCCTCCTTCCTGGTATGCATGTTTCCTCCATTCTGGCATGCATGTTTCCTCCATCCTGCCATGCATGTTTCCTCCATCCTGGCATGCATGTTTCCCCATCCTGGCATGTATGTTTCCTCCATCCTGGCATGTATGTTTCCTCCATCCTGCCATGCATGTTTCCTCCATCCTGGCATGCATGTTTCCTCCATCCTGGTATGCATGTTTCCTCCATTCTGGCATGCATGTTTCCTCCATCCTGCCATGCATGTTTCCTCCATTCTGGCATACATGTTTCCTCCATCCTGGCATGCATGTTTCCTCCATCCTGGCATGCATGTTTCCTCCATCCTGCCATGCATGTTTCCTCCATCCTGGCATACATGTTTCCTCCATCCTGGCATGCATGTTTCCTCCATCCTGGCATACATGTTTCCTCCATCCTGTCATGCATGTTTCCCCCATCCTGGCATGTATGTTTCCCCCATCCTGGCATGCATGTTTCCTCCATCCTGGCATGCATGTTTCCTCCATCCTGCCATGCATGTTTCCTCCATCCTGGCATGCATGTTTCCCCATCCTGGCATGTATGTTTTCCCCATCCTGGCATGCATGTTTCCTCCATCCTGCCATGCATGTTTCCTCCATCCTGGCATGCATGTTTCCTCCATCCTGGCATGCATGTTTCCCCATCCTGGCATGCATGTTTCCTCCATCCTGGCATGCATGTTTCCTCCATCCTGGCATGCATGTTTCCCCCATCCTGGCATGCATGTTTCCCCATCCTGGCATGCATGTTTCCCCATCCTGGCATGCATGTTTTCCCCATCCTGGCATGCATGTTTCCTCCATCCTGGCATGCATGTTTCCTCCATCCTGGCATGCATGTTTCCTCCATCTTGGCATGCATGTTTCCTCCATCCTGGCATGCATGTTTCCTCCATCCTGGCATACATGTTTCCCCCATCCTGGCATACATGTTTCCCCATCCTGGCATGCATGTTTCCTCCATCCTAGCATACATGTTTCCTCCATCCTAGCATACATGTTTCCTCCATCCTGGCATACATGTTTCCTCCATCCTGGCATGCATGTTTCCTCCATCCTGGCATGCATGTTTCCTCCATCCTGGCATGCATGTTTCCTCCATCCTAGCATACATGTTTCCTCCATCCTGGCATACATGTTTCCCCCATCCTGGCATACATGTTTCCACCCATCCTGGCATGTATGTTTCCCCATCCTGGCATGCATGTTTCCTCCATCCTAGCATACATGTTTCCTCCATCCTAGCATACATGTTTCCACCTATCCTGGCATGTATGTTTCCTCCATCCTGGCATACATGTTTCCTCCATCCTAGCATACATGTTTCCACCCATCCTGGCATGTATGTTTCCCCATCCTGGCATGCATGTTTCCTCCATCCTAGCATACATATTTCCTCCATCCTGGCATACATGTTTCCTCCATCCTGGCATGCATGTTTCCTCCATCCTAGCATACATGTTTCCTCCATCCTAGCATACATGTTTCCACCCATCCTGGCATGCATGTTTCCTCCATCCTAGCATACATGTTTCCTCCATCCTAGCATACATGTTTCCCCCATCCTGGCATGCATGTTTCCTCCATCCTGGCATGCATGTTTCCTCCATCCTGGCATGCATGTTTCCTCCATCCTGGCATACATGTTTCCTCCATCCTGGCATACATGTTTCCCCCATCCTGGCATGCATGTTTCCTCCATCCTGGCATACATGTTTCCCCCATCCTGGCATACATGTTTCCCCATCCTGGCATGCATGTTTCCTCCATCCTAGCATACATGTTTCCTCCATCCTAGCATACATGTTTCCTCCATCCTGGCATACATGTTTCCTCCATCCTGGCATGCATGTTTCCTCCATCCTGGCATGCATGTTTCCTCCATCCTGGCATGCATGTTTCCTCCATCCTAGCATACATGTTTCCTCCATCCTGGCATACATGTTTCCCCATCCTAGCATACATGTTTCCTCCATCCTGGCATGTATATTTCCCCCATCCTGGCATGTTCGTTTTCTCAACCCTGGCATGCATGTTCCCTCCATGCTGGTGTGGCGCCCCTGACCTGGTCAGGCACCACTGGGTACCGCACCCATGCTGGGTCAGTACCTTCAGGTAATCCCGAAAACTGAATAGGATGTGTACGCACAGACACATAGTGACCAGGTCTCACACACACCTTAGAGGGGACCCCTTGGCAGATCCAGGAGGGAACGTGGCCTCCATATCTCAGCTAGTGGTGCGGTAGAGAAGCTGGCAATGAGTTGTTGCAGTGGCAGTCAAGGGAACAGGAGCTGGAGGTAGCCGAGTCTGAAGTGCAGACGCAGGAGAGCGGACACACTAGCCAGACCCTGCAAGTGTAGTGGCTGTTGGCGGGAGAGTACATTGACACACAGTCAGCCTGAAAGACTCCTGCAGAAGAGAAAGGACAGGCAGTTGGGAACGGGGACTCCTGGTAATGAAGCACGCACAGGGAACAAGTCGCTAGAGCCAGACATCCATTTAGTGGGTATAGGTTCCACACCAACCAACACAGAGTCCGAGCATCAGCAGCAACGAGGGGGCCCATAAGGAGGATTGAGCCTGAAGCTATCCACCTTGGTCCATGCTGCCAGCAAACAGGCCAGAAAGGGGAGAAAAGGCAGATGCGACTTCCCTGGATGAATCCCATGGTACTTTAAGTCAGGGATTGTCCGAAACAAGAAGTGCTAGAAAGGAGAGCCAGCAGTCACCCTTATTCCAGCCTGAAGGATACCTGGTTCTCCCTGGTCTATCTCAGTATCGCCCGGGTTACCTCACAAAACCAGCTGAACGTGAGTAAACAAGTTGAAAGACATTCTTGGACTGAGACTGAGTTCTTCTGCGACCTGTTGTTCCACACACACACACCCGAGCCCCTGGGGCCTGCCTCACTCTCGGGAGGCCATAACACCAGACTGCAGACACCATCAGCCCCAGACGCTCATTAAACTGCAGTGACGGTCACCCATAACCCTGACCGCAAACCGAGAGTGGCGTCACGACTCAGAAGTGAATAACCTGACATACCTGTTGCCAGAAGATCCCCAAGAGAAGTCACCCTGCGGCATCCCTGGAGGTGGAGCAGTGTCCCTGAGGCGACCGCTGCAGCGGTGGGCAACTCACTGGCACTGCCCCCCACCCCCTTGTTATAGCTGCACACAAGTTAAAAAAAAATAAAAAAACAAAAAACACACAACTCATCTTCTAGCCTCTGCTCCACCGCTGCGCGCCGTTGGGTTCTGAGTTCCCGCGTGGCCAGAAGATGTTATTACGAAGGCGCCGCTTACTGACGCTCCTCTGTTTACTAGGCAACAGACCTGCAGCCTAGGAGAGGAGGAGTGTCAGAGCGAGGAGAAATGTCTCCTCAGCTCCAACACAGCTTTAAACTGCCAGCGCGACTGCACCAGCAGTGCAAAGCAGCAAGATGAGGCGACAGTGCGTGTGGCGGCAGAAAGGGCTCTACGTGCCCCGGCTGGCACACGTGCCATAGGTTCGCCATCACTGCCATATGACAATGGCAAACCCACCTTAGCAAAATGTTTTACTGCTGAACACTAGGGCTACTTTCCCACCATGAGCTTTTGGTGAATTTTTGCAGCTTTGTATTCTTGTTGGGTCAAAAATACAAAGTCCTAAAGTCCCAGCAAAGTGGATTGGATTTATAGAAATCTCCGGCTCTCTGTGCTTCTCAGCGTAAACTGAGCTACGATGCATGTTCCAAATCCGCAATGTGTCAATTTCTCCTGCGGGTACGCTGTTTTTATGTGCAGATTTTCCCCATAGACTTGCAATAGTTGCAAAAAATCTGCAAGTAAAAAAATCACGTAGGTTTTTTTTTTCCTTCCACGGCGGAAACCCAGCAAAATGTACGGAATCTGCAAGTATATCAGTATTGTTTCGGAAAAGTCAAAATCAACGAAAGTATCAAAAACAAAACAGCTTTATTTAAAGCGCAGCACACAAAGAGTCAAAAATGCAATAAAAACACAAAAAATCTATCCTACATAACAGTTGCAAAAATTCTGCAACATCAAAAACTCACCAACGAGGAAACAAACCCTAAGGGGTACTTTGCACGCTGTGACATCGCTAGCCGATGCTGCGATGCCGAGCGCGACAGCCCCCGCCCCCGTCGCACATGTGATATCTTGTGATAGCTGCCGTAGCAAACATTATCGCTACAGCAGCTTCACAAGCACTTATCTGCCCTGCAACGTCGCTCTGGCCGGCGCCCCGCCTCCTTCCTAAGGGGGCGGGTCGTGCGGCGTCACAGCGACGTCACTCGGCAGGCGGCCAATAGAAGCGGAGGGGCAGAGATGAGCGGGACGTAAACATCCCGCCCACCTCCTTCCTTCCGCATAGTTGGTGGAGGCAGGTAAGGAGATGTTCCTCGCTCCTGCGGCTTCATACACAGCGATGTGTGCTGCCGCAGGAACGAGGAACAACATCGTATCTCCTATTGGTGCGACATTATGAAAATGTCCGACACTACAGAGATCACTGATTTACGACGCTTTTGCGATCGTTTATCGGCGCATCTAGGCTTTACATGTTGCAACGTCGTTACCGGCGCCGGATGTGCGTCAATTTCGATTTGACCCAGACGATATCACAGTAGCGATGTCGCAACGTGCAAAGTACCCCTAAGGGTCTGATCCTTTATTGCATTTGCTACAATTTTTTTAATCTACTTTTGTTTTTTATTTGGTGTCAAATTCTTCTTTAAGTTGCGCCTATTTTTTTAGCCTATTGTCTACTCTTTCATGTTTATTTTTCGTATTTTTTCCCGTTTTTTTTGTGTAATCCGGGATGTAATGGATGTTGATACTTTCTGTGTAAAAAAAAAAGTTAAAAGACAAAACTAATAAGAATTTTGAACAAAACTCCATGAACCCTGTGTGCGTTGTTTTCAAGAATTTAGTAAAAAGAGTGAAAGGAACTGCATAGATGCTTCAAATTTACAGTGGATATGGAAAGTATTCACACCCCTTTACATTTTTCACTCTTTGTTTCATTGCAGGTATTTGTTAAATTCAAAAAAGTTCTTTTTTTTCTCATTAATGTGCACTCTGCACCTCATCCCACATCTTGAGAGAAAAAAACAGAAATGTAGAATTTTTTGCAAATTTATTAAACAAGAAAAACTGAAAAATCACATGGTCATAAGTATTCAGCCCCTTTGCTCAGTGTTGAGTAGAGGCACCCTCCCTTTTGAACTAGTACTGCCATGAGTCTTCTTGGAGTCCTGGATTTGGACATCCTCTGCCATTCTTCCTTGCAGATCCTCTCCAGTTCCGTCAGGTTGGATGGTGAACGTTGGTGGACGCCATTTTCAGGTCTCTCCAGAGATGCTCAATTAGGTTTAGGTCGGGGCTCTGACTGGGCCGGTCAAGAATGGTCACAGAGTTGATCTGAAGCCACTCCTATGTTATTTTAGCTGTGTGCTTAGGGTCATTGTCTTGTTGGAAGGGGAACCGTCAGCCAAGTCTGAGGTCCAGAGCACTCTGGAAAAGGTTTTCTTCCAGGATATCTCTGTACTTGGCCGCATTCAACTTTCCTGCAATTGATACCAGTCGTCCTGTCCCTGCAGCTGAAAAACACTCCCATGATCACAGGTCACTGTTCAGGCCGCGCCCCCAGCCTAGTTTCTAGCAAAGAGCATATAGACCAATAATATTAGAGGCAGCCGCGGTCATGTGACCTCCGTTCAGACCACGCCCACAGCCCTTCGTTTCACAGGCAATAGTGGACGTTTATATATATATATATATATATAGCTGAACAGATATAATTGTGCAATCAGTGGTCAGGCTTAGTCCCTAAAAAAGGGGGGGGGGAATAGTGACCACGTGACCGCGTCACTGTGATCATGAGCCCAATGGTCCAGCATGCATCTGACCAGGAACTAACCTGGACATGTGACCGGGACTCATGACGCGGTGGTCACGTGGTAAGCTAGTATGACGCGGTACCCTGACTCGGCGATCATGTGACCATTATCACATATTGCGCGATTTTCAAAATGAGGCTATTCAGGGCCGGAAATAAAAATACCGGCGGTTCCATTATCCCATGTGGACTCCACAAGAAGCGTGGTCCCCAGACCCGGTGTGTTATGGAAGCTCACACCAAGGGCAATATAGGTCCCATGCTCCTCTGATAAGGTAACATCAGTTTATGAATTGGGGACATATATAGCACTGCTTGTACTCTACCTTAGCACCATTTAGACTGGTCTTTAGCTCATTATGTCTTTTTCCACATTATAGCCTCCAAAAACATTTCCCCTGATGAATCGATAAGAGGAAACGCGTTGGGAAGAAAAAAGGAGGGCATTGAGCATAATTTAGTTATTACCTTTGTGCTAAAATAATATTGTGCCTCATGTCCCAATTAAGGTAATATCTATTTCATTTTTTCTGCCAGAGAGGATGGGTGGAAATATGATACCCTATTTCTGCCAGATATAAAAACGGCAATTTGAGGTAAAAATTCAGATATTTTGTGTAATTGCACTACCCTTTGGATGAGAGCATTTTTATGAGGAGGCACCATAGGAGTAATTGATATCTGATATATTTCTTTTCAGTGAGGTTTTAAATATCTCCTGGAATTGAATACCCAATTTGTCATTGTCTGTCTATTTTGTGTTTTTTGCACGGGTGAACACTGGACCTTAAGTCGTTTTTAATAGATACAATTAAAAGCTAAATTTTAACTTTATTGCCACTTGCTGTATATTGTTCTATCCTTGGTAATAATTTCTTTAGTAATGGCCAACCAATAATTTTAGTGTTTGTGCATAGGCATCCCCATTTGTCCTTATATGGTAGGAAATTATCAGGGTAAGTGAGGGATAGCCACCGAGGAACGGGGGCGCCCAGTTACGTTAAGGCGGTATTACCTCCGTTGGTAGGAAGGAGTTAAGTTGTAGGTCAATAACAGGGTTACTTTAATCCCCCTGTGGGACCCCAGACTCCAATCTTGTTGTTCTTCATCATCATTGTATATATTTTTCATCCTTTGATTAGGGGTGGCATCCCTGGTGTATATTCATACTACCCTTGATATCTGTTGTACGGGTGAATCACTTGGGAAATTTTAAGAAATATTTAAATAAAATAGTTTTTTAAAGGGATTGTTTTTTCACTTTATACGTACTTTTGACTATCCCGGGACAAATTTGATTTGTTAGCCAGATCTGTGCCCTGCCAAAATTCTGTCTCTGAGCTCCTTGGGCAGTTCCTTTGATCTCATGATTCTCATTTGGTGTGACATGCAGTGTGAGCTGTGAGGTCTTATATAGAGAGGTGTGCGCCTTTCCAAATCAAGTCCAATTAGTTTAATTAAACACAGCTGGACTCCAATGAAGGAGTAGAACCATTTCAAGGAGCATCACAAGGAAATAGAAAGCATGTGACTTAAATATGTGTCTGAGCAAAGGGGCTGAATACTTATGACCATGTGATATTTCTGTTTTTTTTTAAAAAAAGGACCTTTTTTGAATTTACCAAATGGCTCCAATGAAATAGTGAAAAATGTAAAGGGGTCTGAATACTTTCCGTACCCACTGTATTAACAGTATTTCATAGCCATTGGTTACAGTGTGGTAAGTACAGTATTAAGTAATGTTTAAAGTGACCAAATGGGAATAACCAGGATCCAACTATATTAAGGACTGCAGTTTGTGCATATCTTCAGCTAGCCAGTCCGTTCCTTTATAACTGAGAAATCTGCATGCAAATGAGGCTGAAGTGCTTTGGGCGTGCTGAAGCACTTCTCAAACCTGTCACTTCAGCACTGATCCCAGCTAGGGTTGATTCCTACTTTATACAGAGGAAACTCTAAATGCCGCTGTTCTCCTGAATCAGACATTATTTTTCTTTTGCGCCTGCTCCTCTCCGTTGCTGAGATATGGCCTCCTATCTGATATGTATAAATCTAGGCCTTTCAGCCAACAAGGTGTGGTACTAAAGGAGAATCTCAAAGAAGGGTGGAGGACAACGCCCACTTGACTAAAAACACAATATTTACATCCATTGAAGAGGAGGCCATATCGCAGGAACGGAGAGGCCCAGGAGCTAAAGAAAAACAGCGCCGGATTCAGGAGAACAGCGGCTATTACACCAGCTAAAAAAATATATGTATTATAGGCAAGTGACAGATCCTCTTTAAATTGTAGCCAGACATCTACCCTACAGTTGCTGTGGGCTCTGGAGAAGAGAACGCTTCTCTATGCAGTTCATACAGTATGAACAGGAATCATCTTCTAATAACTCAGCTCCAATTCCGCTGCTCCCTTGGTCCCCACCGGTCTCTGCTCACGCTGGTGCAGTGATCATCTCTCTACCTATATGAATGCTGTAGCAACTCACTGGCCTCAGTTGTCCCAAGCTATGCATGTCATGAATCCACTGCTCACTGACAGCTTAGTTGGTGGGGCCGTGCTGGGTTGTCCATATTGTTAAAGGATACCTCAGACACCCAATCTGGAATTGGGGAGTGCAAATTATCCTCATGCTATTTAGGAGTGCCAAGCAGCCAATGAGGATGGGCCTGCTGGGTTTCCTCCAGGTGTCCCCTTTTTGGGGTGATTGTCAGTATTAACCCCTGCCAGTCAAAGTTTTGCTCGGTGATGTGGGTGCCTTGTGTTCTGATATGTTGCTGCCCGACCTTGCCTTTTACTATTTGTTTGCCTAGCCTCTTTTCTCTTGATCCATAACTATTTTTTACTTCTGGCCTTAGACCGTGACTGTAACAGTGTGTCCCCCCAGCCTGCACCATAATGTAATCAAGCCTTCAGCAGTATTGTAACGGTGTCCTTCCTCGGCCTATGTGTCTAGACTTCAATGTAATCAGGCCTAAGTCAACATTTAGTGGGCGACTGTGTCTTTGTTCTTCTCTGCATGGGACGCAACCAATACCAGCCTGTAGTTCCTGGAAACTTTTCCATATAAAATCACATACTCAAAAGTGGGTGTGAACCCTTTCCCTTCCAGGGGGTGGATCTAAGGAGAGGTGGAAGAATCAGCCACATGTTCAGTTGGTTGATGCTTTGCTGGCTGAAGGGCGAGGATCTGTGCTGAGGGCAGATCCTGGTGCCCAGGTATGGACTATGGGACATTGAAGATCAGCTGCTACGTGGGATTGTGTTGTCCCAGTCACACTACCGAATTTAAGAAACTCATCTAAGGACTGTTGTTGCATTTTCCTTGGCGTCGGATTGCTGGGTGGCGCCACCGGATCTGTTTTCTTTGTGTGGACTCATTGTGGACTCAAAAGAACCATTTGGATATTGGATGTTTTATGCTCCCTGCCTCAATAAAACTTGTTGGATTGTTCATCGGCCTGGTGTCCCTGCCTGCTCTGTCACATACCCCGTCACAGTGACCCGTTTTCTTTTCTGCCCCTCTGCCTTTGATGTACATTCCTGATTTTTCACCCCAGATTTGCTGACTCTGCCTCACGGCTTGTCCATAAAAAGTGACAATAGCCTGCATCACAGTACGCTGCTGAGGTCTGTAATTATTCAAGTGCGTGACCGGCGCTGCTGCACAATCCCTGAGCCAATAAAAGCAGAATGGTGAACTCACTGTGAAGCACGGCTGACTCCGATGTTGCTCAACCAACAAGATATAAGGAGAAAGTCCAGAAGTCCCCAAGAAAGTAATGAAGCGGTGGCATTCACCAATGATATTCAGTCTTTATTTTTTCATGTAATAAGAACAAGCGGATGGGCCGTTTCCTGCACGATCTGTAGAGTCGCAGCTTAGAGCGAAACGTTCGTCGCCTGTACATGTCTCATACCTACCCACCTGCTGGTTCTTATTATGTGAAAAAATAAAGATTGATCATCATGGGTGAGTGCCACCATTTCATTACTTTCTTGTGGACTTAAAGTCATGTCATCATGTCATGTAGCATGGTAAACAAAAACTGTTCGAGACCTTCGAGGCAGCAGGGGATTTATCAGCTGAATATAGGCTTTTATTTCCTTCTGTACTCAAGACAACCCTTTTAACTCACTGACTGCCCACATGGGTGCTACAATATTGTTCCTCAATTCGAGCACAACATCAAAGTACTCATCATGTATGGAGGCCTCCATACATAACACCATAAATCTGCAGTAAAAGCCCCAGAGGAAAAACTTTGTTATCCTACTGGATGGTGCAAACACAACTGATCTGACAATTGTATCTGCTGCTCCTTAAATATTAATGGGATACAAGACAAAAAAAATAGACCGGTGACAAAGTAACCATTTTTTGTAACTTTTATTGAACACAAGTATTTTGACAGAATGCAAAGTTCTCCGTTAGTACTCAGTATTTACAGCAGTGAGAATGGGAATAAAGTTGGTAGTCAATGATTCACTTGGTAAAAAGTTTCTTTTTTTTCTTTAACAAGAGAGAAGGCCCCAGAAGTAGGGATAATCGGGTAGGGATGTGAATGGAGGCATTTGAACTGCAAACAATCGGCCCACCGGAAAAGTTGGGCCTTAACCCAAGTGTCATATACAAAATGTCTCAACTTAAAATCTTGAGCGTACGTATTTCGTCATCACAGAAAAAAAAACCCAGGATGACAATCCAAAGGATGCAGTGCAAGCGTGATCTCCTCTGCAGATAAATATACGGTGCCTAACAGAATAATACATAGGTACTCATACAGGACAAGTGTGTATATATTCTTGGTCCCCAAAATCAGTGGTAAGAATCCAATTTTTCTAGTGCTATCATTATGATCCTGAAGCACAATGCATAATTTCCTAAATCATTGATAGAGTAGAAGGCTTTTTTGAGATTACATGGAGGACATACCTCTACCCAATGGACGATGACCAACATGGTACCCGAACAGCTGCTTAACTACATACTTGTAGCAATTAGTTCTAGAACTGATAACTAGAGATGGGAGAAACGATTCCACAGGATTGCGATCCATTGGTCAAGTCAGTAATCTGTGACCAGTAGAGTCCTGCAAATCTCCTTATCTTTTGGCCTTCTTGGCCCTTCTTTTGAATAGCCGGTCGTGACGCAATCAGATTACTAACGTGGCTGATGGACCGTTGACCTCCGAAGCGTTTGTCCCATCTCTACTGGTGAACTAGAGGTGGGAGAAATGATTCTGCGGGATTGCAATCCATCGGCCAAGTCAGTAATCTGTGACCAGTAGACACCTGTCAATCTCTTTGTCTTTTGGCCTTCTTGGCCCTTCTTTTGATTAGCCGGTCGTGACGCAACCAGATTACTAACATGATTGATGGTTCATTGACCTTCAAAGCGATTCTCCCATCTCTACTGGTAAACTAGAGGTAGGAGAAACGATTCTGTGGGATTGCGACCCATTGGCCAGGTTAGTAATCAGTGACCGGTAGAGACCTGCCAATCTCTTTAGTTTTTGGCCTTCTTGGCCTTTCTTTTGATTTGCAGGACATGACGCACACAGATTACTAACTTGGTTGATGGTCTGTTGACCTTTGAATTGATTCTCCCATTTCTGCTGGTGAACTAGAGATGGGAGAAATGATTCCACAGGATTGCAATCCATTGGCCAGGTCAGTAGAGACCTGCCAATCTCATCTTTTGGCCTTCTTGGCCCTTCTTTTGATTAGCCGGCTGTGACGCACACGGATTACTGACGTGGCTGACAATCTGTTGTCCTTAAAATCGACTGTCCCATCTCTACTGGTGACATCTTAAACATGAGACATAAGAGCTTCCCAAAAAGTGCACCGTGGTACACTGATGTTCCTCATGGCTACTATTAGCTCAATCGTTTCCCCGGTAAGAGTACCATGGTTGCGATTAGCTCAATGGGTCCTCGGTAGTGGAAACTATTTTTAACGGTTCCCTCATGGTTGGGAATGACCAGTTTAGATGATTGCCTATATCTTGGCAAGGTTGAAGGACATGAAATGTTAACTTTCCTTGGGAGAACATGAAGGGGATAATGTAACTAAAGTATTGAGTGTGAAGCAAATCCCTCCATTTTCATCCCTTTAAGCATTAACCAAAATGCAAAAATAAGGAGAGAAAAATATAAACAATAATAAACACGTAGCATTGTGACAAGACCTTTTTCACAGTTTACTTAGCGCTGTTCACTTTCCAGAGGCCAACGTAATATAAAGAAAAAATAATAATAATTTTTTCCATTTTAACCAAATGTTCATTCACTGTTAAAGGCATGGAAACACACTATAGCAGAACTTTGTCATCTTGACATAATCTGAGGAACCGTATGAAGGATTCGTGAAAGTCTTCTAGGCCGTAATTCCCACCAACTATTGTTCCTCCACCAGAAACTAGACTTTTTTTGATGCTTTTATTTATTTTTTTATTATTTTTAATTCTGATACTATGACAAAAAACACATTTCACACTAATATTCACGCGTTTACTGTGCACAAGCTGACAGCAAAATGGGGAAAAGGGTTTTTTTTCCTTGTAATTATTTTAATACAAATTTTTGTTTGTTTTTTTTATTTTTTTTTTCCATTTTATTTCCTTACCAAAGATAATTTTGAAACGAAATGAAAAGTACATAGTATCAATCAAACATACTCAAATTGTTTTATAGTATGAAAAAGAGGTGTGTGTTCGAAATGGGTTTTTTTTTTCCGGTCTCCTGCTCGAAAGTAATGTGAATGATTAAACAGGAAAAATATTATGTTCAAGTTTTTCTAAGACTATACACACGTGTGAGCTGGCACTAAATGAAAGGGGTTTTTTTGGCAGATAGTCATTAGCCGATACATAAAATAGGTTGAATCTGTCGTGAACAGACGAGGTGGTGATCTCCAATTATATTACAAGATAAGACTGTCCCACGCGCTTCGCACATAACTCTCATATGCAACGTATCCATGCAAGCGAGTCTCGTAAAACAAACACGGTAATTTTCTGCACTCGATTCGAACAAGTATACACAATGATTAAAGGAGAAAATCTCTTTAATGTGAAAACAGTTAATTTTTCCGGGAAGAAGATATAGCGGACAATACATTTAACCTACAGCGGCCGCTACAGGAGAAACGTGGTATTACATGGATGAACAGAGTCCCGCCAGACCAAGAGCCATTGTCCATTTCGGCTAATTAAGGAACATCTAAAGTGGTGGATGTGTCCATTTCCTTTACGCTATAATTACTTCTAAAGCCATTGTAGATGGACAGTTCTGGAAAACAACTAGCATTTTATATTAATATGAAGGATATTGTTGAGTTTCTATCGCTTACCGGATGTCTACAAACTAGTTAACATTACAATTCCAGTATTTGCTAATATCGGAAAAGACTATTTTCTAATATTTAAAAGTTATCCCGCCAAAAAATCAAGTTGTCCCCGAGAATGTGGTGCTAATTAAATTCCTACATTCCAGTCATTGTCTATGGAAATGGTAGAAATAACACTTGGCAGTCCCAAAAACAATGAATGGTGTGGTGGCTACGCATGCGCAACTTGGCTCCATTCAAGATGGGGTTCCAACAATCCGATTTTGAAATCATGAAGAGGAATGGGGCTCTGGAACCCCCAAGAATGGGGTGTTAATCTACTTCCTATATTCCAGTCAATGTCTATGAGACTGGTAGACAATGAATGGTGTGGTGGCTGTGCATGCGCAACTTGGCTCTATTCAAGATGGAGTTCCAGCAATCTGATCTTGAGATCACTAGGAGGAACGGGGCTCTGGAACACCCAGGAATGGGGTGTTAATTGACTTCCTACATTCCAATCAATGTCTATGAGACTGGTAGACAATGAATGGTGTGGTGGCTGCGCATGCGCAACTTGGCTCCATTCAAGATGGAGTTCCAGCAATCTGATCTTGAGATCACTAGGAGGAATGGGGCTCTGAAACCCCCAGGAATGGGGTGCTAATTAACTTCCTACGTTTTAGTCATAGTCTATGGGACTGGTAGAAATAACAATTGGCAGTCACATAGACAACGAATGGCGTGGTGGCTGACCTTGTGCGACTCGGCTCCGATCACGATGGGGCTCCAGCAATCCGATTTTGAGATCGCTTGGGGGTCTCAGAGGTTGGACCTTCCATATGATCAGCAAATTATATCTTACCCTATGAATAGGGGATAACTTGATTTTTTTTTAGGATTAACTCTTTAAGTACCAGAACTATAAAGGATGTCTTTACACAGGGTCATCTTCATGGTGGACATTCATATAGTACTCTGAAGTGCACATTTTAGCATTACATAGCCATAATAATCTCTGGGGAGATACCACACCCCACAGCTAATTTTGGGTTTATCTAAAGTCTATTCTGCACCTCATCATGCTGTGCTTATGGAAGGTTTAGCATGGCACGTGGGGCTCAACAAAAATGGGGCTTTCTCTTGGAGCATGCCACCATTATCTAGGAAACAAGGACCCAATTCTTGCACGTGTTCAACTTTCCAATCTGATATAATTTGGCCTACCCTTCCCTAATTTGTGAAGCAATTCTGATTGGAAGAGGAATCTTGGGTTCATGGAGAAGGAGAATTGGGGCAACCTGAGCTAGAGACTTAAGGGCTTTACTTATTTTTCATATATGAGTATTAACTGGACTTAAAAGTGTAATATTTGTGCTGAACGTTGAGCTGTGTGATAATTTTGACTTTACCTTAGTGAAATTAGACAGGACCAAGTCTATTGTAAACATCCATTTTCCCCCTCAAAAAACATCTCATTGCAAAGCACGCATGCTAATAATCTAATATATATATATTTATATATATCATGTCTATTTAACAAAAAATGTAGTTACACAAACCCTCGGAAAAAAAAAAAAAAATGCTAAAATGTAAAAAGGATGAGAAAAGAAAACAAAATGTAAACATGGAGAACAACATATAAAAGATAATCTAACAAAATGTGCATGTCCAATACTGCAAATCGAAATATAACGTAAAAGCAAAAATATACATTTGGCATCCTACGTACGGAAACAGAAAATATACAAATTCGGAAAATGGTTCTTTGCAATGCTGAGAAGGAGAAAAAGTGTGACCAAAGGGTTCACATTCACAGAATAGCTAAATTTCCGCAAGCCAAATCTCCAAAATTTAAGAGTTGGGTGTCATTTATTACCATCCATTCCTGCTTTACAATGCAACATCGGCTACTCCCAGAAGTGGCAGCAATTCTGCAAGGCAAAATTATGATTTGGAAATAGTCGTGTACCGAACAGCCAACGTCAATGAAGCTGTAGGGGACAAACGTCAATGAAGCTGTAGGGCACTAACGTCAATAGAGCTGTAGGGGACCAACGTCAATGAAGCTGCAGTGAACAATTTATGAAACTGTAGGGGACCAAAGTCAATGATGCTGCAGTGGACCGTCTATGAAACTGTAGGGGACCAACGTCAATGACGCTGCAGTGGACCGTCTATGAAACTGTAGGGGACCAACGTCAATGAAGCTGCAGTGGACCGTCTATGAAACTGTAGGGGACCAACGTCAATGAAGCTGCAGTGGACCGTCTATGAAACTGTAGGGGACCAACGTCAATGAAGCTGCAGTGGACCGTCTATGAAACTGTAGGGGACCAACGTCAATGAAGCTGTTGGGAACCAACGTTAATGAAGGTGTACAGGACCAATATCAATGACGCTGTAGGGGACCAAAATCTATGAAACTGTAGTGGACCAACGTCAGTTAAGCTGTATGAGACCAACGTCAATGAAGCTGTACGGGACCAACGTTAATGAAGCTATAGGGGACCAACGCCAATAACGCTGAAGAGAACCAACATCAATGAAGCTGCAGGGGACCAACGTCAATGAAGTTGTAGGGGACTAATATCAATGAAGCTGTAAGGGACCAAGGTCAATGAACAGCAGGGGACCAACATCAATGAAACTGTAGGGGACCAACGTCAATGAAACTGTAGGGGGCCAATGTCAATGAAGCTGTACAGGACCAACGTAAGTTAAACTGTAGGGGACCAGTGTCAATGAAGCTCTAGAGGACCAATATCAATGACACTGTAGAGGACTAAAGTGAATGAAGCTGTATGGGACCAACATCAATGAAGTTATAGGGGACCAACATAATTGAAGCTGTATGGGACCATCATCAATGAAGCTGTAGGAGACCAATGTCACTGAAGCTGTAGAGAACAAACATCAATGAAGCTGCAGGGGACCAACGTCAATGAAGCTGTGGGGGACTTTCTCTTTATGATGTCACCATGTCCTTATGATCTTTTTAGGACACTTAATTTCATCATATCAACCAGTGTCCAAATGACTCCATTTACATTTTGACAGTTGTAAAACTTTTTAAAATAGGGACACCATGGCTGATCATAACAACAAACTGTATACCATCCCTTTAGTAAAGACTAATTTATAGCCTATAATTTAGGAAATAATATCTATATACTAATCACTGGACCCAAAACCAACTGACTTTTTATGGAATTTCTGTCCATGTAGCGTATCTGTTCAATAGTACTTGATGGCAAAAAGTTACTAAAACTTGACCAATCGAGTAACCAAAATCAATTTCCTGGGAACCTTGGGAACTAATGACTTTGTTAAGGTCCATAATGCCCAACCTAGGTCACTTAGTCCTAAGAAATGTAGGTAGCTTGCCTTTGAGTTCACAAAATTGCATGACCTCCGTGATTAAACGTTAAGGCCACAGCATTCATTTCGACTTCCACAATTTTTCATAAGGCACTGCATTAACAAAGGTTTGGCCATATGGGGCATTTTTTTTAGCCTAATTGTATCCTGAAATGTTGAGAGCTACTCCTAACATATGATGATATCAGGGATATACCTTAACTTTAGTTTTGCTATGTGCTTCAAAAGATGCCGTAAAGAAGCTGAAATTAGATAATTGGTCATTAAAGCTCCACAAACCTTAAAAGAAGGCTTGAAAAGTGGTATAAAAACAAATTATTTTGATGTGCTTTACACTGAGAAATAGGGGAACAATTTCAATTTCCGTGCCGGCAGCTCCAATTCCGATTTGGTTCTGATAACCTATAATTCTTCCCTTGTCGCCGCCAGCACTTGATAAAGAATTCTTGCAGTCTGATTCAGTTTTATCGCTAAGCCAACCACTTTCTCCATCATGGAAGGAGGCTGGGTTAATTTTTCAACTGAGGCAGTAAGCCCCCATCACTGGCCATGGTCTGGCAAAAAAAGGAAGACCTCTCCTGTGTCCGGAACAAAGTGGATGAGATTCTTCCATGACCTGCGATCTTCCGATATGGGGTCATCAGTGGAGCTTTCATAATTAAGGTATATTAGTTTGGAGCACATCCAAACCCTTATATAATATGCTTAAACAGCCACTTTGGCCTAGAACTAAAAAATTTCAATAGCAAAGAGATATTTCCACTGACTACATGACTTTGGCATTAATTTCTACGTTCTCACTTCCCTGTTAATACATCGAAGTGTGATAACGTCACTAACTGATTGAAGGCAAATCCAATTTTTGAGCAGATAAGTAGTTGAGATCCTTTATTTCATGGAACAATAGGAAGGAAATAATGTTGTCAATGGAGGTTTGGAGCCAATGAGGTCATTGGTTAACAGGGTACCATGTAGGGTATTAATATACTCCAGTTTCCGTCTTGGTGGTCCCATTTGTGAATCCAAAATCAACTTCAGAAATGTTGTTTTAAGAAAAGACAATGACCGCCTCCATTTAGTGATGTCGTTAAAACACTGCTTTACACAATATCCTAAGGAGCCGCTAAACTGCTAGAGTATATGTCTAAATGGAGAAAGCATATTTCGAAGCAGTCCTATCTACTACAGCAACAACATTGGTGCTAGAGAGCATACACGAACACTTTGCGTGTGAGACATATTGTTACTGGGATGTACCGACACAATAACACATTTGAAGCCCAACGTTTGACATACATCCTTTATAGACCTTATAGAAGAATGAAGAGCAATAGTTGGCAAGATTATATTGGACTCAAGGTCCTTAGGACCATACACAGGAAAAAGTATGTTGGATTACACTGCTCGAGGTCTATGATCACGGCAACAGATACTGTCCATGGTCCATTCTGTCAACGGCAAATCATAATCACTCAACCACTGTTACCATCATTGTTTGGCCTCCTTCTCCGAAATAGGGCTTCCAACTAAGAACCAAAAGGTTTCCCCTTTCTCCTATGACCAGTCAACTGGTTAGACAAAGACCAGTTGGGGTACTAACCTATACGCCATCCACTCTTCGTCGATGACGACCCTAAATGTTCCACAAGGTGTGCCAAAACCACGATGGCCAACACATTGGACATTAATCCTTCCCTACAATCAATTAGAAAATGCCCACCATCATTTATTATAACCAAGGCATCAATGTTTTCTATTGGATGAAGCTCAAATAATGATAATCCAATATGGACAGAAACAAACACGGGGAATGAATTTTCCGTCAATTTTTAAGGACTTAGCCACACGCAATTAAGCCACCAAGCATATTTTGTTTCGGGCCATGACCTATTAATAACCAGTCAGCTAATATGACATTGTGAAAGACTTTAAGACACACAGAGATAACTTTCCATCTTCTCCAAATTTTATTTTCCTATACAGTAGAATGTGACAGCCAACATGTAAACCTTCTCACCGCCGACCATGCAAGTCGAACTGGCTTCTACAACTCAAAAGACCAAATGTTCAGGGCAAAACATACAAAGACTTTTTTTTACATAGCGTATTAACTAAAAAAAACAAACAAAAAACAACCTAGGATCTTAAGGGTTTTTGCTAGACCTTGACATGGACAACCCAGATTGATAAAGGTCTTAGCCCAGCTCTATGAACTTATCTCTCTAAACCTTTTTCCTTCCCGCGTGATAAATAACTGATGATTGATCGTTTTATTTCGGGACATCTCTTTGCAGACTTTGTTCATAAAGAGTGTGTACACAAGATATGAACCTTTTTTTCCCTACAGTCTCACGAAACGAACAGGTTTTCTTCAAAGAAAAGAAAAAAAAAAAAAAAGAAAATAACTCAACGGAACGAAAATAATAATAATTATAACAACAAAGGCCAAGATTTGAGAGGAATGATGACGTGTTTGTGTGTATGAACCTCAATCTGTAAATGGCTAGCATGAGGCTCTTCAAACATTATTTTTTAGTATCCACTTTCCCCTTCCCATGTAACACACCCGCAACCCTCTCGGAGGAATCATGCTTTACTCTCGTTTGCATTTGTTTGAGTGGCTTCATTAGGGACTGTTTTCACTTCTGCCGGGGTGCTCTTGCTGTCTGATTCCTCTGGCTTAGAATTCTCTTCTAAAGGGGCCTTCCTGCAAACGAAAAAAAAAAAAGATGAGATCAGAAAAACAAAAAAAGATCCAGTGAATCAGTTGTGTTTGGAATTACAATCCAGTTCCATTTGGTTGAACTGGCTGGTTTCACATCTCCGGTATTTTGCCGGAAGCCGGATCTGGCACAAATGCAGTACAGGTACATTAATTTACAATGGAAGCGCGACACCATGTGGACAAATGCTTCATACACAACCGCATGGATCCACATGGTGTGGCGCTTCCATTGTAAATGATCCGGCTTCCTGCAAAATACCGGAGATGTGAAACCAGCCTAAGCTGATTAACCAAACTATGCCCAAAACTGGGCATGTCCAAAAGTGGGAGCGCAGGGTCTAGAAAAAAAGTTGTTTTTCTTTTATTTTTGACCCCGTTAAAGGGCCTGTCCATTGGATGACAACTATTTTAGAAAGACAAGGACTGGTATAATAAAAATTCTGAGTAGTATTCATCCCCACCAATTCCATACATTGCACGATCCTTGATTTTTAGTCCTTGGTCCCATCTCAACACATTGGGAAAGCACCGAAGTGGAGGCTGTGGGGTATCGGTGAGGATGAGTACTACTTCTTTCATTTTTATTCTATTTGTCCAGTCTGAGCCTTTTATTTATTTCCTGGACAAGCCCTATAAATGGCGTCAACTGTGTTGGAATCTAACATATCCATGTAATGTATTTCCGGGGGCACCAAAATCAGTGGATTCAGTTGACATATCGGCCATATCTACCAAATCCAGAAGATCCCCTCTAACGCTAAGATAGGAGCTTATATTATTTCCTTCCATAACTGAAAAGATAATACTGAATTGTATGGTTTTTATGTATCAGGAGGTAATAAAACAACATCAGGCACTGGCTTCTTTATAAGGTTATGTTCATTGATGTACAGGTTATCTTCATTGAAGGTTACAGACATTTGTTTATGCCCCGATCTCTTAAGGTCTCGTTGCAAGTATTTCTTCTCTTGGGTTGAGGTCAGGATTATGATTGAGCCATTACAACAATTCGATGTAGTTTTTTTGGTGTGCTTGAGATCATTCTCTTGTTGCATGACCCAGTTTCGGTCACGCTTTAGATTTTGGATAGATCCCATTTGACTCTAGAACACTTTGCTATGTAGAGAAGTTCATGGTGGACCCAATGACTGCAAGGTGTCTGAAAACCAAATCAAATCATCACCCATCCACCACTATAAGGTATTTTCACCAATCGTATGGCCAAACATCTCCATTTTACTTTGATTTGTCGAAAACACATTGATGCACAAATTCTGTGGTTTCTTCCAACGCAACTTTGCAAAGTTTAGCCGTGCTGTCGTGTTTTGTTTTTTTTTTAGAAAGAAGAGGCTTTCACTTAGCAATTCTTCCAAACCAGCCAAGCTTGTTCCGTCTTTTTCTAATTGTACTATTAAGAACAGGCCTTTAGAGTCTGAGCTGTAGCTCTTGACTTTTTTGTTTGCAAATTCTTTGAGCATTGCACAGTCTGCTCTTGAGTTAAATTTGCTGGGATGTTCACTCCTGGCAACATTATCTTGAATATTTGGCAATATACTTACCTTCCCCAAGTCCTTGAGTCTCCATCACTAATTCCAGTTTTTGGCATTGCCTGTAGTGCTGATGTTACATTGATGAGTTGATCAGTGAGCTCAATGGCTCTGAACATCTCCTTCAGAGCCTCTGAACTCACTGATTGGATGCTGCACTCTAGATGCGACGTCAATGCCAAAGCCAATGTCACACATGCTGAGCAGCGGCGGACACGTGGACCTGGGGAAGGGAAGTACAGCACGGTTTGTTGTTTTTTTAACAAATCGCAGCCAAGATAAACATTTTTTGGAACATGACAACCTCTTTAATATTTCACACATTGCTTCTCCATTTGGGCATAGACTAAGAAAAAAAACAAATGAGGTTTATTGTTGATATTAATCTAATTTTAAGAGCTCCTAAGGATTGGCTATTTTTTATTATGTCCAGATACCTAAAACCATGTAATTCAAGGAGGGTGTACTTTTTCCCGACTAAATGATTAGATGGGAGCCAAACTGCATACACCTAGCGCTCTCCCCAATCAGTTGACTCTTTGGTCACCGCTGTCCTATTTCTGCAGTTCTGATTACACTTGCAGTATTTAGTTGAAATAGTTCAAAGAAAATACCAATAACTATCATGAAATTTCGCTTTGCAAAGTTTTAAGATGTGTTTCTTTCAAAAATGACCAATTTTTGGTTTTAAATAACCAAATTGAGATAAGTGAATGGAATCAAAGGACCCTTGTCCAGTAGTCACATCGGTAGTCCTGTGTCCGCCTGACTGGAGCATCAGTAGCCCTGAGTTCGCCAGATGGAAACATCAGTAGTCCCGTGTCCGACAGACGAGCGCAACTGTAGTCCCGTGTCCGCCAGACGGGAGCATCAGTAGTCCCGTGTCCGCCAGATGGGAGCATCAGTAGTCCTGTGTCCGACAGACGAGCGCAACTGTAGTCCCGTGTCCGCCAGACGGGAACATCAGTAGTTCCGCGTCCGCCAGACGGGAGCATCAGTATCCGCGCATCCGCAAAATGGGAGCATCAGTAGTCCCGTGTCCACCAGGCAGGAGCATCAGTAGTCCCGTGTCCACCAGACGGGAGCATCAGTAGTCCCGTGTCCACCAGACGGGAGCATCAGTAGTCCCGTGTCCACCAGACGGGAGCATCAGTAGTCCCGTGTCCACCAGACGGGAGCATCAGTAGTCCCGTGTCTACCAGACGGGAGCATCAGTAGTCCCGTGTCCACCAGACGGGAGCATCAGTAGTCCCGTGTCCACCAGACGGGAGCATCAGTAGTCCCGCGTCCACCAGATGTGAGAATCAGTAGTCCCGTGTCTGCCAGACGGGAACCCTGCGAACCTCCTCCTACCTGATGGCCTCCCCGATACCTCTAGTGATGGCATTGCACCGGGACTACAAATCAGAAAAGGTGTCGTGGATTTTAGCAGGTAGGCGGTGACTCTAATGACTCCCACCTGGTGGACACAAGACTACGGATGTGACCACTGTACCAGGGTCATCTTTCTGCCCGATGTTAAGGTAAGAATGGAGGTGGCAAGACAAGAGGTTAAAAAAGGTCAAACACAAAAGGTTTTCATAACAAGTCTGGGTTCAAAACAGCATACAATTCCCTTATATCTGGATCTCAGCAAGGTGTAAAATCAGAATTTCTGAAAGAAGCAGGCCTGACTGTTTTAGAGACAGAAGCCATCACAATTCATAGACACTGCTCAGGCAGCCATCATAAGCATGCAAGGTGAAACTTTCAAATGCTCCTTACAGGGGTATGCTAGTTTCAGTTAATAAAACTTTAGGATCGTATTAACTTTCATAGGATTAAAATCTGTCCAAGTCATGTGAAGATCCTACAGCTATATGGCTCATTAGAAGATACGGCCCTTGCTACAATTGCATTTATTCTTAAAGGGGTTGTCCAATGAAAACAAGTTAGCAGCTATCCATTACTGACCAGTCCGAGTCTGACCATACATTTTTAGTCCAGACGAAGAACTTTTATCCTTGTTACAATATGGAGCAACAGATCAGATGCCCAACCGCCGTGCCATTTATTCCCATTGGGGATGACTGAAAAAGTCGATGGTTGCCCCAAACGGAATGAATGGAACTGCGATTGATCAATGGGGATAAAGGCATGGGCAGAACGTTTGTGGTCACAGGGGTCGCCATCGCAACAGGGCCTGTGGGTTCAGGGGGTCCGAGGACCTCAGCCAGTGGCGTACCGCCAATGGCAGCAGGCCATGGGACCACTGTAGGGCCCAATGCCAGTGCTGGCACCGGGCCCACCCCCATGGACTCCCTGCTGAGGATCACACTTTCAATTATATTGGTATGTACGATGCTGATACAATTGACAGCAGTGATGAGGGAGTGAGCGTTGTGCTCTCTCTCATCATTCTCCCGCTGTGTCTGCTCTCTGATGTGTCATCTGAGCACAGAGTGCAGTACTGACGTAATTGCCATCTTCTGTGCTGAGATTTGCAGAGCGGCAGAACAGTGGACACGCTGAGGGGACCGGAGCCGCGGGAGCACGAGGAGAAGTATGTATTTAATCATGGTGGCCAGACGATTAAGGGGGTGCATTAAACAATATGGTTGTATGCTACTATATGGAGGAATATGGGGGCTGCATAATGGTATATGGTGGCTGCATAATAATATATGGGGGCTGCATGATACTATATGGGGGCTGCATGATACTATATGGGGGCTACACAATACTACATGGAAAACTATGTAGGTGCATTATACTTTATGCAGGACTATGGGTAGCATACTATAATATATGGAAGACTATGAGGAGTGTATTATAATATATGGATAACATTGGGGGTGCATTATAATATATGAATAACTATGGAGGTTGCATTTTAATATATGAATGATTATGAGGGTGCAATAAAATATCAGATATTACATTGGGATATTGGTGTATGGCAAAGTTGGGTGCTGACGTTAAGAGCCAATTATCAGCGTAATTATCCTGTACCCCAAGGGGGGTGGTTCTCAGGTCCAAATTTTGCACAGGGGCCCATTGAACTCTAGTTATGCCACTGGATAAAGGTGCCCTATTCTGCTGATCCCACACCTATCAATGAGTTATCACCTAACCTTTGGATAGGCGATAACTTGTTTGTATAGAGAACCCCTTTAAAATAGTTTTCCGGCATCTGTCAAAAATTCACAAAAGAAAGTCATCTGGATAAAGACGACAATAAGCTACCATCACCGCAGGAGTCTACTCCCCGTCCTGACACGGCCACTTTGACGGTGTTGCTGACTTGCGACTGGAGACGTCATGGCTACTAGTCTCCTGTGACCACTGATTGACTTGCAGGGTCAGAACACTGGTGGTTGTGATTTCTGGAGGAGGCTGTCGGAGCAGCATACTGGAGTCTGGAGAAGATTCCTTATGGCATATTTTTGTATTTTTTGAAGATGTCTAAAAATCCATCCCCTCCATGACCCTACTTGGAGGCCTTGAATACTATAGGCTAATGATACAATGCTCAGTTTTAGTATACTTTTTTCTAATCTTAGATCACAAACCTATCAAATTTTAAGCAAGAATTGTGATCAGACTACCAGGGGGACACATTTAAGAAATTGGCTAAACAATAGCAATAAGGTTAGAAACAATCAGCAGAGCACAACAAAGCAAAACGACAACATGAGACGTAACAAACAAAAGAGGATTAAAAGAGGCCATACTCGGTGTTGGATGAAGCAGGCGGTACAGAGGTGTCTGTAGTGGAAGAAGCCAACTCAGGAGCTTTCCCACTACCCACAGCGGCAGAAGAAGAAGTTCCAAGAGCTGCAAAAACATCCTTTGCAAGGTCAATGTCTGGAGTCTTGAAGGTACCCCCATCAATTTGAAAGTCCTCACCCTGGGCGGGTTTTGTATTGTTGACGGAAGCTGCCTCATTCTTGGTAGCCTCCGTTGGACTTTTCACTGTGCTGGGTTGTACTGCTTCTTTTTCAGGGCTTCTCGCCCCCGATGCTGCCTGCTTCACTTGTTCGGGAGTAGCTGGAGGGCTCGTGGTACTGGCTGGGACTATCGCTGGAGGTTTAGCAGTGGCTTTGGGAGCCTCGGCTTCAGCAGTGGCGGAACTGGGATTTAAAACTCCCCCTTGACTGGCTACAGCATTAGCCGAACTGTTAGTAGATGGGGTATCACTTAGATCTACCAGAGGGGCAACCTTTGGAGAAGCAGCAGGAGCAGGTGTTGGGGGTTTAGGTGCCTCTTTTTTGGTGGGAGTTGCTTGAGCGGACTGTGATGAGTTTGAATCAGGAGCAGACGGGGGTGGAGGAGCAGTACTAGAGGTGAGGGTGGTGCTTTCGCTTGTGGGACTATTTTGAGCTGTGGCAAAGGTTTCTGTGATAGTATCTGAATTAGTGGTGACGGTGGTGACGGATGGCAGCATATCCTCGACGGTGGCTGTGGTGTCAGCTGCATGCCTGCGGGAAGCAAAGGAGCAGAGAGAGAAAGAGAGAAAGTAGACAATGAAGAAAACAAGTGACGGATACATAAGAGAGTAAACCACATAAACACATGTACAGAGTTATAGCAACACTCAAGTGATTACTAGATATAGACAAGGAAACACTGTTAGTAGCAAATCTGAAGAAAAGCAAGATGAAAAAGGAAATTTTTTTAGCTTGGGTTAGTTGGCGTTCCTACCGGCCATTCCTTCCCTCTCTGCTGCTGCTGCTCCAGTCTTTGTTGATTGGCTGCAAGGATGATATCACGTCTACAGCGCTGCAGACAGTCATTGGGCTTAGTGAATTGTGCAGTCTACATCACTTTGAGACTCTAAGCCCAGCTTTTTGAACTTGACGTCACCGATGTAGCCAATCAACAAAGATCGGAGCAGCAAACCGAACTGAACCCAGGGAGGGTAAGTCTATAATTTCACACATCCCCGAGTCTGTGGGCACAAAACATTCCTTTCAGAGTTTGCAAATCTCTTGGGTGCATAGCGAATTCTACCGGGAAGCAGCACATCTTGATAATTTCTTCTGTGTTGGAGGCATTGATAAAATATGGCGCAGAAGATACATGATGAGGACATGGCCCAGAAAGAAGTGTGGATGTAGATTTTGGGCAACAATCTGTGACCTCCTGAAAGAGTTTTGGCAAAAGTTGGCAAGTACTCCTAACCTATTCCACAAAAAATAACAAATTGTGTAGTGACGGTGAAGCTATGAAAACTAAAGAGGGTTTTAGACTTTACATTCAAACTTCTTTTAGTCTCCGATCCAAAGCGGAGATGCATTAGCAAAAATATTGTACCTAAATGGCAATCTATAGATGTTTCCCGTAAAGGGCTTCTTCCCACAACTACCTCCTTTCCTTACAGAGCTTCTCTAATTCTGGAAGTCCCACAAACAATGAACAAAGTGCAGTTTGAGCAAGTGCCAAAAGGGGTCTGCAAAGCCCAATTCTCAGGATCCATAGCCTGGGTTTGGAAATCACTAAGGATCCCAGAGGTCAGACCCCCGGCAATCAGCAAGAAACCGGAAAAAAATTAAGCCTAAATCAAAATGAATGCAGATCCCCTTTCTCAGAAGAAAACTGTTTGCCGTGAGAACGGCTCCAGGTAAGAGTCGGAGCCAGCTTTAATTGTGCCTAAACCCTAATTATCCCCACATACTCAGGTCCTGTAAGTGGAGTGGTCTCGTTGGGTTCTGTCTGGTTGCTTCCATCATGGTTTGGTGTTCTCTCTTCTTCCGTTCGCACCTCAACAATGGGTTCTTTAGACTCGTCTTTTCTGTGTAGAGAACATAAAACACACTTTACTATTATCTTGGCAACAAGAAAACAAAATAACATTTATAATCCACTACTATATATATATATATATATATATATACACACAGTATATATATATATATATATATATATACACAGTATATATATATATATATACAGGGTGGTCCAAAAGTAGGTGGACAGTATGTGTAATAGGTTTATCCAACATCATGTAAAGTGAAACTGACCCAGTTGCCCTTAGCAACCAATCAGATTCCAACTTTCATTCTTCACAGACTCTTTGGAAAATGAAAGGTGGAATTTGATTGGTTGCTAAGTGCACAGGGTCAGTTTCACTTTACACCATGTTTAATAACCCTATCACACATACTGTCCACCTACTTTTGGACCACTATGTATATATATATATTGCAACACAGTTATATAGAAAAATGGCTGACTATGTTCCTTGACCCCTTAAGAACATCACCAATTTTATTTTTTTCATTTTCTTTCCCCCTTTTCGAAGAGCTATAACTTTTTACTCTTCAATCGACATAGCCATATTATGGTTTTTTATATATATTTTTACAAACGTTTTTTACTTTTCACTTTTATTTTCAATCTCATCGGAGCCTTGAACCTGTTATTTCTTGATTGTGGACATTCTATGCTCCAATACATCATAAAAATTATGGTCTTCTCTGAGGACCAACCTGTGGCTGGTCTTCAGAGGAAAACCAACATGGCATCATTGGGGGGCTTTAGTAGGCCCCTGGATGTCAAGACAAACCCTAAGACCCACCTCAACTGGTGAATATTAAAGGGAACCTGTCACCGGATGTGTATAATACTCACCTAACGGCCGATGCAGAGCAGACTGATCGGATGGGCGTCTCCATTCCATTCTATTCTCCCTTTTCGGCCTCCTTCTAAAGCTAGTGTGGATGACGCGTTCTATGTCATAAACACAAGCCGACATTGAGGTCCTGCGCAGGCGCACTTTGATCAGCCCTGAATAGGGCAGATCAAAGTATTGTAGTGCACCTGCGCGGGATCTTAATGTCGGATAGTGTAAATAACGTAGAACGCGTCATCCACACTAGCTTCAGAAGGAGGACAAAGATGGCCAAAAGAGGAGGCGCGGACCCAGAGATCGGAGACGCCTATCCGACCAGTCTGCTCCGCACCAACCGTTAGATAAGTATTATAAACATCCGGTGACAGGTTCCCTTTAAAGATGAACATAATCAGTTGGGGTCCTGGGAGGCTTTAGAGGCTCAGTCTAATTGATGTAAATGGGAGTTGAGCTACCAACTAAAATTCACTTACGAAAATGCCGCCTTTCCTTCTTCAATGTCTTTGCCTTTGGCCCCGGGACCGGCTTTTCCGCAAAAATTGACCGCAATGCACATGAGCAAACCGCACTTGTTGAGGAAGTAGCAAGTTATGTCCACGGCCACCAACAGAAGAACGAAGACCACGATGAGAATGCCAACAATGGCTCCTGTACCCAAACCGGAGCTGGTACTGGTGGTGGCTTTAGGAAGAAAAAGAAGTGGAGAAGGTGGTTAGATGTGGCCGGTCCGGGAATCTTAATCAGTATTCATCAGAGCGGATGTTACGCGTCTTGGCAGTAAATGACTTTATATCGTGTATTACATTTCCCAGCACAATATGTCTGAAGGAAATAGAAAGCTGGGCCTGAGGGGATAGGACTGGGCGGCTCTCGTCTGATGAGGACAATAAGTCAAGACAACATAACTATAGATTTCTCAGCAAATATGGTAAACTGTTGGAAAATAAAAGGTGAATAATGCAATAAACCCGAAACAGTGGGAATTTTTCATAAGCTTTAGCCATAGGCCTAGAACTCCGAGAAGTCAGAGCCACCATACTTTGTATCAAGGAATGTCTTTATGCGCCTCATAAGCAACAGGGATGACCGAGACTAGACTCACACGTCCTGTTCTACTCAACACTCAGATCAACAGAAATAAACTGACTCTGACTTAGTGGCTTCTATACAGGTATTTTCTACATATTCTTTGATCTGAGCAAAGGTTATTGTAGTGGAGGAGAAGGTGAGCTGTGACATCACCTATTGTAAATGGTGGATCCTATGTTATCCCCTGTATATAGAGGTGTTAGCAGTCATTGTACTTGAGGAGGTGAGCTGTGACATCATCTATTGTGAATAGTGGGTCCTGTGTTATCTACTGTATATAGAGGAGTTATCGGTCATTGTACAGGAGGAGGAGGTGAGCTGTGACATCACCTATTATGAATAGTGGATCCTGTCTTACCTACTGTATTTAGAGGTGTTATCAGTCATTGTACAGGAGGAGGAGGTGAGCTGTGACATTACATATTCTGAATAGTGGATCCTGTTTTATCTACTGTATTTAGATGTATTATCAGTCATTGTACAGGAGGAGGAGGTGAGCTGTGACATCACCTAATGTAAATGGTGGATCCTCTGTTATCTACTGTATATAGAGGTGCTATCAGTCAGTGTACAGTGGGGGGAGGTGAGCTGTGACATCATCTTTGGTGAATGATGGATCAAGTGTTATCTACCATTATCAGTTATTGTACTGGAGGAGGAGGTGAGCTGTGACCGCCTATTGTTAATGGTGGATCCTGTGTTATCTACTCTATTTAGAGATGTTATCAGTCAATGTACAGGAGGTGGAGGTGAGCTGTGACATCACCTATTTTGAATAGTGGATCCTGTGTTATCTACTGTATATAGAGGTGTAATCGGTCATTGTACAGGAAGGGAAGGAGGTGAGCTGTGACATCATCCCTGGTGAATGGTGGATCATGTGTTATCTATAATTATCAGTTATTGTACAGGAGGAGGTGAGCTGTGGAATAACCTATTGTAAATGGTGGATCCTCTGTTATATATTGTATATAGAGGTGTTATCAGGCAGTGTACAGTGGGGGGGAGGTGAGCTGTGACATCATCTTTGGTGAATGGTGGATAATGTGTTATCTACTATTATCAGTCATGGCACAGGAGTAGGAGGTGAGCTGTGACATCACTTATGGTCTACTCTATATAGAGGTTATATCAGTGGCTATAAGTCAATGAGTCAGAGCCAGTCTGTTGCTTCCTATGTTCATATGAATTCTGTAATTAGGACGGTTGAGTTTAGTATAAATCCTTGTAGCTAAGGAGAAAATTTAAAGATTTTACTTCTTTTTCTGCTATAAATGATATAGAAAATTCAAGAAAGCGATCAAAAATTACATTTAACATAAAAATTCATAATTAATACAATAGATTATTTTCTGATGACACATTCCTTATAAATATAGTAAATCAGTAATTCTAACTATGGCAGACAAAAAGGGACCAAAGACCAGTAATTCCAGGTAGCCAAATCCACTTCCTGCTGGCCCCTGCCTGTACCGGGTTTTCACTGCAGCCAAGAATGCTTATGTCATATTTATAGTCCACCTCCTAACCATATCTCCATAGAGCCCAATAATATATTAACCCCATTACGACCGCGTTACGTTTTAAAACGGCACTAAAAAAGGGTACTTATTCCTTTCTGCCGTTTTAAAACGGCGGTCGGAAAAAAGGGTCTAGCGCCCCCCAGAGTCAGAAAATTTCCGGGGTCTCAGCTGCCGGGGGTAGCTGAGACCCTGGAGATCATGATTCGGGCCGGTTTTTCCGGTCCCCGCTCACCTGATGACCGGTATACACCGTATACCGATCATCAAGTTATAGTAAATGACCGCGCCGGTAAAAAATGATTTATCTCCCATCTGGCATGATCAAACATGCCAGATGGGAGATAAATCTTTTTCCCGGTTCTCTCCGGTCCCCTCGGTGTCCCCAAAGTGCCCCCCCCCGACCCCCAACCCCCTCCCGAAAATCCAAGATGGCCGCGCGCATCGGAGAGCACAGCAGCGCGCCGGCCGCATTTACAGTGTTCCTATGGTTTCTGTCGCATGTGCCATAACACATACGACAGAAACCTGCTCCCTAGGCCCTGCCGGGTCCCCCCCTACCCCCCCCCTGGTGTCCCCCGGTGTCCCCCGGTGTCATACATACCGGAGCGCTGATCCCCCGCGGCCCCCTCCTCCTTCTCTGCAGACGCCGGTCACATGTGCCGAGCAGATGACAGCTTCCTGTGTTCAGAGATGCTGGCTGCTGATGCTGCTCAGCACTGTGCAGCTGTGACCCGGGGAGGGTGGGTGCAGCTTTTTGCACCCACTCTCCTCAAATATAGGGTCTGCCCTCCTAGAAAATGGGGGATACGTTCCCTGAACGTGCCCCCCATATTCTAGAAGGTCCAGAGGCGACGTGGGACGTCCAAATGGATTATAGTGGATTTTTTTTTTTCTTTTCAATAAATTGGTCAATCAGGGAATGTTTTGGGGAGTGTTTTTTCAAATAAATTTTTTTTTGTTGTCAATTTTTTTTCTTATTACTGTCAATTAGTTATGTCGGGTATCTGATAGACGCCGTGACATAACTAATTGCTGGGCTTGATGCCAGGTGACATTACACACCTGGTATCAACCCCATTCATTACCCCGTTAGCCAACGCACCAGGGCGCGGGATGAGCTGGGGCGAAGCGCCAGAATTGGCGCATCTAATGGATGCGCCACTTCTGGGGCGGCTGCGGCCTGCTATTTTTAGGCTGGGAAGAGTCCAATAACCATGGCTCTTCCCATCCTGAAAATACCAGACCCCAGCTGTCAGCTTCACCTTGGCTGGTGATCTAATTTGGGGGGACCCCACGTTTGTTTTTTTTTTTTAATTATTTATTTATAAATAATTAAAAAAAAAAAAACAGCTTGGGGAGCCCTCCAAATTGATCACCAGACAAGATGAAGCTGTCAGCTGTGGTTTGCAGGCTACAGCTGTCTGCTTTACCCTAGCTGGCTATCAAAAATAGGGGGGACCCCACGTCATTTATTTTAATTTTTTTTTTTTTTTTTGGGCTAAATACAAGGCTAGGCATCCTTTAGTGTCACATGAAAGGCACTAAAGGGCGCCAGCTTAGAATATGCAGGGGGGTGGGACGTTATATATGTTTGACATCTATCCATTCATCCATTGTAGCATTTTACACTGTGTGCCCACAATCAGGGTTTGCAGCGTTTTGGGCGCAGAGTGTTTTCCCTGCGTCCATAACGCTGCGTTGTGCAGTAGAAGCACAGTGGCAGGATTTTTAGAAATCCCGTGCCCACTGTGTTTCTTTTCTCCGCAGCATAAACCGACCTGTGGCGCAGCTTCCCGAGCCTCAGCATGTCAATTTATGCTGCGGAGATGAGTGTTCTTTGCAGGTAGAATAAAACTAAAGTCCACAGCAGCCTGAACCCAAATCGTGGGCATGGGCAGCTGCGTTCTCCCGTGGACAACACTCACATTTCTGCAGGAGGCTGACACTGTGTACTAGACGCCGTGTCGCTGGATCATGGCCACATAGCCTAAAGGCTACTTTACACGCTGCGATATCGGTCCCGATATCGCTAGTGTGGGTACCCGCCCCCATCTGTTGTGCGACACGGGCAAATCGCTGCCCGTGCCGCACAACATCGCGCAGACGCATCACACATACTTACCTGCCCGGCGACGTCGCTGTGACCGGCGAACCGCCTCCTTTCTAAGGGGGCGGTCCGTGTGGCGTCACAGTGACGTCACTGAGCGGCCGCCCAATAGAAGCGGAGGGGCGGAGATGAGTGGCCGGAACATCCCGCCCACCTTCTTCCTTCCTCATAGCGGCCGGGAGGCAGGTAAGGAGAGGTTCCTCGTTCCTGCGGCGTCACACATAGCGATGTGTGCTGCCGCAGGAGCGACGAACTACATCGTTACTGCTGCAGTAACGATAATCGAGAATGGACCCCCATGTCACCGATGAGCGATTTTGCACGTTTTTGCAACGATGCAAAATCGCTCATCGGTGTCACACGCAGCAACATCGCTAATGCGGCCGGATGTGCGTCACCAATTCCGTGACCCTAACGACTCCGCATTAGCGATGTCGCAGCGTGTAAAGCCCCCTTAACAGTGAGAAATTTGTTGCTACAGCAACATTTTTGTGAAGTACCTGTGGATTCAAAATGCTTACTATACTCCTGAATAAAATCCTTGAGGGGTCCAGTTTCCAAAATGAGGTCACTTGTGGGGGGTTTCTGATGTATAGGTACCCAAGGGGCCCTGCTAATGTGACATGGTGCGCGCAATTTACTTCAACTTTTCCAAAATTCAAATGGTGCTCCTTCCATTCCAAGCCCTCCCATTTATCCAAACAAAGGTTTTTGGCCACATGTGGGGTATCCCTGCGCTCACAAGAAATTAGATAACAACCTGTGGGGTACACGTTTTGTTGTTGCCTCTTGAAAAAGTGAAAAATGTGTCGCTAAATCAACATTTTTGTGAAAAAAATGAAAATTTCAATATGGCAACCTAAGCTTATCAAATTCTGTGAAGTATTCGTGGATTCAAAATGCTCAATATACACCTAGATTAAAGCCTTGAGGGGTCTTATTTCCAGAATGGGGTCACTTGTGGGGGACCTCCACTGCTTAGGCACCTCAGGGGCTCTCCTAATGCAACATGGCGTCCGCTATTGATTCCAGCCAATTTTGCAGTCAAACTGCACTCCTTCTCTTCTGAGCCCTGTAGTGTGCCCAAACAGTTGATTTCCACCACATACAAGATATCAACAAACTCAGGAGAAATTGCGCAATAAATTTCATGGTGATTTATTTCCTGTTACCCTTGTGAAAAAAAAAGCTACCTGGTTGAAGTAACAATTTTGTGGTAAAATTTTATTTTTTTATTTTCATGGCTCAACGTTATAAACTTCTGTAAAGCACCTGGAGGTTCAGGGTACTCACCAAACATCAAGATAAATTCCTTGAGGGGCCTAGTTTCCAATATGGGGTCACTTGTGGTGTTTTTTTGCTGTTTACGTACCTTAGGGGTCCTCCAAATGCGACATGGTGCCTGCAATCTTTTTCAGCCAAATTTCCTTTCCAAAATTCAAATATTGCTCCTTCCGTTCCAAGCCCTCCCATTTCTCCAAACAAAGGTTTCAGACCACAAGTGAGGTATCACCGCGCTCATAAAAAAGTGGGTAACAAACGTTGGGGTCAAATTTTTGGAATTACCTCTTGAAAAAGTGAAAAAATTGATGCTAAAGCAACATTTTTGAGAAAAAAATGAAAATTTTCAATGTGACAACGTAACGTTATCAAAATCTGTGAAGTACTTGTGGATCCAAAATGCTCACTATACCCCTAGATAGAAGCCTTAAGGGGTCTAGTTTCCAAAATGGTGTCACTTGTGAGGGGTTTCTGCTGTTTAGGTACCTTAGCGGACATGTAAATGCAACATGGTGCCCGCAATCTATTTCAGCCAAATTTGCTTTCCAAAATTCAAATATTGCTCCTTCTGTTCCGAGCCCTCCCATTTGTCCAAACAAAGGTTTCTGACCACATGTGGGGTATTGGCGCGTTCATAAGAAAGTGGGTAACAAGTTTTGGGGTTCATTTTGTTGTGTTATTTCTTCTAAAAGTGAATAAATTTGGGGTAGAGCAACATTTTAGGTAAAATTTTATTTTTTGCTTTTTTTCATTCCACTTTGCTTTAGTTCCTGTGAAGCACCTGAAGGGTTAATAAACTTCTTGGATGTGGTTTTGAGTACTTTGAGGGGTGCTGTTTTGAGAATGGTGTCACTTTTAGGTATTTTCTGTCACTTAGGCCTCTCAAAGTCACTTCAAATGTGATGTGGTCCCTAAAAAAATGGTTTTGTGAATTTTGTTGAAAAAATGGGAAATTGCTGATGAACTTTGACCCCTTCTAACTTCCTAACCCCAAAACATTTTGTTTCAGAAATTGCGCTAATGTAAAGTAGACATGTGGGAAATGTTATTTATTAACTGTTTTGTGTGACATAACTCTCTGGGTTAAGGGCATAAAAATTAAAAGTTTGAAAATTGCAAAATTTTCAAAATTTTCATCAAATTTCCGATTTTTTCACAAATAAAAGCAAAAAATATCGTTCTAAATTTATAACTATCATGAAGTACAATATGTCACGAAAAAACAATGTCAGAATCACCGGGATCCGTTGAAGCGTTCCAGAGTTATGACCTCATAAAGTGACACTGGTCAGAATTGCAAAAAATGGCCTGGGCATTAAGGACAAAACTGGCTTCGTCCTTAAGGGGTTAACATATTAAGAATGATCAAACATTTTGTGCATTTCTAATTAAGTTGTCATTAAAATATTTTCACGGGATTACGGTAGATTAATGGTAACAATTTGGAAATATGTTCCATACACCAGTTATTTCTGCATCATTTTTAACGTCAACTGCCTTAAAGAAGAGCTTTCATTGGATTCTTTTTTATCTAACCTAAGTACCTCCTTCAATTCTGATTTTGGAACCATTCTTCTGTTTCTTCTGTGCCCCTCCATTCCAAAGTTATGCACCCCTGTAATAAAGGTGCAAATTTTCCCTTCAAATAAGTACTTGTATAACAGAAAACTTCTCATTGGGCGTTTGCTTAGTCTACAGCTCCTCTGATGCTGGCCAATCAAAAGAAAGCCACACCCCCGAGGAATTTCTCTGGTATACAAGTTGGTTGAAGGGAATGTTTGCATCTTTTATTACGAGGGGGGCACAAAAAAACAAAAAAAAACTGTTCCAGAATCAGTTAAACAGTGGCACTTGTAGGAAGTACTCAGTTTAAATAATTAAAGGTCCTCTTTAAATGGTACTGTACTGCAGTTTCCCATAACAAGGCCCTTCATTTTTTAGGATGGTTGAAATTCCACATGGCCAGATCTCCACTGGATCATAAAATGATGACATAGCCCACCAAGATGAGATAAGCATACCCCTTTAAATCTCGAGGAACCGTTATATCAAGAAGCCTTAAACAACACTCTGGGCTACTCCATTCCCTCTGCACCCAGGTCTTTCTAGGCGAATGGATGGGAGTAACATACAATCGCAGGAAACAACATTTTTAAGAACACAAAACATACTTATAAAACAAAATACAACTTAAAAAAACCAACTCACCTTTTGTTCTTCAACCCGCTTAAGTTTTGTTGATCATCCTAATGTTTCCCGACTAGTGTCTGGCACGTGACTACAGCCACATAATGTTTGTGGCCCACATTTATTGCAGCTGCTCCCTTAAGTATTAGATTTTATTCTTTTTAAGATCTGCTGTACGGTTCCAGAGACATACGCCTATTTAATTGGTGATAATTTGACGATCTGTAACTCGGGGGCGTGGCTCACAAGATCCTCTGGGGTGTGTCCTTACTGTAGTAGATTTTTACATAATTACTCACTGAGTAACGCCCCTTTTATAAAGACCATCAAAATGAACATAGTTGACACATTAAATTAGCACGCCTATATCTTTGGAACTGTATGGCGGCTTTAAAATAAAAAGTAAATCTAATACTTGGGCGAGGAATGGGAACAAGATAAAATAAAACTGTTTGCTTTTCACCTGGTGACAGATACTATTTAAATTGGTTGTCCCACTTATTAGAGTGGTCCCAAAAGGAGTTTGACCTACCTCACAATTAAAATTAGATTGATGGGGGTCCGACACGTGGCAATTCTATTGATTTAGCCAGGAAGGCTCACTGAATATGTGTTCTGTATACTGTATACAAATGGCCTCTGCCAAAGCTGGAAGCAGCTCCTCAGTGGGGGTGTCGGGTCTCGGCCCCCTATGAACTTATATCGATGTCAATCTAGTAGTGGGAAACTTTCTTTTCTTAACAAGTGGCAGATCAAAAATAATTTCCTTGCTCAGGTCTTTATAAATCAGCGATAAAACCTGGCAGTACGTCTTCGGTTTAGGCTAAGTTCACACATCAGTTTTTTTTCTGTCTGGCCGAATCCGGCTCCAAAACCTATGCAACGGATGCGGCAAAAAACCACGGATGCGTTGCATAAGTTTTTCCATGCGGCCCGTCCGTTTTTTGCCGGATCCGGTTTGATACTGAGCATGAGCAGTTCAAAAAACCGCATCCGGCGGCCAGATGCGATTTTTTGCCGCAGGACGCCGCATCCGGCGTCCATAGGCTTGCATTGTAAAGGGCACCGCATTGCGCTGAATCCGGCACGATGCAGTTTTTCCGCCGCAGCAAAAAACGCGGCATGCAACGTTTTATCCGGCCGCCGCACCGGCTAAATATGCCGCATACGGCAAAAAACGGACGCAACGCAAGGCCATGCGGCACAATCCGTGCTAATGCAAGTCTATGGGGGAAAAAACGGATGCGGCGACAGCTGTTGCCGCATCTGGTTTTTCAGAAAAGCGCCGGATTGTGCCGCACAGCAAAAATATGATGTGTGAACATACCCCTTACTTGTAGCGCCACCACAAGGGACGCTCAAAACTCGCCGAATGTCATGACGCCATCAGACGCTGTTCACAATACAGATTCTGACACTCCACACTATGGTTTCTCTAGTGTTTCTGAGTTACACAGGAAGGTTCGGGCGTCAATCAGCTGTGTGCTCATGAATGGTCAGGCTAGCCAGTGTTTATCTCTGCTAGCCTGCTGGTTACCTCTAAGATCACATGTTGTTGGAAGCCTATCACATTTACTTATCGCCTTTTTAAGATGCTGGAATCTGTCTTCCAAGGTCGACTATAGCTCTGCAGTGTTGGTCTGTGTGCTGTTATGTCGTCTTGTTGTTTCCTCCCTGCTCCTATTTTCCTCCTTACCTCTTATTGTCTTATACCTCTGTGTGAGCGTGCTACAAGTTTTGGTTTCCCTTGTTTGTCTATCTCTGCTGGTTTTATCACATGCCTGTCCCAACCCTCCCCTGGGGTAAAGGGGGAGGGGGTTATAAGATAGGGTTGATCAGGAGCAGGGTCAGGAAGGTGGCTCAGACATCCTCACCTTCAAAGGTACCTCTGAGATAAGGGATAGCTAGGGTTCCCCTTACCTGAAGGCCAATCTAGGAGACCCAGTCCCCTGCTCTCCCTATTCATCGTGACCAAACATCATTACTCTCAATAATCTCATTCATCTTTTAAGGTCTTTATTAACCTCTGAAGAATGGAAGATTTTAAATATTTTATGCTTTCTTGTTTTTTTCCCCTTTTTCCAAGAGCTTTATTTTTTTTATATTTTTTTTTATTGACATATCCTCATGAGTGCTTCCTTGTTGAGTGATGAATTGCAGTCTTGAATGGCACCACGGATTTTACCATATATTTTACTAAAAATCGTTAAAAAAATTTCCAAGTTCGGTGGAACTTTAAAAAAAAAAAGCGCAATTTCACATATTTTTAGGTTTAGGGTATATGAAGTATACATGCTAACTTTGTTGAATGAGTCAGTAGGGTTATGGTCTTACCAAACTTATAAAAATGTAAAAGTATTATAAAATTAAAAGACAGAATTATAAAAATAAAAAATAAAATAATATTAACATATTTGGTATCGCTGCAAGTATAATAGTTCAAACCGATAAAATAGGAATATTTAATCCATAATGTGAACACTGAAAGAGGAAAAAATAATAATAATAATAATAATAATATGTAATAAGCTATATAATGTAATAGGTCAATTGTCTACAAAAATAATAGTTACCCTGGAATCTCATAATGGGCACACTGTGGGCTTGGGGTGGGAAATGTGCTGGGTGTAGGCTGAAACCTATTGGTAGAAGACTTCTATGTGTGCAAACAGGAAGTCTTCTGTGTCTAAATGTATTAGTAGAAGTCTACAATGTCTACATTTATTGGAAGAAGTCTACAATGTCTACACTTATTGGAAGAAGTCTACAATGTCTACACTTATTGGAAGAAGTCTACAATGTCTATATGTATTGGAAGAAGTCTACAATGTCTACACTTATTGGAAGAAGTCTACAATGTCTACACTTATTGGAAGAAGTCTACAATGTCTATATGTATTGGAAGAAGTCTACAATGTCTACACTTATTGGAAGAAGTCTACAATGTCTATATGTATTGGAAGAAGTCTACAATGTCTATACGTCTTGGAAGACGTCTACAATGTCTACACTTATTGGAAGAAGTCTACAATGTCTATACATCTTGGAAGAAGTCTACAATGTCTATATGTATTGGAAGAAGTCTACAATGTCTATACGTCTTGGAAGAAGTCTACAATGTCTACACTTATTGGAAGAAGTCTACTATCTCTACACTTATTTGTAGAAGTCTACTTTGTCTACACGTCTTGGAAGAAGTCTACTATGTCTGCAATTATTGGAAGACGTCTACTATGTCTGCACTTATTGGAAGACATCTACAATGTCTACACTTATTGGAAGACATCTACAATGTCTACACTTATTGGAAGAAGTCTACAATGTCTACACTTATTGGAAGAAGTCTACAATGTCTATATGTATTGGAAGAAGTCTACAATGTCTACACTTATTGGAAGAAGTCTACAATGTCTGCACTTGTTGGAAGACATCTACAATGTCTACACTTATTGGATGACATCTACAATGTCTACACTAATTGGAAGAAGTCTACAATGTCTATACGTCTTGGAAGAAGTCTACTATCTCTACATTTATTTGTAGAAGTCTACTTTGTCTACACGTCTTTGAAGAAGTCTACAATGCCTAAACTTATTGGAATAAATCTACTATGTCTGCAATTATTGGAAGATGTCTACAATGTCTACACTTATTGGAAGAAGTCTACAATGTCTGCACTTATTGGAAGACATCTACAATGTCTACACTTATTGGAAGAAGTCTACAATGTCTATACGTCTTGGAAGAAGTCTACTATCTCTACATTTATTTGTAGAAGTCTACTTTGTCTACACGTCTTGGAAGAAGTCTACAATGCCTACACTTATTTGTAGAAGTCTAAACGTATTGGATGAAGTCTACTATGTCTTTAAGTAGAAGTCCTCTTTGTCTAAATAAATAGGTAGAGGTCTACTGTAGCTACATGTCCTTGTAGATGTACACTATGTCTTCACATGTTAGCAGACGTCTACACATATTTGATGAGGTCTACTATGTCTTCATGTCCTAGTAGAAGTCTGTTATATCTACACATATTAGTAGAAATTTATGTCTACACGTATTGGGAGAATCTACTACGTGTACAGGTATTGGCAGAAATTTACTATGTCTACACATATTGGTTGAAGTCTACACTTATTGGTAGAAGTCAACTATGTCTACACATATTGGAAGCTACAATGTCTACACATATTGGAAGAAGTCTACTATGTGTAAACAATATCTACAGCTATTGGCAGAAGTTTATGTCAGAATTGCTGTTATATATATATATATATATATATATATATATATCCCTGAATTTATATATGATAGAGTAACGTCCATGTTTATCTGCCCGTTGTCCCCTTGTCATGGCGCATATTCTGCTAGGTTACAAGTACTTGATAATTTTTCCTATTTTCAGGCTCGCGTTCTTCCCCGCGCACTCACACCGCTATGGATTTACGGTAGGAAAACACTTTAGATGAGAAAGGAAACAGCGGGACGGTCTTCGAGGTACAATTTTTCGGGTCTGTAAATTTCGCTCACGCTGGGAATGAGACCTTTTATTCTATGGGACATCAGAGTAATTCGAAAAAAAAAGAAATCACAAAAATAAGTTCCACACTCTTTACATTTTTTTTTTTTGTTTTCTTGAATTTTATTAATAGGAAATTCTCCACCAGTGAAATTAACTGTACAAGAGATACAAGTATATGGCTTTTGGCTTTATTCATTGTTTACACATACATGCTCCATCCGTTCCGTTTTTTGTTGTTTTTTTTTTCTATAAAATGTCACTCACAGACAAATCCTTTCAGCAAGCGGGAGAATGGAGGAGATTCAGGGGAGAAGCGGAGAGCGTAGAGCGGTGAAGCCGGGAGCGTCGTACGCGATGCAGATCCTTACGGAGGGGTTCGAAGCGGCGAAAAGTAAACGGTGTGCCAAGGTTCATCCTGTCCGAAGACCGTATCATTGATATGTATAGACATCAAATGTCACATTGCTCATGGAGAAGTAGAGGGGTTAATGAGTGTTATTATTGGGCAGGGGTCTTTCCTGATAGAAAATCCCACAAATGTTACTGAGAATGGGACCGCGTCATCCCCAAAGTCCGAATGTGCAGAGAATTAGGTCACATGAATGTCGGAATGGTTTGGGGGTGTTGTTCATCAGCAGTGAGGCTACATTATAACAATAATTGCAGTAAATGTTACGGTTATAATTACAGCAGGGCGGACCTCAGGAACTGTTGTTATTTTGCCATTAGATTAGTGCCTTTTTGTCGTTTTTATGACCCCTAAAAATCCACAATAAATTCCATGTTGTGTGTTTATGTAATTGAGTAACTTTAGGGTGTTTCTAAAGCTAAATTCTACTCCGACTGTTGGCGTTTCACCTACTACATAAGAAGATTACCCAAACACGTATGGGCAGCCATGGACAGCAAAGGTGCTCAGTGGTTAGCACTGTATGTTATCTTAGTGGTTAGCACTGTATGGTAGCTCAGTGGTTATCACTGTATGATAACTCAGTTGTCTATGGTAGCTCAGTGGTTAGCACTCTATGGGAGCTCAGTGGTTAGCCCTATAGGGTGGCTAAGTGGTTAGCACTGTATGGTAGCTCAGTGGTTAGCACTCTATGGTAGATCAGTGTTTACCACTATAGGGTGGCTAAGTGGTTAATACTGTATGATAGCTCAGTTGTTAGTACTGTATGGTAGCTCAGTGGTTAGCACTGTACGGTAGCTCAGTGGTTAGCACTGTATGATAGCTCAGTGGTTAGTACTGTATGGTAGATCAGTGGTTAGCACTGTATGGTAGGTCAGTGGTTATCACTGTATGGTAGCTCAGTGGTTAGCACTGCATGGTGGCTCAGTGGTTAGCACTGTATGGTAGCTCAATGGTTAGCACTATATCGTAGTTTAATGGTTATCACGGTATGGTAGCTCAGTGGTTAGCACTGCATGGTTGCTCAGTGGTTAGCACTGTATGATAGCTCAGTGGTTAGCACTGTATGGTAGCTCAGTGGTTAGCACTGTATGGTAGGTCAGTGGTTAGCACTGTGTAGTAACTCACTGGTTAACACTATATGGTGGCTCAGTGATTAGCACTGAATGGTGACTCAGTTGTTAGTCCTCTATGGTAGCTCAATGGTCAATGCTATATGGTGGCTGAGTGGTTAGCATTATATGGTGGTTTAGTGGTTAGCACTGTATGGTGGCTCAGTGGTTATCACTGTATGGTAGCTCAGTGGTTAGCACTGTATGGTAGCTCAGTGGTTAGCACTGTACTGTGGCTCAGTGATTACCACTGTTACTATACAGTGCTTGGGCTCAGGATTCAAAACCCACCCATGATAAAATCCGAGCATTACTGAATCTTTCCAAAATAAAAACTACCTATCATTCGGTTGACTTCCTCCAGCTCTATACCATGCTGCCCGCAGGAAGGAATGCATGTACAGCATGACAGGTTCCATTTAACTTCACCTTTCTAACATCCAGATAGAATAAACATGTCCTTTAAGTGATAAAAATGTTAATTTGGACCTGTTATTATTAGATTGTATAATAGAACCTGAATACATTATTAAACAGATCTTAAACCTGGTGGGACTGGTGCATTTACCAAGAAAGTCCATGTCAGAATGGCTGGAAAATCCCTTAAAAAAGCTTTCCTGCCTTAGATTCCTGCCTTAGATTTGCAAGACACCGGGCCAGTGGCCACATCAGTAGTCTGTGCATGCTGGACCAGAGTCCTGCAAACCTTCTGCCTGCCGGCAATCCACGCACTTCTTCTATTTTGTAGGCCTTCGCAACGTCAAGCCTACTAACCAACACAGGCGCCGGCAGGTAGGCGGAGGTTTTGCGGGCTATGGTCCAGTGGCCATGTATTACCAATGTGCTACTAACATGGTTTCATAGTAAACACATCAGCCCCATCAGTCATTAATAAAGTCTGCAGTTTATATGGTGAAATGTGGTGACAAATCTGCTTTAAAGTCCCCAATCACCTATTGTAGCAGATAAGGAAAACCAATACTGACTGAACCGTGGCCAAAATGATAACGTGGTGAGTAAAATGGCTGTCACCCTACGAGAGATATCCATCTCTTCTTTTAAAAATTTGCATAAATTTCATGAAACTTTTATTTAATGTGTAATATAGAGAGAGTAACTAACAACATTGTCAGAGATGAGGAAAGTATTGACAGACGATCAACATAATTACACCATATCATGTCCGATCAATGATTATGTCAAATTGTTTCACTGTTTTTCTATAATTGTGGCTTTTTATTATTTCAATTGTCTATGTAAGGTCAATTGTCTACAAAAATAGTTCCCCGGGAATCTCATAATGGCCACATCGTGGGCTTGGGGTGGGAAATGTGCTGGGTGTGGGCTGAACCCTATTGGTAGAAGTCTTCTATGTGTGCACACATTGGTGGAAGTCTGCTGCGTCTAAACGTATTAGTAGAAGTCTACAACGTCTACACTTATTGGAAGAAGTCTACAATGTCTACACTTATTTGTAGAAGTTTACTTTGTCTACACGTTTTGGAAGAAGTCTACTATGTCTACACTTATTGGAAGAAGTCTACTATGTCAACACTTATTTGTAGAAGTCTACATGTATTGGAAGAAGTCTACTATGTCTACACTTATTTGTTGAAGTTTACTTTGTCTACACGTTTTGGAAGAAGTCTACTATGTCTACACTTATTTGTAGAAGTCTACATGTCTTGGAAGAAGTCTACTATGTCTACACTTATTTGTAGAAGTCTACATGTATTGGAAGAAGTCTACTATGTCTACACTTATTGGAAGAAGTCTACTATATCTACACTTATTGGAAGAAGTCTACTATATCTACACTTATTGGAAGAAGTCTACTATGTCTACACTTATTGGAAGAAGTCTACTATGTCTACACTTATTTGTAGAAGTCTACATGTATTGGAAGAAGTCTACTATGTCTACACATATTTGTAGAAGTTTACTTTGTCTACACGTTTTGGAAGAAGTCTACTATGTCTACACTTATTTGTAGAAGTTTACTTTGTCTACACGTTTTGGAAGAGGTCTACTATGTCTACACTTATTGGAAGAAGTCTACTATGTCTACACTTATTGGAAGAAGTCTACTATGTCTACACTTATTTGTAGAAGTCTACATGTATTGGAAGAAGTCTACTATGTGTACACTTATTGGAAGACATCTACTATGTCTACACTTATTTGTAGAAGTCTACATGTATTGGAAGAAGTCTACTATGTCTTTGAGTAGAAGTCTACTTAGTGTAAACAAATAGGTAGAGGTCTACTGTAGCTACATGTCTTCGTGGATGTGCACTATGTCTTCACATGTCAGAAGACCTCTTCAAATACGTGTAGAAGTCTACTATGTCTTCATGTCCTAGTAGAAGTCTGCTATATCCACACATATTGGAAGAAATTTATTATATCTACATTTATTGGTAGACGTCTACTTTGTCTACATGTATTGGAAGAAGTCTACTATGTCTTTGCGTAGAAGTCTACTTTGTGTAAACAAATAGGTAGAGGTCTACTGTAGCTATATGTGTTGGTAGAAGTTCACTATGTCTCACATATTTGTAGACATCTGCATGTATTTGAAAAGGTCTACTATGTCTTCATGTCCTAGTAAAAGTTTGAAATATCTACACGTATTGGTAGAAATGTATTATGTCTACACGTATTGGAAGAATCTACTACGTCTACAAGTATTGACACAAATTTACTATGTCTACACATATAGTTTGAAGTCTATTATGTGTGCATGCATTGGTAAAAGTCTACAATGTCTACTCTTATTGGTAGAAGTCTACTTTGCTTACACTTATTGGTAGAAATCTACTACATCTACACGAATTGAAAGAAGTCTACTATGTCTACACGTATTTGAAGAAGTCAACTATGTCTTTAGGTAGAAGTCTACTATATCTACACATCTTGGTAGAAGTTTAATATGTCTTCATATATTAGTAGACATGTACTATGTCTACATGTGTTTAGAAAGGTGCCTATGTGTCTCAGTAGAAGTTTGCTATATTTACACGTCTTCGTAGAAGTCTACAATGTCTGCACTTATTGGAAGAATCTACTATGTCTACACTTATTGGTAGAAGTCTACTTTATCTACACGTATTGGAAGAAGTCTACTATGTCTACACTTATTGGTAGAAGTGTACTCTGTCTACACATATTGGACGAATTCTATGTTTTCTGGTAGAAGTCTACTATGTGTAAACAATATCTACACCTATTGGTAGAAGTTTATTATGTCTACACGTATTGGAAGAATCTACTATTCTACAGGTATTGACAGAAATTTACTATGTCTAGACATTTTAGTTGATGTCTACACCTATTGGTAGAAAATCACTGTCTACACTTATTGGTAGAAGTCTAATTTGTATACATATTTTGGAAGAAGTCTACTATGTCTTCTGGTAGAAGTCTACTATGTATAAACAATTTGGCAGACGTCTACTACAGCTACAAGTCTTGGTAGAAGTTTACTATGTCTTCACGTATTAGTAGACGCCAACCATGTCTACACATGTGTGAAGAGGTTTACTATGCCTATGCGTCTTAGTAGAAGTTTGCTATATCTATACGAATACGTAGAAGTCCATTATGTCTACACGTATTGGAAGAATCCACTATGTCTACACTTATTTGGCAGAAATCTAATATGTCTACAAATAACGGTTGAAGTCTATTATGTCTACACGCATTTCTAGAAGCCTACATGTAGTGGCAGAAGTTTAGAATATCTACACATATTTGTAGTAGTCCATTGTGTGTACAAGCATTGGTAGAGGTCTACTATGTTTAAGCATACTATGTCTACTCGTATTGGAAGAATGTACTATGTCTACTGGTAGTGGCAGAAATGTAATAAGTCTACATATATTGGTTGAAGTCTATTATGTGTAGACACATGGGCAGAAGTCTACTGTGTCTACACTTATTGGTAGAAGTCTATAGTGTCTACACTTATTGGTAAAAGTCTATAGTGTCTACACTTCGTGGTAGAAGTCTACTATGTCTACACGTATTGGTAAAAGTCTATAGTGTCTACACTTAGTGGTAGAAGTCTACTATGTCTACACATATTAGTAGACTTCTACCACTAAGTGTAGACACTATAGACTTTTACTATGTCTACACTTATTGGTAGAAGTCTATAGTGTCTACACTTATTGGTAGAAATCTATTATGTCTACACGTATTGGTAAAAGTCTACTATATCTAACATATTGGTAGAATTCTGCTAATGCTATATGCATTAGCAGAAGTCTCCTATGTCTAGATATCTTGGTAGAAGTCAACAATGTCTACATGTATTGGTACAAATCTTCGTAGTGGTAGAAATCTATAACTTGAAACAACTTTTATCAAGATACTTTGTAAAAGTGAATACACTAAGAGCCAGTAACACTTGTGAGCCATCAGGCACTAGCGGTACATTATTCATGAATATTCAGATTAACATGGCTCAGAGATTGCGCCGGCTCCTAATGTAGTCACTCATTGTATGGCGATAATTAGTGTTACAACCTACATAGCAACTTTTTTTTAACAAGTACAAAAGTAAATTCTAAAGTGGAAAATTTAAAGGGAAATTTCAGTAGTTAAATTGTTCTCTGTCCCCTTTAAGAAAGTGTTGTGATGCTGACTGTACAAATACTCAAATTTAGTGGCTAAGCAAAATAAAATTCCTAAACTTGTAGAGGAATAACAAGATTATCAAAAAAGGCCTTTATTTTCTATGCATGCCTATGTCGCTCATCCCTATTCAAGTAAATGAGGCTGATACTTCACATTTCCAAGTGTTGCTTTTCTTAAAGGAGTTTTCCACTGTTTCGAAATGTGGTGCTCAAAGTAACAAAGCCGGATAATATTCACTCTCACCAGGTCCCATGTCGGCTGCTGCTCCGGTCTTTGGGTTTTGGTTTGTACTGTCTACATTGCCAGAATCATTGAGTCCATTGATTAGCTGCAGTGGTAAGTGGTGATGCTCGTTGTAGTTGTGACCTCCTGGCTGCAGCCAAAACCTCGAGAAAAGACGGCACTGGACTAGGAGAGGGCAGTACTATCTGGCTTTGTTATTTCACATTACAGCAAACGTTTCGGTGCCACTTTCAGAAGATGGGGCAGCTCCGGAACTGAGCATTTCGAACCCCAGACAATCAGACATTGGTGACCTTCTTCTAACTTCTTGACTGGGGTATACTTTAGCACAAGCCAACTTTGATGTCATATGGCGCAGGCGTGGCCGATCAGACATTGATGACCTATCCTAAGGATAGGCCATCAATGTAAAAGTAGTGGACAACCTCTATAAAGAGAACCTATGAAGCCCTTTTACCCCACAGACTGGCCACTACGATGTTTCCAAACTTCCTGACTGAGGAATACTCTATCACAAGCCAACTTTGATGGCATTCGGTGCATGCGCAGTTGAGGATGAGGTCGGTACACTACAATTTGTATGAACCGATGCAGCCAGAGGAACAAAGGGATGAGCAAGAATGACTTTCCAAGAGAGGGACCAGTTTCATGGATATAGTGGTAATAATTGACAAATTTCTTTCTAACTAACCTGAACTATATTGGCATGATTGATGAGACTAATAAGACATGGCTGTAACACATGAATGCATGTTATGATATGCTGGGGGATGCACATTTAACACAAAATATGTTTATTCCCCATATTAAAACTGATCAATGACCCAAGGAAATTCCACTGAAATGTGTGTGCTCCACAGCTCCATTTATTGTCCAAGTGTCTTCCGGCAATCCGAGAAACAATGAATGGACGGTCAATACCCCACCAATAGCAAAGTTAGCACCTAGCCACTTTTATTGTTGCGACCAATCACTGAATTGGTCGGTAAATGTGAAACTTCATTCTCAATGGTTTGCACCGCAAGCAGTAGATTGGTACAATGATGCTCAGAGTTAACTTTTTCTGATGTGCTCTTATGTGTAGGGAGTAGTCTAATGTTTTTTTCACAATATGACTCAATGGTTCTGCAGTATTTCTGTAGACGAAGCTTTAGCAAGGACCTATTTCCTAATCCTTTTCAGACATTTTTATAGGATGAATCACAAGGCATCATGTGATTCCCATTACATTCTTGCATTGGGTTCCGCACGGTTTGAGTACTGCTCGTACATGCAGGATTTGCAAAGGTGCATTGAAAGTATTAGAAAAAAATTCTAAGAATATGATGAGTGAGCGTGCTCGGGTACTCGTAACTAGTGATGAGCGGGCACTACCATGCTCAGGTACTCGTAACTAGTGATGAGCGGGCACTACCATGCTCGGGTGCTCAGTACTCGTAACTAGTGATGAGCAGGCACTACCATGCTCGGTACTCGTAACTAGTGATGAGCGGGCACTACCATGCTCAGGTGCTCAGTACTCGTAACTAGTGATGAGCGGGCACTACCATGTTCGGGAGCTCAGTACTCGTAACTAGTGATGAGCGGGCACTACCATGCTCACGTGCTCAGTACTCGTAACTAGTGATGAGCGGGCACTACCATGCTCGGGTGCTCAGTACTCGTAACTAGTGATGAGCGGGCACTACCATGCTCACGTGCTCAGTACTCGTAACTAGTGATGAGCGGGCACTACCATGCTCGGGTGCTCAGTACTCGTAACTAGTGATGAGCGGGCACTACCATGCTCGGGTGCTCAGTACTCGTAACTAGTGATGAGCGGGCACTACCATGCTCGGGTGCTCAGTACTCGTAACTAGTGATGAGCGGGCACTACCATGCTCGGGTGCTCAGTACTCGTAACTAGTGATGAGCGGGCACTACCATGCTCGGGTGCTCAGTACTCGTAACTAGTGATGAGCGGGCACTACCATGCTCGGGTGCTCAGTACTCGTAACTAGTGATGAGCAGGCACAACCATGCTCGGTACTCGTAACTAGTAATGAGCGAGCACTACCATGCTCAATGGTAGTGCTCGCTCATCACTAGTTACAAGTATCGAGCATGGCAGTGCCCTCGAGTACCAAGCACCCGAGCATGGTAGTGCTCGCTCATCATAAGTTATGAGTACCGAGCATGGTAGTACCCGCTCATCACTAGTTACGAGTACTGAGCACCCGAGCATGGTAGTGCCCGCTCATCACTAGTTATGAGTACCGAGCATGGCACTGCCCTCGAGTAACGAGCACCCGAGCATGGTAGCGCTCCCTCATCACTAGTTGCGAGTACTGAGCTTGGCAGTGCCCTTGACTACCAAGCACCCAAGCACAGTAGTACTCGCTCATCACTAATTATGAGTACCCAGCACCCGAGCATGGTAGTGCCAGCTCATCACTAGTTACGAGTACCAAGCACCCGAGCATGGTAGTGCCCGCTCATCACTAGTTACGAGTACCAAGCACCCGAGCATGGTAGTGCCCGCTCATCACTAGTTACAAGTACTGAGCACCTGAGCATGGTAGTGCCTGCTCATAACTAGTTACAAGTACTGAGCACCTGAGCATGGTAGTGCCCGCTCATCACTAGTTACCAGTACTGAGCACCTGAGCATGGTAGTGCCCGCTCATCACTAGTTACCAGTACTGAGCACCTGAGCATGGTAGTGCCCGCTCATCACTAGTTACCAGTACTGAGCACCTGAGCATGGTAGTGCCCGCTCATCACTAGTTACAAGTACAGAGCACCTTAGCATGGTAGTGCCCGCTCATCACTAGTTACAAGTACTGAGCACCTGAGCATGGTAGTGCCCGCTCATCACTAGTTACAAGTACTGAGCACCTCAGCATGGTAGTGCCCGCTCATCACTAGTTACAAGTACTGAGCACCCGAGCATGGTAGTGCCCGCTCATCACTAGTTACCAGTACTGAGCACCCGAGCATGGTAGTGCCCGCTCATCACTAGTTGATGTTCCAAAAGAAAAGATGGCACTTTCCAAAAAAATGTTGCCCGTTACTGGCCAAGTGATTTAATCTCGGTGTATGCGTTGCTTTTGCATCTCTTTTTTAACAATGGCACTCTAACGAATTCAAACATAACAATGAACAATTTATAAACATTGACCCTTCATTTTCTTCGACTACCAACAAAAGACAGAATACATAACATATAATACTGCATTTAAAGAGTTGACCAAGATTAGAAAAAAAGTCTATATTTATGTTTTTTCACCCCGAGGTGGCTCCATTCATTAGGATGTAACCTGCAAGCCCGAAAACGGTGGCTCTTAAACAGAGGGAGGTTCTTTAAAACAAACAAAAAAAAAAGTAGACCTACTTTTCTAATTGCTGATAACCTCCTGTTAAGGTCACCGTGATCAGAATAAGTATATATATATATATATATATATATATATATATATATATATATATATATATATATACAGGGTGGTCCAAAAGTAGGTGGACAGTATGTGTAATATGGTAGTAAAGTGAAACTGACTCAGTTGCCCTTAGCAACCAATCAGATTCCACTTTTCATTCTTCACAGACTCTTTGGAAAATGAAAGGTGGAATCTGATTGGTTGCTAAGGGCAACTGAGCCAGTTTCACTTTACACCATGTTTGATAAATCTCCCTCTTCACAACCATATTACACATACTGTCCACCTAGTTTTGGACCACCCTGTACATATATATACAGTGCCTACAAGTAGTATTCAACCCCCTGCAGATTTAGGTTTACACATTCGGAATTAACTTGGCATTGTGACATTTGGACTGTAGATCAGCCTGGAAGTGTGAAATGCAGCAAAAAAGAATGTTATTTCTTTTTTTTTTTTTTTTTTTTTTTTTTTAAATTGTGAAAAGTTTATTCAGAGGGTCATTTATTATTCAACCCCTCAAACCACCAGAATTCTGTTTGGTTCCCCTAAAGTATTAAGAAGTATTTCAGGCACAAAGAACAATGAGCTTCACATGTTTGGATTAATTATCTCTTTTTCCAGCCTTTTCTGACTAATTAAGACCTTCCCCAAACTTGTGAACAGCACTCATACTTGGTCAACATGGGAAAGACAAAGGAGCATTCCAAGGCCATCAGAGACAAGATCGTGAAGGGTCACAAGGCTGGCAAGGGGTACAAAACCCTTTCCAAGGAGTTGGGCCTACCTGTCTCCACTGTTGGGAGCATCATCCGGAAGTGGAAGGCTTATGGAACTACTGTTAGCCTTCCACGACCTGGACAGCCTTTGAAAGTTTCCACCCGTGCCGAGGCCAGGCTTGTCCGAAGAGTCAAGGCTAACCCAAGGACAACAAGGAAGGAGCTCCGGGAAGATCTCATGGCAGTGGGGACATTGGTTTCAGTCAATACCATAAGTAACGTACTCTACCGCAATGGTCTCCGTTCCAGACGAGCCCGTAAGGTACCTTTACTTTCAAAGCGTCATGTCAAGGCTCATCTACAGTTTGCTCATGATCACTTAGAGGACTCTGAGACAGACTGGTTCAAGGTTCTCTGGTCTGATGAGACCAAGATCGAGATCTTTGGTGTCAACCACACACGTGATGTTTGGAGACTGGATGGCACTGCATACGACCCCAAGAATACCATCCCTACAGTCAAGCATGGTGGTGGCAGAATCATGCTGTGGGGCGGTTTCTCAGCCAAGGGGCCTGGCCATCTGGTCCGCATCCATGGGAAGATGGATAGCATGGCCTACCTGGAGATTTTGGCCAAGAACCTCCGCTCCTCCATCATGGATCTTAAGATGGGTCGTCATTTCATCTTCCAACAAGACAACGACCCAAAGCACACAGCCAAGAAAACCAAGGCCTGGTTCAAGAGGGAAAAAATCAAGGTGTTGCAGTGGCCTAGTCAGTCCCCTGACCTTAACCCAATTGAAAACTTGTGGAAGGAGCTCAAGATTAAAGTCCACATGAGACACCCAAAGAACCTAGATAACTTGGAGAAGATCTGCATGGAGGAGTGGGCCAAGATAACTCCAGAGACCTGTGCCGGCCTGATCAGGTCTTATAAAAGACGATTATTAGCTATAATTGCAAACAAGGGTTATTCCACAAAATATTAAACCTAGGGGTTGAATAATTATTGACCCACACTTTTATGTTGAAAATTTATTAAAATTTAACTGAGCAACAGAACTTGTTGGTTTGTAAGATTTATGCATCTGTTAATAAATCCTGCTCTTGTTTGAAGTTTGCAGGCTCTAACTTATTTGCATCTTATCAAACCTGCTAAATCTGCAGGGGGTTGAAGACTACTTGTAGGCACTGTATATATATATATATATATATATATATATATATATATTGATATGTACATTTACAGCTGCTTGTTTTGGTGAAAATAAAAAACATGGTAGTTGGATTTAGAAATTATATAGAAACCTGTGAAATGCCCTAAAACATTCATGTCAATGCATTATTGTATTAATATGTTTCCTAAAAAATTAATTGAAGAGACCATTCCGGGACATTTTGGTTGACGTCCCACAATTTTTGGATTCCGCAGGTAGAGAATCTTGAGTCACAAGAAGTGGAAAGGTGGCAGCGCATGCGCAACTTTCTTCACTTATATCAATGGGAGATCCGAAAAATTTGCTGACTAAGTGGGCTTGTTAATTTTTTAAGCTTCCATATAATAAATGGTGAAATCTATGCATGTGAAGCCTCCACTCCATTCCCAGGGCCAACTGCTCAACATATGCTTTATTACATATCCTTCTTTTTCGATATGTCACGTCTCAAATGGGACAACCCCTTTAAGGTTTAATGTGTACAAAAATGTGCCTTACATTCCCCTAGACCATGATTCCTTTATGATATACCTCCGCCTGATGATACTCCACCAACCAATGCCGCCCTTGAATTTAGAGGTGATTTTTGGTGGAAGTTATGAGTTAGAAATGAGTTTTTTTTTCTCCCCAAAATTCCATAAATTTTTGAAAAAAAAGAGTAGAAAATAAAATCTCAAGACACATGACATGGGGCCGCTCGAATGGTTGATTCTCTCTAGATGAGAGACAGATCTACAGGAGCAAATTAAAGGTAATTTTAGAGAAAAGTACAGTCACAAATAAGGCGAGCAAAGCTGCGGCGGTGGATGACACAGTATAGTTCCCGATATTGGTTGCTGATGCAATGATTCCGAGGAAAGAGGTTGTTGGCGAGAGTAATTGGTGCATGTAGAAGAATGGATGTCCGGGGGTGGTTGAAGTGACATATAATAAGACAAGGGAGAATTCGGGGATAGAGGAAGGAGGTGGGAAAAATCATAGGAAAGAGAGGAAGGAAAAAAAAGAAAGAAAGAGAAAAACAGATAAGAAAATGAACAGGTCACAAATACAGAGAAAAAAAATGTAGCAAAACTCAGCAATAGCCAAACAAGAAAAGAAAATAAACAAAAAAGATGGTGGCTGTTAAAAAAGGAATTGCGTAGTTACTGAGGCAAGCCAAGAAGCAGAAGCTGTTAGCAGCAAATTAGAGCTCACAAGGGAGGCAAAGGCAAGACACAAGAGCGAGAAGTAGAGGTAAAAATAAGCTCGGCAGGAGAAGAATGAGACCAACCCAAGGACGGTTCACATGATACTCCAAGTCTACAACAGCTCCGATCAGCAACAAAAAACACAGAAAATACGACCACAGCGTACTAAAGGTTTGAGATATTAAACCGGCTTAGTATATAGAAAATGTACTATTATGTGGCGCACAATGACATGAATGGCCAACCACACAATACGTATACCGCCCAGCTTCACCGGAGGCGGAGGTGCTGACGCATTGACATTGAGAAGACTACTAGTGGTGTAATCGTCGTTATGACCTACACGTGACCCATAATAATACTATATAGACTGCAATTCCTCAGTAATCTTGGTCTAGTAGATCAAACAAACCATTCAGGGTTCTAAAAACCCTTAAAGGGTACATGTCTTGTCACAGAAAACCTCTAGGAAAACATATTCCAGTTGCCATCATCCACCAGGATAAACTACTCATGGTGAACATACCGCCAGTCCAATCTTTCCAGGAACTGTTAGAATTTTTACACTCTGTCATTTGCCATCAACTCTTTTCGAGTGGACGGTTCCTTTTGATCAGCATTCTGTCACCACTATAGGAGTAGGACCTTCCTTTTTCTGAACTTTCCAGCATGCAATGTTACTGTCAATGTGCAATATCGCAAATGCCCTGAACTGAAAGCTCACACACATGTTAATATCTCAAATGCCCTGAACTGAAAGCCCGCACAAGATGACAGAAAGCAGAATTAGGGAGACAAAACCCTAATTTGTGTAGAGAGACAAAAACCCATCTCCACTCCTAAGGAAGAGAAAAATATCCACTTCTTGTAGAGAGATAAAGACCTGTCCTCACTTCATGTAAATGAAGGCCCAAGCACCATTTCCTGTAAAGGGATGAAGACCATCTCTCACTTATTGTGGAGAATCATTGATCTGCCCCTACTTCATGTGAAGAGGCAAAGACCCGCCCCAACTTCCTGCATAGAGACAAAGACCTGACCTCATATCCTGTGTAAAGACATATACATTACCCCACTTGCTGTGTAGAGACAAAGACCTGCCTTGTGTCCTGTGTAGAGACAAAGACCTGCCCCAACTTTCTGTGTAGAGACAAAAGCCTGCCCCGTGTCCTGTGTAGAGTCAAAGACTTGCCCCTGCATCCTGAGTAGAGACAGAGACCTGCCCTAACTTCAAGCATAGAGACAAAGACCTTCCCTCATATCCTGTGTAAAAACATATACATTACCTCACTTCCTGTGTAGAAACAAAGACCTGCCCCAACCTCCTGCATAGAGACAAAGACCTTCCCACATATCCTGTGTAAAGACATATACATTACCCCACTTCCTGTGTAGAGACAAACACCTGCCCAAACTTCCTGTGTAGAGACAAAGACCTGCCCCTGCATCCTGTGTAGAGACAAAGACCTACCCTAACTTCCTTTGTAGAGACAAAGACCTGCCCAACTTCCTGTGTAGAGACAAAGACCTGCCCCTGCATCCTGTGTAGAGACAAAGACGTGCCCTAACTTCCTTTGTAGAGACAAAGACCTGCCCAACTTCCTGTGTAGAGACAAAGACCTGCTCAACTTCCTGTGTAGAGACAAAGACCTGCCCCTGCATCCTGTGTAGGGACAAAGATCTGCCCAACTTCCTGTGTAGAGACAAAGACCTGCCCCTGCATCCTGTGTAGAGACAAAGATCTGCCCAACTTCCTGTGTAGAGACAAAGACCTGCCCCTGCATCCTGTGTAAAGTAAAAGAACCACCCCAACTTCCTATACAGAGATATAGATATAGACTAAAGCACCGCTTCCTGCAAAGGCACAGACCCACCCCCCCTTTGGCCTCTCTGCTGCTGGTGACAGATGACACTTGACAGCAGGCGGTAGACAGCAAGTTACAGAGAAAGGAGATGCCTGGTGGTTCAGCACTTTGAAGTGATATTTCAGGGGTAAGACATATTTACTAAATAAAGTGGTTTACAGATTATTTATTTATAAGAATATCTATCAAACAAGATCAAGTTGTCTGAAAGAACAGGGGATATTTAATTATTTTGCATTATTATAATGCTGCACTCCGTCTTCAGGCTGATATGTGCTATAAATCCAACCTAGATATCAAATGTAATATAGAATAATACGGTATACCGTGACAATCTCCCAATTATTGAAAGAGCTGAAATACAAATGATGAATATGAAATTTTAAAAAGGACCTGTCACCAACTTAGAAGTATCTAGATTTTGCTCTTATTACATTACTGCCTTTATTTTTCAATAATAAATCTAGTCTCAAAGATTTGAGCTTTTTTTAGTGCTGCTTTTTATGTTCTTCACAAAGGGGCATGGCTTACAGGATCCTCGGGGGCATGTTTTTAGTTTTATTAACCAATGAGCATACTCTTCCATGGTAAAGACCATAAAAATGAATACGAAAGTAAAAAGGCCCAAATCTCTGGAACCGTTTGGCAGATTAAAAAAAAACCAAACGAAAGCACACCCAGAAAACTCAGGGGAGCAGCAGGAATAAAATGAGAGCTAAAAATGGACTCTTTTGACCTGTTGTCTTTATAGGGGTTTTATGGTTTATCAAATCTGTTTTATACCTAATATCCTATTAACAAGTTGAACAAGCTGAATTTGGGACCAACACGTCACGCGGTGGTATCACAGCAGCTTCAGGCTTTGTTCGCACTGCAGAGCCTGACAGGCAACCGGATGTCTCCTAGTTGTTCAGCCAGAGCTGGACATCGGCAGTTTCAAGTTTTCTGTTCCCAGTCCTGCAGGAGTTGATTCCTCCTGACCTGGGAAACTCTGCTACGAGCTCAAGTTTCTACTTACCAATCACAGCCTTCTTCTTCCTTTATTCAGCGCACAGAAAAGTTCCTTTCCTGAATATGTCTTATTTTTGGATATTGATGACATTTGATATGTATCTTGTTGATGTGGCTGTGAACGCTGCACTCGCAGGAAGCTGCGATCAGCAGGATCAGCACTTGGGAAACGAATTTTAATAAAGTTAATTAGAAAATAAACCAGGAATAATATTCTTTGTTTTTCCCCTATCTATATATTCCCATAGAAAGCATTCATATTAATATCCCTGATAATATCAATCAATACGAAAATTGGGCAGACGCTCGTTTCATAGAAGCCTTGTTTAAAGGGAACCTGTCACCAGATTTGGGCAGATCAAAGTATTGTAGTGCGCCTGCGCAGGACCTCAATGCCGGCGAGTGTGGATGACGTAGGACACATCATGCACCCAGGCTTCAGAAGAAGGAGGACACAGATGGCCGAAAGAGGCGGCGCCGCCACCGGAGAACGGAGATACACATCTGTTACACCTCGTGGCAAGGAATGAGGCAGTCTCCTTGCCTGCCACGAGTGCTCCTCCTCAGCAGCGCCGAAGGTCTGCCAGACTGCGCAGAGTGCAGGAGAAACCTCCTCAGAAGGCAGCACAAGGGTGACACCTAGTGGTACTCCTGTTGCAAGAAATGAGACGGTCTCCCATTCCTTTCCTGCCGCAGCTCCTCCTGCTCAGCAGCCTCGAAGGTCTGTGAGGTTGCGCAATGTGCAGAGGTTTGCTGCTCAGGGAAGCAGTGAGACTCCCGTTATCTCTACACATTGTGAGACCGAGGATCCCGCCTCTATTTCCCAGAGGCAGGAGGGTGAGCATGTGCTATGCTTGGTGGATCCTGATTCGCCCACTGACGTCACACGGCTTGATGACAAGGCTGGTGACGTGGTGAATCCTGACTGGCCAGGCTGGGATGTCGTGGATCCTGATTGGGTCAAGTCCGTCATCTCCGCCTCGCGCCCGCCCTTGGCTGGAGCTACACCTCCTTAAAAGCTCCTCCTGCCATCATGGCGGCGCGCGACCGTCCTTCTATGTTTGGATGTCTGGCAGCGTGCTGCCACGCCACTGCTCAGGCATTATCTTCCTCTGTGGGCTTTGCCCTTGCTGCTTAGGCAGCCCCTGGTTTGCAGGCCGTGTCCCTGCCTTGCTGCTCCGGCAGTAGCTCTTTCTACAGGCCGTGTTCCTGTCCCAGGTGAGCTCCTCGAGTCTCCACTGGACTCACCTGGTTATTGAAAGCACACGTGCGTGGGCACCTCTGTGCTACCCTCGTGCCATATTCTCGTGACTTCCACTGGCACACGTGCGTGGGCACCTCTGTGCTTCCCCGTGCAACAGGTACACCGAGCCGTGTGATCCCTGCCATACAACCCACACGGGTTAGAGCAGACCGGTGTACATAGATCGTCTGTGACATTCCACACGATCGCTAGCAGCAACCCGCTCACTCTTCACCCACCATAGCAGCGGTCCCTTACACCGCACAGTGGACCTTGACCGGCGGAAGCTGTCCATTCCCCATCTTGGCACGCTTCCCCGGGTCCCCCTCGTAACACACATCCGACCAGTCTGCACTGAACCGACCATTTAGATGAATATTATAAAGTGATTTTTATGTTCTACACAGCGGCCTGGACTCTTATATATAGTATGTTAGAATCCTGTATATAAGAGCTCACTGGTGGTGGCCTCAGCTTATAGGCCCCAAATCTGGTGACAGGTTCCCTTTAACATTTACTGCTTCAAATGATGGATGTCGTTCTTTTATTTACAATTAACCCACTGGGAACAGCAGAAGTCAAAAGGGGGCTTTACATGCTGCGAAATTGCTAACGATATATCGTCAGGGTCACGTCGTTAGTGACGCACATCCGGCGTCGGTAGCGACATCGCAGCGTGTGACACCAAGGAGCGACGATCAACGATCGCAAAAACGTCAAAAATCGTTGATCGTTGACACGTCGCTCCTTTTCATAATATTGTTGGTGGTACATACAGCTGGTTGCTCCTCGTTCATGTTGGCAGCACACATCGCTATGTGTGACACTGCAGGAACGACGAACATCTCCTTACCTGCGTCCACCGGCAATGCAGAAGGGAGAAGGTGGGCGGCATGTTTCGGCCGCTCATCTCCGCCCCTCCTGTTCTATTGGGCAGCCGCTTAGTGACGCCGCAGTAACGTTATGCTATGA